>NW_006292094.1:2350714-2364359 GCF_000327345.1 Myotis davidii | reverse complement strand
GTTCCCGGAGGGAGGAACCTGGCTCACGCCTGTTGTACCAGTTACATGGCTGCGAAACGGGGACGAACAGCAGCCTGGGCGTGGGATCTCCAGCTCAGAGGCACTGGGTAGACTGTGGTTGGCGGGCTGACAAGTTCGGATTGCGAATGTGACCTGCTCTTTGCTTTCCAGGTTTTCGGTTTAGAAAATGGTTAAAACTCAGGCTATTGCCACCGCATTCCTTGGAGGCCCTGGATTTCACACCCACGCCTGATCCTGAGGGGGCGGCCGGCCACGCCTGCATCCCTGGACAGAAGTGTTTGAAGTCAGGGTGACGCCGAGTAACATGAGCTGCGGGACTGAAAGATGGATGTAAATATTGTCCCTAAAAGCTCACCTTCCTGCAAATCCGTTTTCCAGAAGGGAGATGTTTGCCTTCTTTTCTGGCCTGGCTGCGTCCGCGCAGTGCGCGTGCCCACATGCCCGCGTGCCCACTGTCAGTCTCTTTGGGGATGTTTCCAGGAGGTAGTTTCCAGTTTTTGAGGGACCACCATGCTGTCTTCCCCAGGAAACCCCTTGTTGTTGCTTTGCAAAACGTAAGCCTCCTTCTCGCAGCCCCTCTCACAGCCCCTCTGCCATCTCGGCCGAACCTCCTGATGGGATGGTCCATGCCCACGGCCGCCTCTGCCCTCCCCCTCCTGAAACCACCAGGCAGGGCACCCCAGGTCTCAGACCCGGGCTCCTGGGCCTCCCTGGCCTCTGGCACCGGGACCCTCCCCTCCTCTCCACCTGCCTCCTGGGCCCCTGCGTCCAACCCCCCACCCCCGTGCTCTCTGTGCCTCCACACTCCTCTGCTGGGCCCTTCTCACCCTCTGCCCTGGGCATCCCTGCGGCCCAGCGGCCCACCAGAGCCTCCTCTTCCCAAACGCTCTGCTCTGCAAGGGACCCCACCCACCAGGAGGCGCTGCGGCCATGTGTGGGGACACCTCTCCCCCTGCCCTTTCCAGCTGCCCCACCCGCCACTCCCCCAACCCGAAGCTGAGCTCTGCGCTCCGCAGGCAGCGTGGCCTTCCACGTGGACTTGGCGTAAGTGACCAACTGGGACTGAGGGCCTCCTGCTGCCGGAAATGGTGCCGGGAACACACAGGCCTCTCCACTGCCTGTGCCCTGTCTGCTTCCCTTCGTTCGTTTTAAAATTGTTGCTAATAATGCATCCAGCGGGGCTGCGGCCTCCACACAGGCCCGCCCCCGCGTCCTCACTCCGCCTCTCCCATGCGCGCTGTCTCCAAAGCACCCAAGGACTCCCTCACGCCCAGGAACGGACACGTGCAGACGGTCCCTGGGACTGACACCCAGAAGCGGCGTCCCTTGGGGCAAAGAGCGCACGTTCTGCAACTCAAGTTATTGCCAAGTGCCCTCCTCAGGGGCTGAATGGGCCAATCCTCGCCCAGAGGAGATAGGTGGCAGCTGTCACTCCCTGACTTCGAGACTGTTCAGCGCAAGTCCAGCAGCTGAATGGAAAGCTGGCGCTGATGCGCCCGCAGGTATGCAGGAAGGGGGGTGATGGGCTTGGGAAGAGGAGGGCGGAGGTGCAATGGGTACCTCTGTCTCAGCTCCTCAGGGTCAAGGCCACCTCCCCCCAGCTGTTTAAACCTACTGGGCATCAGCATATCAAACGCCCATCAAATGGAGTGGAAAAGTCTCCTTAAAAAGGGCCACAGCTGGTGTCAAACAACAACAGTGGAGCGCTGCTAAGGGAAGCGTCTGTCTGAGAGCCGGGAGCAGACGCTGGAGCAACAATAAATCAGCTGGAAAAGTGAGGAACGTGGCCCTGTGTGGCCCTGGGTGGCATGATTTGTGCTGAACACAGACATGCCCGCTTGGTTCGGACACATGAAGTAATTCCGGAAGCGAGTGGTGAGTTGCGGGCCCGGGTGTGGCAGACGGCACACTCCTCGCGGAGCTGCGCGGGGAAGTGCGGGGATTCCCGATGGACTGGCAACGCAGTGGGCTTCCCGAGCCCTGCTCTCCAAACTCACGGCCCAGCATGTCCCAGGACCGGGGTGATGGGGGCCTGTGTCACTCACCCCACCTCTGCCAACACCGAACAACATGGGCTTCTCATCGCTGCTGCTCCGGCGGGCAGGACATGGAATCCTCTTCCCGTTCTGTGGGCTTCGAGGTGAGGTGGAGTCTTCTCCCCCTTTTTCGGCCCCTGACCCCCGGCTCGGCCCTGGCAGTGACCGTGGTGTTTGTAAGCCCAGGCCCCGCAGTGGGCTCTGAGCAGAGGGGGCCTGGGCCTGGAGTCCCAGGCAGTGCTGGCTCGCGCTGGCTCTCTGGCTCTCGCTGGCTGTCTGTCCTTACCAGGAACAGGTCAGAGACGATAGCAACACGTCCGTGTCTCTGCATGGCAGTGCTGGGGGATGAGGGGAAGTCCCCTAAACCGCAGAACCAAACTCACATTCAGTTATGATTGAGCAAAAATTTAAGAAAAACAAAAACAAATAAAAAACGTACCCTTAGATTTACTAACCCACTTCCCACCCTCCCCCTCACCCCCCTGGGTTTCAGGCTCTCCATGGCTGCGAGGACCTGAGGCTGAGGAACTGCTCCGGGCACACAGCGCAGCAACAGCGCATCCGGTGAGCAGGTGCCGCCTGCAGAGCCGGGGCCATCCCTCCAAGCGTCAGATCTGGAGTTAGCCTGGGAGCCAGCGAGTCCACGCCCAGGGACACAGCCAAGAAAAGTGAAAACACATGTTTTCACAAAGGTTTGCCACTCATTCATAACAGCCAAGAGGCAGAACGACCCAAAACGTCCATCAATCCCCCAAGCACCCGCAGGGGTCAGTGCCACTGGCTGTCCCAGTGTCCCGATAAGCAAGCAACAGAGGGCCCGTCCTCGGGCGTTTGGCCAGGAAGGGTACCATTCGAACCCACCTCTCTGCCACCAGGGCCGCACATGGACCATGTGCTCACGGGCCCTGGGGTTGGCCGTTGGGGCCTGAGGGGGGTGGGTGACAACACACTCACACTCACACGCCCGCAGCCCTCCGTCCTGACAGCGGGCTGGGACTCCTAGGCGTATCTCTTAGATTAGCCCGGCTATTTTTGCTCTGCCCTTGCTCCGGGAGGAAAGGCAGCACGGGCCAGCCCTCAGGCCGGGCCCAGGGAGACCATCACTAGCCAAGGCGAAAACAGAACTGATTTTACAAGCTTTTCTCCTTAGAAGCGTCTCCCAATTGAGGCACCTGCCAAATTGCTTCAGCAGGGCCCTTAGGGTCCTACATGCACCAGCAAAGAACGGTGCTGACCGGGACCTGCTGGGTCTCACCTTCTGGATAGCGGGAGGAGGTGTCAAGAGGAGAGGCTAGTGCCCTGCCGCTGGTGCGGCTCCGTGGCTGAGCCTGGACCCATGAACCAGGAGGTCACGTTCAATCCCTGGTCAGGGCACATGCCTGGGCTGTGGGCTTGATCCCCGGTGGGGGGCGTGTAGAAGGCAGCTGATCAATGATTTTCTCTCATCATTGATGTTTCTATCTCTCACTCTATCTTCCTCTCTCTCTAAAATCAATAAAAACATTTAAAGGAAGAGGAGGAGGAGGAAGCTAGAGCGGACAGTCCAATTCAACTCAATTCTGACACTAGCTACCTGGAGAGAGCATCGGATCCTACAGGTTCAGGTTCAGTCCCACAGTCCTGCCCCGCCTTCCACTTCAGACGCCAACTGTGAGTCCAGATTGCTGTCTGTGCTTCTGACCAACAGGCTGTAGATTGGAGGCTCCCATGACCCACTCCTTGGGTTCAATTAATTTGCTAGAGTGGCTCACAGAAATCAGACCTAGCACTGACTAGATCACTGGTTTATAATGAAAGGATCTAACTCAGGAAGTGCCAGATGGAAAGGACGCATGGGGCAGGGCCCTGGGGAGGGGTGTGGAGCTCCCATGCCCTCCCCGAGCGCACACCTGACGCTCCAGAACCTGCAGGTGTTCACCAGCTCTCTGCACCTGCCCTTTAGGTTCTATGGAGGCCTCAGCATAAAGGCATGGTGACTGAACCCCATCTCCAGTCCCTCTCCCTGCCCCAGAGGTCGGAGGTGGGCCTGACAGCTCCAGGTCTCTCATCACAGGGTTGGCTTCTCTGCAACCAGCCCCCTCCTCGGGCGGCTGCAAAAATCCCCATTAACGGAGCACAGGCGTGCCGGTCACGCTCCTCACAGGAAATACAATGGTTTTAGGGGCTTTGGCAGGAACAGGACTAAGACCAAATATGTAATTCTTATTATAAATCACAATATCGTAGATGCTTCCACCGTAGGCCTTTGCCTAGGTGGTCCCTGTGTGATACTCCCTTCCCTTGAATGTGTGTGTGTGTGTGTGTGTGTGGTGTGTCCCCTGTCCCCCCACCCAAGTCTTTGCTCAGATCTTACCTCCTCAATGAGGCCGACTCTAACCACCCTACAAATGGCCACGCCTACATTCCAGATCCCCATGAGCCTGCTCCACTTCCCCCCAAACGCTTTTTCCCACACAGTAAACGATTTTTTTAATGTTAACTGTATCACCTGCCGGCCTTCCCCCACTTACTGTAAGCTCCATGCCCCAGGGAACCTGTCTTGTTCACTGTGTATCCTAACACCGTGCCTGGCACAGAGTCGGTGCTGAGTAAATATCTGAATGAAAGCCCTCTTGACAGCTCTATACTTTTAATTCCTTGATTATCCGCTAATTACAATGCGAAATACAAGCTTGCCCCACTGTTTAGCAGCAAAAATAAAGTCATTCATGAAATGTCTTCCAAAAACAAGATCTATAAGTAAGCTTTGAACATTTGGGTTTTTTTTAAAAAACCTGCAAGTCGGTAAGAGCATTTCATATGGGCTGATGGGGTTAGTCCTACATTCTCCAAGGCCATAGAGCGAATGTGAACAGTGCCCCCTCATGGCTGAATGTGGAGACGGCAGCTTCCTGATGGGCGGGGGATGACTTTCAACCCCAGTGGCTGATGGGAGTTGTAAGATAAATGTTATTGATGATATTTCAAAATGGATCAAATTCAACACGATTTCCAGAAGGCAAGTAAAAGAGGAAAAAGTGTCAAAGAAGGAATTTTTAGGAGTACAGAGCCCACACATTTCCATGTTGTGAGGAGGATTTTGACAGTTTGTGGGAAGCAGTAAAGAAAAATGTTAAGACAAGAAAATCCTAACTTGATAACATCCAGCTGCTGCCCTTACAGCTGGAATCTGAGCGGGGCTTTCCCATCTGCGCTTTCCTCTCAGCTTCAGCTTAACTATAAATAAGACACATGTGTGCCAGTTTACAGCCCGCGTCTCCTGGGCCAGAGCTGTTTAAGGATGTTAGCTATAAAGTATAAAGCATGCCCACACGACGACTCAAAAGCTACTCATCAAACGAGTCAGCCTGCGGTGTGCAGCCAATCTCGTAGCTCGGTCCCGTGACCACCTGGCACTTCAGAGCCGAGGCCTTCACTGAGGCCCCGCCGCCCAACCACATCTAAACAGAACCGCAGCTGCACGCCAGCTCTCCCCAGGGCCCGGCTGTTCGCCGCAGGACCCGTGGGCCCTGAGCTCCGCACCCGGGACTCCCACTGCTGTCACCTGGGAGCTGCACGCGCCTTCACCTTCTCCTTTGATTCTCAAAAACGGACTCTGCGAGCGTCTATATCAGTGATGGCGAACCTTTTGAGCTCGGTGTGTCAGCATTTTGAAAAACCCTAACTTAACCCTGGTGCCGTGTCACTATAGAAATTTTTTGATATTTGCAACCATAGTAAAACAAAGACTTATATTTTTGGTATTTATTTTACATATTTAAATGCCATTTAACAAAGAAAAATCAACCAAAAAAATGAGTTCACCATCACTGGTCATAGGTTCGCCATCACTGGTCTATATGGACGATGGCCCCCTCAGCGGGGAAACTGAGGCTTAGTGACATGAGGTCACTTGCATGACCACGTGGTCCGTTAGTAATAGAGCCAAGCGTCAATGTCCATGCTCTTCCCACTCTCCCCTCTGCCTCCACACCCCTCTCCCAGGGCCTCTGGGCTATAAATAGTGGGGAGGCCGGGATGCGTGTGCGAGGTTAGCCAGGCCCCCGCAAAGACACTGATGTGTCCAGCCCGGCCTGGCCCGGGCCTATCCCCTTGGCCTCACCAGGACTCGGGCCCAGACAGGCCTCAGCTTATCACAGCTTCACTCTCCTGGGTTATATTTAGCTCCGGACCCAGAGAAAGGTGGGCCAGCCCTGCGCCAGGGCACCCAGGCAGGTTGTCTCCTTCTCCCTGGGGGAGGGGCCGCGGCTGCTTATCGCCGTGTCTGTAACACTGCGTGTGCCTGGGGCTCCAGGCTGCTTTGTTGGATGAACAAATAAATGACCAACGTTCATGTCCTAGAAACCTGGACATCAAAAACAGAGGCCCACAAGGTCCCGGGGGGATGCCTTATAAAACCAAATGCATTTCACTCTATTCAATAGTCAAGTTTATTCAGGAATGGACCCAAGTCATCATCCTCCCACCCCGTTTCTCTTCCCTCCCCCTGATCAGGCGTGAAGGCCGCAGCGGGAGAGGGAGAGAGAGGAACATCACAGCCCAGAGGGCGGGCTCCGCGTGCCCCACGCAGCAGCCACCCCGTGTCCGTGGCTCTCGGAGTCCCCGTGCCTGCAGGCGTCCGACCACAGGCCTCCCCTGGCTCTGCCGTCCTTCACAAGGCAGCCACCTGCCAGAACCGGCGGAGCATGGCCGCCCGTCCTGCTGAGCACCTGGACCCCGGGAGGTGGGTCGGCTGGCAGCTGGGCCAGAGCTCAGGAGCCTGGCTGGGTCCTGACACCAGAGCTGAAAGGGCAGACGCTGGCAGCTCTTGGCTCTTATAAAAATGGAAAGAGCCGCTTCTTTACAATGTAGAGAACCGTAGCAAGAAACAGGGCCAGGGCCAGGAAAATGAGCAGCTTGTCCGTCAGCTCTCGGCGATTATATTTTGTGATGAGCTTCCGTCCCAGCTGGATGGTCCCCGACATGGACTTGAATTCTTCGTTGGCGTCAAGGATAGTCCGGGAAGAAGTGACTGAAACATAAGAGGGAGGGAGCCTGACTCAGAGGCTGCAGAGCGGACAGTCCGAAGCTGGCCTGCTGGCCGGGCTCCCAGCACACTGCTCTCTGAAGCAAGTTCCCAGAGCAGAGACTGAATAGAGACAGCCAGAGTGGAGACCAGGACAAACTCCCCTGGGTCTCACCCGGCTCGATCACAGGCCACAGCGGGGAGCCCCAGGTGGACCCCCAGGGAGAAGGGCAGAGAGGCTCTTCCTCACCGCGACCTCGGCCGCCGCCTGCCGCCGGGCGCTGCTGAGACCACCCGTCACAAAACCAATCCCGTGACCGCGGATTGGCCCCATGAGGTCCATATGGGGACAGAAGCTGGAGGGCACCAGGCCCTTTAACCTGTGGGGGCGCCCTGCCAGGACACCTGACGGCCAGGTCGCTCTCTGTGGGATCAGGAAAGGCAGGGCTTGGCCCTGCCACCAGCCCTCACACAAGCAAGTCCTTCGGTCCCAGCACACGGCTATAGCTTTAAAGACGGGGCGCCTGGGCTTGGACACCAAGTGACACCTACCAGGAGGCACTTGTCCCCTCAGGGTCGCTGTGCCCGGGAGTCGACTTTACCGCTGAGCGTGGGTACGTGGGCCTGCCACTTGGGAAGAAGGTTACCTGGCACGATTCCCCCACAAAGTAAAGCAAGGCATCACCGAACAGCCACAGAAGGCAACCTGCTGTTACGTGGACAGCGAGCGTGAAAGAGGCGTGTGAGATGCTGCCATTCATGGAAGAAAGAGGCGGATGACACCATCTAATTTGCGGTGCCATCCCTGCTGGAGACCGCAGATCAATACAGAAGCAACTGGGAGCCGTGGGCAGGGCAGGCAGCGTGGACAGGGCGGGGCGGAGGGGCCTGGGGCAGGTGCCGGGTCCCGGGAGCAGCTTCCCCTCCAGCCCGGCGTTACCCAGCGTCTGCATGGCTTCCTCGCTCTGCTGCACCTGCTGGGACATCACCCGGCTGATGCCCATGAGGTTCTCGGTGATGGTGCTGGACGTCTGCGCCAGGTTCTCTTTGGCGGTTTTCCTAGGAGTCCAGAGGAGGAGGAGGAAGGTCACAAAAGCCTGGCTGCGGGAAGCCCGTAGGCAAGGGAGACCCATGCTTCAGTCTCTCACGCGCATGCTGTTTGCTGCATGTTCCTGGTCGTGCCCAGGAGTGTGCGGAGCCTCTTAACGACAGCCAGCAGGGCGTCGGGCTGCCTCTGCAACAGACACAGATACCTTTGCCTCAAGAGGTCTCCTCCCTGGAGCAGCTCTGCCTTCTCTAGGTTGTCGATGGCGATTTTGCAGGTGAGATTCGCTTTCCTCCACGACGTCTGATTGCTGGAATCACAAGGGCACGCGTGAGTTTCTGCTGACTCTGCTGGGCTGACAGTTCCAGTCACAGCAGGTCTTCCCTCCGGCAGGTGTGGGGGGGGGGCTCGCAGGGGTGGCCCACGGAGTCCACCCCCACCTCCCGCCGCTTCCCCCTCCTGTTGCCCCAGCAGTTGCAGCAGCTCAGGCCCCGGCACCTCTCGTCTGGGCCCTGGCCGCCTCCGGGACAGTCTCTTACTGCCCGCACTGTCCCTGTCCCCGGGCAGCCCGAGGGAGAATCTGGCCTTGGCACACCTCTCTCTGCAGCCCACATGGCTCCAGACTTCAGGGTAACCTCCGATCCCCAGCGGGGCACACAGGCCCGGCTCTGCCCAGCTCTCCACACTTCACTGCTCTGCCCTGCACGCGATGGGCTCTGCCCCTCGAGATCATGCCTCACCCATGTTTGCATGACCAGCACCAAACTGACAGTTTCTGGCCCCGCTGTTCAGCCAGTATATGTTGTAAGAAGTAGAAAAATCATCAAAAGGCAGCTTTCCTCCACATTTCTCCAAGGTCTGCTGTCCCACAGACAGATCGCGGACGACACAAACACAATGGGCCAGCAGGCCGGTGGGACATGATTGACATGCGTTACCCGCTCTCCCTGGGAGGGACAGCTCCGACTGGGTGAGCGGCGGCCGGGAGCCAGCAGGGCCGCCTTTGGGGGTGGACCAGAAAAAGCGAGTGGGTCCCTCCGAGAACCAAGCTCATGCGCAAGAACGCGTAGGCAGCGGGCTCACACCCGCCGCGCTCCCCTGAAACACTTCAAGCCACGTGGAGAGTGCGTGGACTGACAGGCGGTCTCCTCCAGCACCAGAGGCTGTTTTCAGATTTGTCCCTGACGCCTGACCAGCGGCTGCTATGCCATTTCATGGCTAATGTTTTAAAAAATCAGTGACCTTTTCAAACTGTCATTAGCAAGGCAGTCTGCGTGCCCCGTGATGCAAGATGAACGAGCAACAGTGCCCGCTCGAGGGGCTCCCATTTCCTGTGAAGAAAGACAAGCAAGCCGACATTTACTGTTCCGTGTGACGAGCACGGGCACCCTGGCAGGCCCAGCTCCCACACACCATAGCCAAAGCCTTGATTGACTGCTCGTTCCCCTGCCCTCGACTCCACAACTTTCCGCCCACGCTCAGTGATTCTGTTTGGCATAACTTCTGTACATTATACGGCAATCTTCCTTCCTCAATGTTTGTCATCTAGTGCCCTTGGCGGCCCTGGGAAGCAAAAGGCGTCCTGACACAAAGTATCACCGAGCCAAGCACTTTAGCTCTGGTCATCACTCACACCTCCCTCCCCACTCAGACCAGCCTCCGGCACACCCCCGGCCTGCACACCCGGCCAAGCGGCCTCCTGACCGCTGGGTGTCAGAAACTCAGCTGCCATCAGTGGGAAGACGCTGGAACGTCTCAAATCAGAAGCAAAGCCGCAGACAAACACGGATGTAGCCGAGTTCGACCACCTACGAAGGGTGAAGGGAGCCCTCGGGAGGGGCCCCGCAGGGCTTTCAGGGAGAAGAACGGCCCCCGTAGGGCTGGGGAAGGTGATGGAGCCTCACAAAGGCTTTTAGTTTTTTTACATTTTATTTTTATTGATTTCAGAGAGGAAGGGGGAGGGAGAAAGATAGAAACATCACTGATGAGAGAGAATCATTGATCAGCTGCCTCCTGCACTCCCCCCACTGGGGATCGAGTCCGCAACCCAGGCATGTGCCCTTGACCAGAATTGAACCCAGGACCCTTCAGTCCACAGGCCAACGCTCTATCCACTGAGCAAACCGGCGAGGGAGCCCTCAAATACTTTTGCAATAAAATCCCTCTTATGATTATGGTACAAAAGTCAAAAGTGAAGGGACAATTCAGACTGTTTCAGACAATTTTGCTGGAAAAGTCTCCCAATTCAATACCAAGAAATAGCACACACCTTCAATTACAGAATCAAGCATTAGCACACAGTCACAATCACTTCAATTTTATATAACATGAGCTTATTTACATGTTCTTGTTTCATTTTTAAGATAAAGTCCCCTTCAAAACTTTCTAAACTTTGGTCCATCTTAAATAGGTTCACTTCCAGTGGACTTTTTCTGGTGCCGATTCTCCTTAGATAAAAAGGACCTATATTATAACAGCAAACCTTTTTTGGCTTTGTTTTAAAAATATAAATACAGTGTAACAAAGCAAATATAAATGTGCTTTTGTAAACTGTGCCCATTCCACCTACCCAACAGCCCCTGCGTGCCCTCCCCTGTGAGAATTACTCATCTCGAGAGGACATCCGTCCGTGTGTAAATGACACAATAAGTCACTGACCCCAGGTGTCTTAGGCAAACCCAGGGAGGCTCCCGGGGAGCACGTGACCAGCAGAGGCCCCTGGCGGGAGGCCAGGCCGCCTACCTGAGCATCTGCTTCTTGTGGTTCTCCACCTCCTGGAGCAGAACTTGCTTGTCCGACTCTTTGTCTTGCTCTTTAGCCAACTGCTCCAGCTCCTTTGGGGGAAAGCAGCTCTGTGTGAAAATCACTGTAAAGCCAATACGAAAACCAGGAAGCACTTCTAGTTCTAGCCAGGCCATAAGCAGCACTGGAAAACCCTCCTAGAGCAGGGCACTGAGGAATGCCCAACATCCTTTTAGATAGAGCCGAGACGGTAAGAAAATAAGGACAGCCCTAGCTGGTTTGACTCAGTGGATAGAGTGTCAGTCTGCAGACTGACGGGTCCCAGGTTCAACTCCAGTCAAGGGCACGTGCCCGGGTTGTGGGCTCCATCCAAGTAGGGGGCGTGCAGGAGGCAGCTGATCAATGATCCTCTCTCATCATTGATGTTTCTCTCTCTCTCCCCCTCTCCCTTACTCTCTGAAATCAATAAAAATATATTTTTTAAAAAAAGAAAGAAAATAAGGACCATCCCAAGACCCCACAACGAGGAGGAGCCCGAGACCAGCGCAGACAGCCGTGAGTGGTGCGGCTGCCGGAGAGGGAGACGTGCGCCTGCCACGCAGCACAAAAACCTGAACAGGAGACGGACCCCACTTAGACATCATGGGGATATCAAAAACCGGATTCTGAAAACTGCCCCGGAAAGTTCCTTTGGAAGACAACACGCAGGGCACAGACATGCTGTTTCTGAGGGTCCAAACAGCCAGTTTCTCCACCAGCTCTGGACTGCCTTCTCGGGTTCAGTTGGTGGCTGGCATCTGGGGCCCTGCAATATGAACAATCTAAGGCTTTACACCCCAGCACCACATGCAGGCAGAGCAGGTGCCCAACACCTTCGGAGAGGCAGGCAGCTCTCTGCCACCCTCACTGAAGGCACAGCGCGGAAACACCTACGTCATCCACACGGGTACTGCTCGCTGTTGTGTTTTGAGATGGCACATATACTGTAGTCACATTCAGGAGCATATATGTGCATATGATGCGACTGGTGATTACAAAACAGGGGAGGAGGCTGGGCAAAGCGACAGCCTCAAAAATTTACCCAGGAGACACTGGTGATGGACTGGGGTCAATGGGTTGGACAGTGGGAGAGAAAAGAAAGTAGTTCAAGTGACCGCAGAGCTTTGACGTTGAAAACTTCCAAGGACAATGGCGTCCCTGCCACCGTCTGTCACGGTTGGCTGTGCGCTGCAGGCCTCAGTTCCTAGCAGTGACCTGGACAGTAGGTTAGTACAGCTCCCTGTCTACAGGTTTAGGAAGAACCCGGACAGCTCTCAGTCCCAGGACCAAGCCCCCTTTCTCGTTCCCCCTTCCTTAGCATCTCAGTTCTGCGCTGCTCACCTGTATTCTGTGCCGCAACTGTTGGAACTTCTCTTTCACTTTAGCGTTCAGTTCAGTAAGTGCACTTAATGGTCCTGAGCAATCTCGAATATCCTAGGAGACAGTGAAGAGATGAGGGGGCCTTTCTCAGGGCAACGAAAGAAAATGACAGCATCAGTACAGGGAGCGCTGGCTTATGCCACAGCTAAGGTTGGCCCCCCGACCGTATTTCAGCCTGGTCTTAGCTGTTTACCTCTGCGACACAAGCAAACACATTATAATTTACACTTTTCTCATCCCTCTCTAAATTGACTGTGAATAGGTAACATAAAAGCATAGAGAGGAACGCAACGCTGTCTTGACTTACCAGTTCCTAAAGTTTAACAAAACGCCACCTGGCAAGTATGAAAGCCTTAAAGTAGCTTGTGTATTCAACTAAAATGCCAATCCAAAGCAGATGCTACTAACTTGAGACCTTTGGAAATCGGGGCGCTGAATTCTGGGCATCAGATGACAAGATTAGCTTCAATCTGATTTTACAAACCACCTATTATAGAGCGCAGTGTTTGTAGACAGACTCAAGGGTAGGTTTAGAATTCGTTTCAGGACAGTCAGAATTAGTGGAGCAGGCCCTAGAGCCAGACTATGCGGATTTCAGATTCTGGCTGTGTATTTATTAGCCGTGCAACCTCGAAAAAAAATCAGTTGAGCTCTGAGCCTCAGTTCTGTCCCTCATCGTATTACCTACTGCATAGACCATGTATGTCCAGAATGCATTTAGCAGAGGAACTGAAGCACAGTACGAATGCAATGAATCTAGCTATAATCGCTCGTTCTCATTAGATTTCAGAACTGTCCCGGCACTTGGTGGTTTACACACGGGAGAAGGGGAGTGTCAATGTTTGCATTAAAACTTCCTCACTTGTTCTCTGGCTTAATCACTAAATCACACTTCCTGGCAACTCATTAGATTTATTTTGCATCTGGTTTCGGGAGTGGTGGTGGTGGTAGTGGTGGTGGTGGTGGGAGGCCCTACTTTCCTTCACTTTTTGTCCCCGCTAGTTGCAAACTCTGAATCTACATCTGATGTTTAGTAACATTTATTGGAAATGGAAACGATTTGCCGAAAACCGAGGTTTAACTCTCGGTTTCCTTCCTGCTAAACGAAAGGAGCTGCGTTTACATTCCTACCCTTGCGTGTGCCACTGGTTCACTGCACTGTTACCTTCTACCCCTCAGCGGCTCAATGAAGCTAACGCACGTCGGTGCCCTGGGCCCCTTCCCGGGGTCCCCGTTTTGCCACCACCCGCCTTCAGCTTCAGGCCTCGCCACTTGACTCGGTTTCCTCATTTCCCAAATCACATCTTCGGCCCGGGGGACGTTCATTTTCCCCCTGTGCCGCCCATGCCAGGTTGGGGGCCACGGGCCAGAGGCCCA
>NW_006292094.1:2345399-2350614 GCF_000327345.1 Myotis davidii | reverse complement strand
CTGGGCAGGGGGGAGGGACGTGGGGGTCCCGGGAAAGGGCGAGCCAACGCCACCCGGATGGAGGCTCAAGACCAAGGGTCAAGGGGAAGGGGCCAAAGGGGGCCGGAGAGGAGGGAGCTGGACATAGAGCGGGGCCAGCGACCAGAGGGAGACTGGACCGAGCGGGGGAAGCTCGGGAGGGAGCCCGCGGGCTCACAGGAGACCAGCGGCGCTCGGGTTTAGGGCAGCCGGAGCCCAGCAGGGGCCCGGGCACCAGTACCTGGATAAGCGCCTTCACCTCCAGGTCGAATTTGACAATCTCTTGGTTACAGATCCGGACGTGGACATCTTGGGCAGCCGCCATGTTGGAGACGCCGGCTACGGGCAGCGGCGGTGGCCAAGTTCAAACGCGTTTCTGTGCCGCGCGGCCTTGCGCCAGCGCCCCCTAGAGGCCGGCCCGAGGCCCGCGAGGGTTTTGGGGAAAAACAAAACGGAGAGGAAGAGGAGGGAACATCAAGAACACTTCCACGGTGGCCTCTCCCCATCTCCCGCCGATCAGCCATTCTAAGGATGACAGATTTTTTTTTTTTTTTTCATTGGGGGGGGGAATTCAGCCTCGCCTTTTCGTGTGGTCCTAGGGAAAAACAAAACGGAGAGGAAGAGGAGGGAACATCAAGAACACTTCCACGGTGGCCTCTCCCCATCTCCCGCCGATCAGCCATTCTAAGGATGACAGATTTTTTTTTTTTTTTGCATAGAGAGGGGGGAAAAGAAAGCCTGGAAAAGTATCAGTTGGGATGTCCCTGGAAGGTGGCATTGACAGTGTTTTCTATTTCTTTAGGTTTTCTTGTATGTTTCCTATTTGACAGTGAACCCACATCCCACCTCTGTGGCCCAGTCCCCCCAGGGGCCACCTGGTGGGAAGCGCAGGGTTGGCCGGAGGACTCAATGGGATGAGACGGGGAGAAGCACCCAGCGCAGCGTGGGAAAGTGGCCTGGGCCGGAGCGCATGCGCGCTGGCTGCTGTTACTACATTATACTGACGTTTTGGAGCACTTCCTGTGTGGAGGCTCTTTGTACTACGTGCTATATGTGTATCATCTAACTTAACTCTCACGACAGCCCCAGGAGGTAGAATTATCCCTTTACACGCGAGGAAACCGGCACCGGGAGTGACGACTGGCCCAGCGCGAACGGAATTGCCAGGTCCAAGGGCATGGGCATTTGAAAGTTCTGGCCCTCGCCACCAAATCGCTCTTCACAGAGGCCTGCTCTGTGGGAGTTTACACTCCCTCCGGCATGCCTGCCTCCCACGGCCTGGGCAGCATGGTGTGTTCAACACTGGCCTTTTGCCGATCTGATCAATTGGAAAATGCCATTTTAAAAATCTGCATTTCTCTTCTCGTGAATGCGGTTGAGAATTATTTGTATTTATTGTCTGCTCATTTCTTCATTGGGTTGTTGGTCTTTTTCCTGTCAGTTCCCAGGAGCTCTTTATTTACTGAAGGATTAGCTTTTTTCTTAGTCTATGGAATTTTTAATTGGCTGTTTTTTAACCTTAGAGCCTGCCACACAGGAAGTGCTCCAAAAAGTGTTTTTGTTTCACATAGAATTTATCAATCTTTTATGACTCCTGGATTTGGGATCCAAGTTAGGGAAGGCCGCCCACCACCAAGAATTGTTTCTATGGTTTCTTCTGGGTTTTTTGTTTTGTTTTTTTTTTACATATAGGTCTTTACCAAAACGTATGGTGACTTACTGGTATGAAGTATGGAGCCTTTACTTTTTCCAGAGGGGGGTTACCCAGTTGTTCCAACATTATTTTCTGAATAATCCATTTTTTTCTCACTGGTTCGGGATGCCACATTTACATACTACATTAAGTTTGAATGTATTTCTAGTCTGTTGACCTACCAAGTCATTCATGCACCAAAATGACACTTTTAATTATTATAGCTTTTTGTGTCTTAATATCTGTTGGGGATTAAACACCAGCTGCTTTGCTCCCAGTAGCTCCCACCTATAATTTTTCCTATGTGAACTCAGGTTAAAGTTTGTTTTTTTAACCCCATGGGTATGTCCTTACTGGGACAGCATTCAATTTTCTATTTAATGCAGGAAGACTGACAACTTTGTGTTACTGACTGCTCCTGTTCAAGAACTTGGTCTATCTTTGCATTTGTTCAAGTTTTCTGTCCTTCATAGTATTTTCAAGATTTCTTTGGACCTTGTACATTTCCTGTTAACTCCTGGCTGTTTTTAAGATTAAATCTTTTTTAAAGAGATGGAGGTTGGCATTTTTCAGGTCAAACGTTCTGGATCCTCAAACAGACGCCGCTTATTTAGGACAGTGAAGAAGCCTGAAGTTGGCCAGCAGATCTGCCCGAGTGACCTTGGGCCCCTTTCACATCCTGCTTCTTGCTGCAAATTCCTATGCAATCGACAGTCTCCAATTGCCTCTCTCTGCAAGTAAAAAAGAAAACGCAGCTCCCCTTTTCTCCACCCTCCCACACAGTCCCTTCTAACAGAGTGATCCAGTTCTAAGCCCGCCAGCTAGAAGCCGCCTTTGAGGGATAGGTATGCGATCTGGGGACCCACAGTCCCATTACAACTGCCAGAGCTGTTTTGTTCCCTTCGTCTTTCCCCCCTGATCCTGAGGCTAGCTTTCGGTTCCTCCACCTGCTACACTTGGGCTTTGGTTCTTCCTGGTTTTCAGATTCTAAGCCCTTTATTTCCCAACAGTGCCTGCGACACAGCCTGGTCCCTTAGAGATAAACATGAATCGTCTCACGTCGGCTGGGTCTGGGTGAGTCCCCTCCTCTAAGTCTAGTCTGATGACTACCCACCTCGCTGGGCCATTGAGAGCAGCCGAAGGTTCCCTGATGGGACAGCACCTGGTGGGGAGCGGCTTCCTGGGCACCACCCTGGCCTTCTAGGACTTTAACTCCTCCTTGCTGATCTGGAACCTTCCAGTCGAGGCACTAAAGTATTTCCCAGCCAGTGTTTTTCTTGGTGGCTGAGGAGCTCTCCTGGTTCCCCATCAATGTCGGTGAACTGCAGACCACTCCCAGAGGGTTAGCTTTCTGAGAACTGCACTGACCTGGCTCCCCCAGCTCCCGGTTCCTGGGCCACGGCAGAGGCTCCCATGAGGGGCGGTCTCAAGAGATCAGGTCCTGAAGCAGAACGAGTCCGTGCGAGGCCATGTCCATCTGCTTCCTGACAGGCTCAATGTAACTCAATTGGAGCAAAGAGGGCTTCTTCCAGGGCCCAGGCACACAGGCTGGTCAATTCTTCTCTGACATCCCGCTGACGTGGCACCTGCGTCCTCACAAATACTTGGGTGGTAACATGCCTAGAGCCCTCTGCGCATGTAACAACTCCTGTGTTCTGTGATCCTGTTCACAGCTGCCCATTCAGCAGGCCGCAAGTTCCTGCGGTCTCTTGAGTCTCCTTGGAGCCCAGCACCTAGCACAGGCCCTGGCAGAAGGAACACTGCTGTGATGGTGTTCACTCCCGTCCCGGCTCAGGCTCTGTGTATTCTTACTTAAATTATTAAACATGCAAACGTTTGAGTGTGAAGAGACTCAAAATATTTTATTTCCCACAGAGAAATCGCTTGCCCAAAGAATCGAAGAGAAGTACGTATAAACAAAACTATGCTCTGAGCTATGAAAAATGCCAATGTTTATCAATACATCTACATAACAGCTCAATGTTCCTCCAGGTTCCCGCTGCCTCTAGCTGGGAATCCCCTTGCAGTGGCTCACCCTGAAGAGGACACCGTTACCTTGGTAAGCCTCAAAAAAGCCAGAGACAGGAAGGGCGAAAACATGAGGCCAACAATTCAAAACCTTTTCATCTTTTTTTTTTATTTTAAATTACAAAGGATGTTGCATACACAGATGAGTCTGTATCTGACTAGAAGTGCCGAGGGGTTGGAAGGTGACAGAACAAAGGCAACATTGGAATTGCCTTTTCTTCTGAAAAGAAAAACTGCACAACTATTAACCAACATTTAATAGAATAAATTTTAAACAGCTCATGCGTCAACAAGATAAAATTCTTTCTAGACAAAAGACAAGACTGAATCCAATAAAGTTCCATAGCTCCAGTTGTGGGGGTGTGGGGTAGGGGACAGGGGAACAAAACGACAGAATCTGATAGCATTACAAACAGGATCCTATGCGGCTATGCAAGAGAGGTGGCCACATTGCATGAACAAATACTCTGAATTCTTGCCCTTCCGCTCCTCTGTGACTTCTTATGCGCGGTCAGCCCTAGCATCACTTAACCACCAATGCTAAAGTTACAGGACGAACCCTAGGGACAGAAGGTTAAAAAGGCAGGCAGTGGAATACAGTGTCATAAAAAATGTGCTGGGAAGGCAGATACAGTACACATATACACATTTCTGTTATTTGGTTCTGAAAAAAAGGGGGGGGCAAAGGGCAAGACACAGTAATCAGTCCCGCTCCCATCCACCTGGACTTTAATGAACAACACCACTGTGTTCACATCGTTATGAAAGAGGCAAACCTAGTTCACCTAGAACTTGGCACACGGTTCTGCACTGGTCACCGACAAGTCCCCAGAATACTATTTGAAAGTAGTTTTAAGGTTCTATTGCCTCACGACTACCCCCAAGTCTTTCTTTTCTCAACGAAAATGGCAGTTTGGCAGAATTCAGTTCCTAGGTGCAATGTCTACAACGTCATTCAGTTTAAGCATGAGGATTATGCTTCAACACATAACCCTGCCTGCCTATTGGAGCGTTCCACATTCAGTAGTACAGTTCATCAGCTTCCCCCACACGCTTATTCCTTAAAACGAAACAACCATCCCTACGGCTGACGGTCATTGTTACATCCCAATGTGTTTGAAATATTTAAAAAGCATGGAGTCATCTTTTCATAATGCCCTTATTAAGATTACAAAGATTACAAAAGAATCCACAAGTATTACGGCACTGTGTGAGACGTATTTGTCATGATTCAAGGGAAGAACAAGACTGGAGTTTTGTGCAAAGTTGTGGAAATGGCCTCAGTTCCATGGGAAATGGTATTCCACAATAGACTTCACTAGAAGGGTAACTGAAACCTTTTACTTTAACACTGAAAGCATAATTCAATGCAGTCTCAAAATTCAAGTTTCAAGATTTGGAGAGATGCTAACATTCTGTTACATAATGAACTAGAAAATACTTAAACAGAATTTCAGGAAGACTATATAGAAAGGG
>NW_006292094.1:2327301-2345376 GCF_000327345.1 Myotis davidii | reverse complement strand
TGCTGAAGGCAACTTGAATTCGTCTCTTAGAGAGTGAACTAAATCTTAGCAGCTAAAATATTTTTAAATGTATGGAATAAAGAAAAGCACATCCATTCTTGACATTTTGGTGAATAAACTAACAGCTTTATTAATGAAGGCAAACATCAGATAATTGTATGAGTATTATATATAAAAAAGAAATCCAAACTAACAGCATTGTATTTCAAAAGTACTGTACTTCTGTTTCTTTTAAAGAGACTTGTCATCTGTTTTATAAAACAAACAAAACGGGTACTCTTCTAAAAAATTCTGGAAAAATGAAAGAGTTAATTTCAAGCTGATGAATGGAACACACCTTTCTTTAAATGCAGACTATTGTAAAGGAGCAAATAAAGTCAAGCATCAGAAAGATGTATGACAAAGTCATGAAAGTCAGAAAAGAGGGATGTAGTGAAATTACCGCTAATCTTTCCCCCTCATATTCAAAGACCATTCAAAACTGGTCTTTCATACAAATATAAAATAACTCTAAAGAGAGGGAATTTGAAACTGTACCCATCTGAACTCCTTCATGATGTTTTTGTAATAGCTCTGATTCTCTTACCAAAAAGGTCAAAGTGAAAGACTGAGGAAGTGGAGGGAATGGAGACGTTTTGTTTTCATGTACAAGTAAGGCACAATATAAAGCCACATCATAATCTGTCATGAAGAATATAGGAAGGGACAAGAATCATACATGGTACAGTAGAACAAGCAATCGTATTGACTGAAAAAGTGTGGCACCCAATTCAAAACTTAGACAAGATCTTAACAAGAACAACTGGACAGCATGCTTTCATATGGAGACAAATTCTACAAAGATCCAGTGTATCGAAAACGAGGAAGAACTTTTTTGTGTTTTTTTTTTTTGTTTTTAAATCATAGTAGTACTAGGTCAACGTTCCTATCATTGCTTTTGGAACAAGGGGTTCACTGGAGGTGAGTTCACAATGCCTTCACTGAAGTAGGGTTCTGGACTTCATTATGACGATCTGGATACCATGTATGAACACAGAAAGCCGCCAGAGAGCTCTTCCCTAACGGTCTTCACCCAAATACACATGCCACAATTTCAAAAACAGAACATGTACAATTGCTGGGGTTTTTACATTACCCTCATAAGCTCTGTTTGTGTGATACACTAAACGGATATATTTAATGACAATAGAGGAAGCAGATTATTACTGGCATTAAAGTACAACCATTTCTAGACGGTTTTAAATGCCACAGAGTCCCCTGGTTAAAATGTAAAGCTGCACAGCTTGCCTATGTCATCTTTATGATAAGTTAAACAGCAAGAGGATTTAACTTCCACTCTACATTTTACTGCCAGGTTTTTATTGAGATCAAGTATCGCTGCAGCATTCTGACCAGCCCAGATTTAGCAGCAAATGGCAGGAATCATATAAAATGCTTTTTTTAACAAAGTGCTTTTCTAAGATATACATACATATATAAATAGGTACAAAATAAAGTGTCAACATTAAAAAGCTCAACTATTTAAAAGCTTTTAACTATTTAACTTAAGTAGTACATATAAAACACTGAAATGCAAGGATATGGAATCTACTAAACAGATTCAAAGTCTTTTTTGAAATGCAAGACCAAAAAATCAAATTCTGGTTTGCAGAGAGGAAAAAAGTATCAAAAACCAGAATTTCTAACAGAGCAGCTAGAAAGGGGCAATTTTATAAACCTCATCAGTTGAATCTCTATCATGAAGTGATTTTCACCTGATTGCAAAACTGCCAGATTTTGAAATACATTTTAATTTGCCAGACACACTCTGCCAAAACTTCATATACTTCCAAGTTACAAACTTATGCTTTGCCTTCTCCCACTGAAAAAGGAAACACTTTAAACAATGAACTTATATACTCTATTCAACCATCGATCTGAGCTTATCATCAGCTCAGTGTGAATGCACTAAGCAGGTACATTTCCACCCAGCACACAGGAAATCTGGTGCATCACAGCTCATCATGTCAAAGAAGCTTGGTAAGCATTGCTCAGACGTTGCTGCGTGTTTCAGATCCAAACCTTTGTAAGCTATAGCTTCATGTGCTGTCACTTACAAATGGACGGGGGTGAGGTGAGTAAAAGAAAATGAAATACACTATACAGACAAAATATAACTAAATAATAAATTCTCCGACAGGTAATGGAGAAACAGATACTCTCCTAGCAGCTAAGTCTGAAATTTTTGGTATTATTTTTTTCTGGTTAGGTAGGAATTTTTTTTTTAAAGTATAGTTTTTTTCAGACTTCAAACCACAAGATTTGAGAATAAAACAGTAAGAGAGATAGGATGGAAAGATCTGTGGAAAGGTTTATAATGTTGCCTTGACAAAGAAATTTCTCCTCAAGAGATAAAGCTTTAACATAGTTAAAACACTGACTAATGAAGCTGTTTTATGTGAGCAAAACAGAGCACCTAAAAACTAAATGTGTTAATATTTCTCAGTTCTAGAAACTATAAAAGTCACATGTAAGTCTGAAGAAGCTAGTTTGAAAATACCTGTACAAAAATATAAAAATCTATAAATTTTTTTGTTTTTGTTTTAAGCTTGTGTTGATCTTTGAAAATATTACATGCACAATAATACATCGATTGGAAAAGTGGCAACTAAAGAATTAGATATTTTTAGCTTTTCTCTTTCTTTACATATATATATGTACATAATACAATAAAAATAATCTGTATTTTGGTTGTTTGGTGGAAGTATACTAAATAACCTTTAAATTTTCAAGGCCAAAAACTATTTTATCAATAGCTTACTAAAATGAAATATATTAAAATTTCCTACAATAAGTGCAGAAATAAAAAGACAGACACCTAAATGGCCACCAACTTATCTACTATGGAAGCGAACTAGAGGAACAGCAAAATAATATTTATATGTGTGGATGCTCCTTCTGTAGATAATTGGACCCAAACAGAAATAAAATTCACAGTTCAGTAAGATCCCTAACCCTGACCTTTTCATTTTCTTTTTTTCTCCTTTTAGTCATACATTCATACAGTATCATGTAAGCTGTGCAAAACTTTACTTAGACTGGCAGTTTGCCATATCAGTTGCATTTGTCTTTGGTACAAAAAATAAAACAATCGTAATAATGTGCAAGTATTTGTCTTCTTCCGGTCAAGTACCGAAATATGAGTTTTCTAGAGCCATCTCTTTTTTTTGTTTTTTTGTGGTTTTTTTTATACAATACATAGACTCTGTGGCATATATCTACATTTCAACATAGTCCTATATACATTCAAAAAATCTGAAAAAGAGTTACAACAAAAAAACATTTAAACCCCATAATTTTTCCATCTATATATCTTGTTTTTCCTTATTAGGGTTTTCATCATACAAAATATTACCAGTTTTATAGTTTCTCCAAAATACAAGGCACAAAGAATATGCTTTTTTTTCTTACTTGCACAGACATATACATATGGGTGTGTGTGTGTGTGTGTGTGTGTGTGTGTATACACACACACACACGATATTGAGCTCGGAAAATGAATATCTAATATGGCACACGGGCATGAGTGCTGGGTTGTGCCATGTACAAGTGACATTAATGGTTGTGGAAAATTCGAACAAAAAGCAGTAATTCTAAAAACAATCTAAACTGTTTTTTAAAAATGCTTCCTCGATTTTTTTGTGTGGTTCAGAGCATAAACCTGCCACAATATATGGCATTTACTAATATCCTCACCCCTCCAAAATGTTTTTCTTTAACAGATTTTTGAAATCTGTATCTAAACATTTAGTTAAATATACAAGTTTCAATTCTGATGCCAGTAGCAGTTGTAACCATGGTTTATGCTCTGAAAATGCAATAATCAAGTATTTTGGATCATGCGTCGCTTATGCTACTTAGTTCTTAAAACAATGTAACCTAATTGTAAATGTGTACATAATGCCAAACTGACATGCAAAACAGAATGAAAATTTACAATGAATAACATAACAAACTCAGACATTTCTGACCAGAGGTCCAATGAAGCTGATTACACTTTTGATGCTGGTATCCTTAGTCCTACAAGGCCTCCGGTGGGGTTGCCTTCTGCGGTCTTCTCTAACACTTGGTTAACAAATTCTGAGGTTTGCCCAGCAACTGGGAGGCCTGAGGGAAAGAACAAAAAGGGGCACTTAGACACAGAAAGGAGAGGGCATTGGTGGGAGTGTGCTGGCCCTCAGCTGACACAGGCCCCTGGTGAGTGCTCTGCTCCTAGTTACTGCAGCCCAGAAAATAATTCCACAATTAAATTGGAGCCCACAATTTTAAGATTAAAAGGTCAAATCAAGGATGACCATAAAGAAAAATCAACATTTTAAAGTGGGGTAGATGACAAGTAGTAACAGCCCAAAAGACAAAAATGCAGAGCTTGCAAATTATCAGACCATACAAAAATGAAACTATAAAAATGGATCATACAGTGAATGACATGGCAAAGGCAAAAAAAATAAAAAAGCCATATGAACAAATCCTAACAGATCTTTAATGACAGAACTCAAACTGAACAAATATCAAGAATAAAGATGAGCTAAACTCACCTATTGGAGAAAACTGCCAGATTCACTAACAAAGAAAATCCAACTCTGTATTATATATAATAATCTAAGAGTGAATTTTATGGTATGCAAATCAAAAATTAAATTAAATTTTAAATGTGTTTTTAAAAGAGATGTATCTATGTTCAGTGATTCAGAAAGATAGAAATTAAAAGGGTAGGCAAAGGGATATCAAGCATATACAAATAAATAGTAAGAAAGCTGCATTCATGATTATAATATCAGATAAGACCGAATTCACAATGATAAAGACTACATTCCATCATTAAGACCTAGCCGTAGGAATCTTATTCAAACGGCCCAGCATTCAAAAGCAAGGCCACAGAAAACACGAGAAGACACTGAAGCACCCTAGAGGGGCTTTGCTCCGTGCTACATTATGTAGATGGGACACCCTACAGAAATAAAAAGGAAAAGAAGACAAGACCTAATTAAGAACATCTAATAGACATGTACTAGAATCTTACTATGAAATAGAAAATACATCTTCTTTTCAAAAGCCTACAAAACATTTAAAAGTGTAATGATATATTAGGTAGCTATAGAATCTCAATAAATCACAAAAAATAGAAGTTAATAATAAAACTAAGAAATAATGATCCCTACCTTCTGGAAAATTTTTAATCTCTCTCAAACAATTCTTAGGTCAAAGAGTAAATCAAACCTAAAGTTACGAAGAATTCAGAAAACAACTAAAATACGACATCAGAATTTATGAAATACAGCTAACATAGAGGTTGAAAGAAATTTCAAAGGCTTTTAATTGTTAATAATAAGAAAATAAAAAGAAATGAGTTAAGCATTTAACTGAAGAAATTAGAAAAACTAATAAATTCAAGAGATGGTTCCTTGGGAGATTAAGTAAGACATACTATAACTGACTCAAGGAATAAAGAACACAATAGGTATCAAATAAAAAATAAAAATGGAACACTAGCCACTAATAGAGAGAAAATTACAAAACAAAGGCAATTTTAATACATTGGAGGGCCTGGAGGAAGGGAATAATTTTCTAGGAATATATAAATTATCAAAACAGTCCAGAAGGTTATAATCTAATTGACAAATTATCATAGAGGACATAGGATGTTTTCTAAGTTAATTACCAAAAAACCCACTGGACCAGATAGTTTCAAAGAGTGTTCTACCAAACCTTTAAGAAAAAGACACTGTATCCTGGCCAGATTTGCTCAGTGGATAGAGCGTCGGCCTGTGGACCAAAGGGTCCCAGGTTCAATTCCAGTCAAAGGCACGTACCTTGGTTGCAGGCTCCCCCCCAGTCTGGGCCCTGGCCAGGGCTCATGCAGGAGGCAACCAATCGATGTGTTTTTCTCATATCAATGTTTCTCTCTGTCTTTCCCTTTCTCTTCTACTCTCCCTAAAGATCAATGGGAAAATAGCCTCAGGTGAGGATTAACAAAAAATTAATTAATTAATTTTAAACAAAGAGGTCACCAGTTTGATTCCCAGTTAGGGCACATGATCGGGTTGCTGGCTCAGTTCCCGATGGGGGCATGCAGGAGGCAGCCAACTAATGTTTCTCTCTCCCCCTCTCCCTTCCTCTCAATCAAAAAAAAATCCATAAAAATATACTTGAACAAACAAACAAAAACCCCATAAGGCCATGGAAAATTTAAACAAGTGACAGGAACCCAAAATTCAAGAGGATGGGAAGAAACTACGAAAAGCTATAAAACCTGCATGGTATCAACAATATCGGTGTTTGTGCAGAATGAGTCAAAAGAAGTAATGGCCCTGAGAACAAAAGAAGTCTGCAAAAGCCAACAGGTGAGTCACCGGAAGGCACAGGAGGCCGACAGGAAACAGCTGGACTGTGAGAGATCTAGCCCACAGGTGAGTGCAAGGAGCCCACAGGAAGAGGAGAAGGGGCTGCAGTGCGTAGCCCATGTGAACTCAGAAAACTGACCAGCCATGACTCCCTTGCAGGACAGGAGCCAGAATGGATAAGAATAAAAATTGAGCAAGACAGGGACAACAGATAAGAAAGAATGGTCCAGATAAAATGGGAGGGACACAGAACAAGAAATCGCAGGAAGAAAGCTGCCGTGTGCACAGTGTGACAAGCTGGACCTGCCAGAGTGCCTCTTCTTGCCCTCACCTGACTGTGGCCTAATGACTCAAATGAATCAAATAAATCCCCTCACACCTTTGCTTCTGTACCAGCTTGACCCCTATGAAGGGCACTTCCCTGGTTGCTTCTCTCTCGCCCTTCCCCACCTGCTGGCTGGGGGGTTCCCTTAGACTCCGGCCCTGTGCCTCACTGTGGCCTCACTGTGGCCTGCAGTGACTGGTCTCTCTAGGATGAACTTTCTTTCCCTGCTCCTCTCCTGTGTCCTCTCTTGTGGCTGGACATGAATGACCATCTCATGAACAAATGCAATTTTTTTTTACATTAACCGAAAACAGGGGTTTCTGTGAAGTTTGAAGTTAGAAAAGCTATTGTGAACAAAACTTTCTTTTGAAAGTTCAAAAAAAAAACTAATTTCACATACAAATAAATAACAGAAAAGTATCAAGGTCAAAATCCCATAAAAAGTAGGACCAAAGAAAATAAGAAGATTGCTACAAACAATAAAAGTGTGCCTAAAAGGCATGAATAACCATAAAAAGGATGAAAACTATAACCCATTATTATTTCAAAATGAACTGCAAGACATTAAAGAAAATGATACAAGATATGACAGAACAGCATAATGAGAAATAGAAAAACAGAAATAATTTAGAAATTAAAAAAAAAATTAACTCTTGTAATTAAGGCAAAACTAAAAGGAACACAAGAGAGGCCAGGGGATTGTCAAGGGCAGGAAAAAAAGGAGACATATGTAATACTCTTTGTAATACTTTAAACAATAAAACAATTAAGAAATAATAAAAATAAAATAAATAAAAGGAACACAAGAGCAAATCAATGTAACAAATAATGCTTTTAAGAGAAATAGAAGTGAAAGGGAGAAAGAATTTTAACATTAAAAAAAAAGAAAAACCAACCCACAGGTAATAAGTCCTTAAAGAAGAAAACCAAAGCACGGGAGCAAGTCCTAAAGAGACCGGGTGCTGAGTTGGGCCGAGCTGCCGTGGGTTCCCGAGGAAGCTTGTCCTTCCTCACGTAAAAAACAAAGCTCGACCTCTGTCCCCGCCAGGACACCCACCGCCTCCAGTTCTCTCCTTTGCTGCTGCTAATGACAATATGACTTGCTCTACGATTCGAAAGCTGTTTTTATGTAATTAATGTATGCGCTCTTGTTTATAAATGCCTGATTTAAAGAGAAAAAAAAGAGAGATTGGAAACTACATACCGAAGAGCACACTGCACACGAGAATAGCAACCTAAAATGACCAATGCCAAGATACAGTCTAGTAAAACTACTGGAATTTAAAGAAAAAGAAAAAAATCCTGTCGACTTCTAGGCAAAAATAGCAAATGACTTATAAAGAAAAAATTAGGCAATTATTAGCTTTTTAATAGCAACACTTAGTGCCAGAGAAAAATGGAGAAACATATGTAACATACTCAAAGAAAGAAAATGAGTCAAGGATTTTGTATCTGGTACAACTGACTTTTAGATGTAAAGGGAATATACAAACTTAACAACATAGACGGCCTTTAAATTAAAAAATAAGAAGGCAAAAAGAAACTTTTCTTGTAATACTAAATTCCTCCCTTTATTTAACAAAGAAAGACTGAAAAGCATTTTGGAGAACAAGAAACAGAAGGCAGAAATGTACTGAAAGAATATAAAACAAATGCTTTAACACAAAGAATACGTAATGTAGCCGAAGCCGTTTTATGATGCCTCAGGGTCTTCACAGATCGTGCTCTGCCTCAAAGCCCTAGGGATGCTGCTGATCTGTAAGTGATCTGTCCGGTGCCAGCGTTCTCACGCCTGTGCCTGTGTTAACTGCCCGTTCTCCCGGTCAGGGAGCTGTGCCCGACTTCGGGATGCCCGCCTCTGCTCCTCCCCATGTTGTATAATCTGTTCAGGGATGGAAATCAGGCAGTCAAGTCTGTTAGAATCCCGTGGCGTTTATTAGGGGTAAAACGAATAGATAAGCACCTTGACTACAGTATAAGCTGCAGGCCTGACAGCTCAGAGATCTTTATTTTCCTTTTCCCCAGAGAAAGTTAAGATTGCTAGAAGTTTTTCTTCCTTAAGAGTTAAAATAGTTCAGTGATGAGATCTAAGTACAACATGTGGTAATGGGCAGTAGATGTTGATGAATGATAAATCTCAAAAGACAAAAGTAGGCAGCCAAGCAATGACTCTCTCTCATCATCAATGTTTCTATTTCTCACTCCCTCTCCCTTCCTCTCTGAAATCAATAAAAATATATTTAAAAATAAGATATATACTTAAAAAAAGAGACAAAACTACTTGTAACGAACAGTAACTACAAAGAGATCACTTGAGTTTTTTCTTTTCCTCTTGAAGCATATATTTTACGCTACATGTTGTTATTGTTATTAAGTTATCCAGTATTCTTCTTACCAAGAGTATCTTTAATGAGGATTTCAAGCTTCTGCCCCATGTTGGGTCCTTTCTCCTCTCTTGGATTCTGTACTCGGTTTACAATCTCTTGCTTGATGGAGTTGATTACAAACAATAAATTATCTGTAAGACAGAACAAGACACGTGGAGTGTGTCACTAACATAGAAGAATTTGCTTTTAATTATGTAAAATAACAGATATTCAATTAAAAAATGGAAAATATTTAAGAAAACATTAAGCAGTAATAGTTATAAGCTTTCTTATCCAAGCAGACTAATTTCAAATGATGTGCACTTTTTTAAAAATTTATTTTTATTGATTTCAGAGAGGAAGGGAGAGGGAGAGAGAGAGAGAAACATCAATGATGAGAGAGAATCACTGACTGGCTGCCTCTTGCACGCTCCCTACTGGGGACCGAGCCCGCAACCTGAGCATGTGCCCTTGACTGGAATCAAACCCAGGACCCTTCAGTCTGCAGGCCAAGGCTCTATCCACTGAGCCAAACCAACTAGGGCTGATGTGCCACTTTTGATACAACACTGAAGACATGTATCAATGTCCACTATCCTGTAAGCAACTTGCCCTATTTGTCCTCATAGCTTTAAGAACTATGACAGTGCCTGGTATATCAATTCATAAGATCTTAGTAAATGTTTATTAAATAAATCAAAGTCCTTCAAAGACTAAAGATTTAAGAACAAATTTCCCTATCTTAAAAAAAACTTAAAAAGAGCAGAATTAACCAAAAGTAAATAGAAGGAGGAAAATAATAAAGATAATAGCAGAAATCAATGAAACTGAACACAAACACAAAAGAAAGAGAAAGTTGAAGCCTAAAGCTGGTTCTTTGAAAACACCAACAAAATGGGTACCTCCTCCTACCCCCAATCCCCATCCCCAGCTAGACCAATCGATTATCTTTATCTAGAATGAAAAAGGGGTTATTACTTCAGAATCTAGAGCCATTAAAAAGATAATAAGAAAATGCTATGCCAACGAATTGAACAACTTGGATGAAATGGACAAAAAACAAGAAGAAATGGAAAATCTAACAGCCTATTTCTAGTAAGGAGTTGAATTTATCAAAAAATATTCTGCCCCCCAAAAAACAGATGGTTTTAATGGCAAATTCTATCAAACATACAATGAAGAAATAAAATTGATCTTAAAGTTTTTTAAAAAGATAAAGATTATGGCTCACTTCATTCCATAAGGCAAGGATAGCCCAAAACCTAAACGTGACAAAGACATTATAAAAAGGAAAAATTATAGACTAATATCCCTACTGAATATAGACACAAAAATCTTTAATGAACTATTTGCAATAGACTCTACTATAAAAAGGAAAATACACCATATCCAAGTAGAGTTTATTAATAATGCAAGGTTGGTTTTATATTAAAAAATCAGTTAATGTAATTCACCATATTAACAGGTAAATATGCGATATATTAGTAAGAAAAAAAGGATAATACAACATGATTATTCTAATAAATGCAAAAAAATCCCTTATATGACAATACTAAATACCTATTCTTGATCAATGAAACTAGGAAAAAAATTCAACTTACTCCAAATGATAGCGGCATCTCATCTGCAAAAAGAGCCTACAGCCGACATCATAATTAAATGGGAAAAGTTACTCACCCCCACCCCAAAATTGCAAACCAAGTAATCACCACTTGTGTTCAATGTCCTAGACATCGCAATAGGCAATGACAATAAATAAAAGGCATAAAGATCAGAAAGGAAGAACTAAAACCTTCCGTATTTAGCCCTGGCTGGTGTGGCTCAGTTGGCTGGAGCATCGTCCCATACACCGAAAGGTTGAGGGTTCAGTCCCCGGTTGAGGTGCATTTCTCTCTCACATCAGTGTGTTTCTCTCTCTCTCTCTCCCTTTCCCTCTCTATGAAGTCAATGAAAACATACCCTCTGGTGCGGACTGACACACAATCCTCTCCCTACTTGAGAATGGTAATTGCTTCAACAAAAATCCCAGAGCACCTGCACACCGACTACTAGAACTGGCAAACCAATTCAGCAAGGTAAGATATAAGAATACTAAAAAAACCATTTCAGATGCATTTATAATCAGCAAAAAGTTTGAAAATAAAGTTTCAAAGATAATTCCATTTACAGCAGTACCAAAAAAAAATATAAAATACCCAGGGATAAATCTCACAGAAGATATTCAAGCACTCTATACTGAAAACAATAAAAGAAGATGGAGAGAAATTAAAGAAGCCTTAACTAGATAGAAAGAGATGCCAAGTTAATGAATTGGAAAACTCCATTTTGTTAAGATGGTAATTCTCTCAAAATTGATTTACACTCAAAGCAATCCAAATCAAATTTCACTAAGCTTTTTCTTTAAAAGGTGATACATTAATTCTAAAATTATATGGTCATGCAAAGGACCTAGAATAGCCAAAACAACTTGGAAAGGGAAGAACGAAATTGGAGGACTAGCAAGGACTAACACTACCTGACTTTCAGATTTACTATGAAATACAGTAATCAAGATCGTTTACATAAAATAAATAGACAAATAGATCAATGGAACAGAATACTGAGTTCAGAAGTAGACCCATACATACCCGGTCAATTGATTTAACAAATGCAAAAATATACAGCCACAGAGATATATATAATTATGGATAAATACATTAACTGAACAACACAAAGAAAGATGCCAACATGTGTCCAAAGAAACATAGACCCAGGAGGCTCCCAGTGGCCCACCACATCCCCCTGCAGTGTGAGCCAGCTGGGTTCTGAAAGACATACAAATGCCGTGACATTACAATAATTACATCTATACATATTCACAGAGCTCAAATTCAAAATGCTTCAACAGCAAGAAAGAATAGTAGGAAAATGGAGATTTCCATTCCAAGAAGCCAACTATTGTTTCATCTAATTCATGTACCTTGATTAGAAGGCCATTAATAAATAAAAACATCAGTTCGAGTAACAAGTTATAAACTTCACAGCTGGAAATCCTCTTTCTGCCCTCACAAATGGAAAGAAGATAATCACGATCAACGATTAAGAAAAACTACACAAGTTAATGAGCACCGATGTGCCAGACATCATGCTGGACTTAAAATCTCTAGACACACAAATAATAATTGATCATTTTGCCACTGTCCCACTTTCTGATACAACTTAGTCGAAAAGCTACACAGTGAAGTTGACAATTTTAGAGGCAAAGGAACATGCAAACTCTATGGTACCAAGCGTAAGGAACAGTAACAGAGCAAGGGAGAAAGGAGGGACACAGCTCAAGCCAGAGCTTTCTCACCCCCTAGTGTGCTATTAACACGTTAAGCACCAAGCCTGTCTTGTCTTCCTTTCCCTTTAGCCAGAGATACCCGATTTCACCAATACGCTGGCGGCACCAGTGACCGATGAGTTCCGAGTTCCGGATGCAAAGTATAGTGTCGGTCAGCGGTGACTAACATGGCGCTTAATGTGTTAAGGGTTCTAGGTGTATGAGAATGGTCCTCTCCCCCACAGGGGCCTCTTCCTGAGTGGGACACCCTGTTATAGTCCAGAATGCCTTAGAGACGATCATTTTCTACATGAGCCATGACGTGAAAGATTGGGAAGTACTGATCTAAACCAACGGTTCCCAAAATATGCTAGGAAGGTTGCATAAGAGTAACCAAGATGGTGCCCAACATGTAAATCCCTGGGCACTCCTTGCACAGACTACAGTTCAAAGGGTCTGGGAAGAAGCCTAGAAATCTGTATTTCAACAGAGACAAACCCAATGTGGAACCGACCTTGTAAACCAGAGATCTGAACTATCCACTCAAAGACTCACATAAACAGTAGTCAGCACATCTGGCTAACCCAGCAACACCACCACAAAAGTAAGAAATGACTATGCTCACAAGTGAATGAGCTCCTCAGGGCAGAGATGAGATCTGTCTGGGAAGCCCCAGATGCAGACACTCACACTAGGACAGGAATGAGTAAGAAGAGCATGTAGCTTACTGAATGGATTAACAAAAAGGAGGCTGGGCAGAATACAGGGAACGCAAATAACAAAACCTAAGGAAAAGAGTGGTCAGCAAAGTAACAGGAGGTTAATCAAATTCTTAAAGGTGTAGGTTTACCATATTCTGTGTTGAGGCCCCATAATTTCACTTTATTAGCTTCATACTGGGCTTTTTTCTTTAATCGACAAGCTCTGTGAAAGGAAGAAACAATTCACTTTTTTTAAGCGAACATTCAGAATATACTTCTCTTTATTGCTGTCAGACATTTTCTAATAGTAACCAAAAACCACTGCCTAACGATAGTAACTCATTTACCAAAAACCCACAATATAATAATTTATCCAAGCTGATTTTTAAAAAATTTTAAGCATATTCAAAAATAAAGCCCTCATAGATTGCTGGTGGGGATATAAAATAGGACATGAAGCTACTCTGGGAAGTAGTAACTTCTAAAAAAATTTGCTTTATTACTTTGGAGATAACTACTTAGACAGTTTTTCTTAAAAAATTAAACATACACTCCTGGGTATTTACCTTAAAGAGATGAAAACTTATGTTCACAAAAACACCTCTAAGTGAATGTTTGTGGTGGCTTTACTCACAATTGCCCCAAACTGTAAACAACCCAAACGTCCTTCAACTGGTGAACGGATAAACTATAGCACATTCCTACAAAGGAATACTGCTCAGCAATACCAAGGCACAAACTATTACTCCTCACAGCAACATGGCTGAATCTCACATGCATCATGCTGAACCAAAGAACTCCGTCAAAAGGCTACCTGCAGCATGACTCCATCTATATGACATTCTAGAAACTACAAATAAAACACAGATTGGCGGTGGTGAGGGGTTAAGGGCGGGAGAAGGGTTTACAAAGGACCATGAGGACATTTTTGAAGGAGATGAAAATGTACAGTATCTTGATTGTGGTGGTGCTTATATGATCAGTGTGTTTGTCAAAACTCATAGAAGTGTACATTAAAAGGGGTGAATTTTAATTACTACAAAATAAAGCACGAGGCTATGATAAAAATTTTCATTGTTATACTAGACTTGTGCCCATTTACCTCTTTAAGATCTTTTTCCATTAAGCATAAATAGTGCCTTTTACTTTCAAAGGAAAAATTTTAATTCTCTTTTATAAAAGTCCATTTCTGAATAAATGGTTGAGGGTCGCATGAGCTTCTACACAAGCTCGCTGCCAGGCTAGCCTCACCTCCTACACCAGTGATGGCGAACCTTTTGAGCTCAGCATGTCAGCATTTTGAAAAACCCTAATTTAACTCTGGTGCCGAGTCACATATAGAAATTTTTTGATATTTGCAACCATAGTAAAACAAAGATTTATCTTTTTGATATTTATTTTATACTAGAGGCCTGATGCACAAAATTTGTGCATGGGTAGGGTCCCTAGGTATGGCTGGTGATCAGGGCCAATCTGTGGGGCAATTCGTGGGGGCAATCAAGGGATCCCCTATTGGCACCCGCCTTGGTTGGCCTGGCCACGCCTGCTTGCTGGCCCTGCCCCCCACTGCCTCCTGCTCACCAGCTGGCCCCCACCCCTGCTGGCCCCCACACCACCGCCACTGCACTCACCAGCTGTCAGCCCGGCTTCTGGATGAGAGGTGCTCCCCCTGTGGGAGTGCACTGACCACCAGGGGGCAGCTCCTGCATTGAGCGTCTGCCCCTGGTGGTCAGTGCACGTCATAGCAACCGGTCATTCCACCAGTCATTCCACCTTTTGGTCGATTTGCATATTAGGCTTCTATTATATAGGATATTTAAATGCCATTTAACAAAGAAAAATCAACCAAAAAAATGAGTTCGTGTGTCACCTCTGACGTGTGTCACCTCTCACGTGTGTCAGAGGTTCGCCATCACTGTCCTAGACTTCACTTAGATGAATGAACATGACCAGCACTGACCTGGAAGCCAGCTTGTTCTTTTCCTTCCTTGACCGTGGCCGGGCAGTTAAGGGGAGCTCACTGACTGGGGTCAGGTCACTGATCACTTTGTTCAGTTTCCGCAGCTCATTGCCTATCTGCAGCAGTTTTTTAGGGTTGGGAGTCAGGTCTTCTACGTCAGTTCTCCTTGACTTCTTTACTGCGTATTTTCCTATAGACGGTTTAAACGAGGTTTAAGTTACACCATTTTATTTAACAAGAGATACATTTTCTACAGCCAGATTTTAAAACCACATCTCCCTCACCCCCCTTTTCTTGCTCAGAAGTCTTAGCATGTTTCAGAAGTCTCAGAATGTTAGCACCCTCTGCTAGAACCGCTAGCCTTCTCTCTTTCCCACCTTGTGCCAGCAAGAAATGGGGGTAATATGATGCAGCTCCAGCCTTTTCATTGCTCATCACCTCTAGGTTTCCAGCCCCAGTGTGACAGATTCTTATTATTTGCATGATAGTAAAAAGCATCTCAAACTTTAGGACTGGAGTGCAAGTTCACCTGCACACAAAAATCAGGGCTAGGGTGTAATACCATATGGTCAGAAAATGATTCTGGAGATTTTAGATCTTTGATGCTCTGACTGAAAATGTGTCAAATATAGAGAGTCTTGTGTTGGATTCAAAAGTCCATCAAGTAAAGGTTGCCTGTTTTGAAAGGTCTTCTTTCATTAGTTTGGTATATAACTCATGGAAGATTCCAGGGCTCCTGTATCCCTGCAGGCACGAGGGATGGCTCTGTCCTCAGAACCACGCACACCACACCATTTTCCTAGTACTCTCCACTATTCTGGACCTACTTATTGGTCCTGTCTTTTCACTGAGGTAGAAAAATTGATCTCAAGGCAAAAACTGGGTTTTTATTCATTGAGAGACAGTCAAGTATAGACCTGGGTATCAGGAAAATGAGGCACACATATACTTCTGATCCAATTCCAGTGTCAAAAATGCTTAGCAACTGAAGTCTGCAGCATGAGTGATTATTAAACTGTGTACTGAGCACCAAACTTACTAATGCCCTCCACTATGGGTTAATGTAAAAGGATGGAACAGATTTTGGATTAACATAAAAATAACATTTTTGCAGAAGGAATTCTATTTAATTATATTGTCTTGGGTTCACAATTCGAAATTTAACCTAAGATTATAAGCTTCTCTCAACCCTTATTTTCCACTCTTCTCTCTCCATTCCTTCTCATACAACTATTTTTCCTTTCTTCCCACCGCCCCCCACCCCGCCCCTCTTTCTTCCCACCACCATGTGGATCCCAATCTCCCCTCCAGACTGAATGAGAATGAAAGTGAGTGCCGGAGCCCATTCTCTTTCTTCCCAACCCTATGGTTTATATAGCAACTGTGACAGGTCAGAAATCAGCAATTCCCTAATCATTTCTTGGAAGTAACTCAACATGAAATCATTTTTGCACAGGCTTGCCTCCCTGTTTCGGTAATGGTTCTCAACCCTGGTAAAGCGATTTGTGCAAACACAGCAGCTCTGCTGCTCCGCTCTTCAGTTTGCTAGGAAGGGTTGAACACCTACATACAATGATTAAACATGTAAAGTGACACAAAACCTTTGATCACAATACCCTCTTACCATGATGTAAGCCATTTTTCTGATACACATTACTTGGCAAGGTGTCTCGGTTCCATTCAGATGGCCTTAGCATCCTCTCTTGCTGTGATGGTGTGAGTTGTTCACTGTACTCCCAGAAGTACCTTCTTTTACCTCTCTTCCGAGAGGATACTGAAGTCATCTCCTTCAAGTCTTCCATGGAATCATTTTCATAGCCTTAAAAAAAAGAAAGCCCCCACCCCAATGTTTAAGTGCCACAGATTTCAATAAACCAATCAGGACAAACAAAAAGATCCTTCTATTTGTCACTTGATACATTTCCTTTCATCTGAAAACATCATTGCTTATCACTGGCATGTCAAAGATTATAAACCAGGTCTATAAAATAACTTTTCATATAGAATCTCTAACTCAAAATATTCAGACAGACATACTATCCTCTCAGTGTTTCTCTTTAGTTTTCATACGTTAGTATATGACACTCTGTATCTTCACATAGGATTGAGAGAATAACAAAATACAGCTACAGAAATGACAAAAGCACCATGATATAATGGTACTTAGCCACTATCCTGTGATCATAAAATGTCTTTTTAATATTAATGCCTCTGACATATCCCAACAGAAAGCTGTGTGCATTTCTGGGGTGATATCCTACAAGGCAGAATCTTGTGAGGCAGCAGTGCCTCCCCCCCCCAACCCCCCGCCTTTTGTAAAAGTACACAAATGGCAGTTCTCACACAGGCTATTACAAACGTATACGCCGTGCTTGCTTCGGCAGCACATATACTAAAATTAGAACGATAAAGAGGAGATTAGCATGGCCCCTGCGCAAGGATGACATGCAAATTCATGAAACTTTCCATATTAAAAACAAACATATATGCCTATTCTAATATTTTTACTGGAAACAATCTGCATTTACTTCATTTTTTAAGCAGTTGTTTTCCTTACTAATAGGAAATTTCAGAAAATATGTAATTCTGAGCTGCTGGGATAACTGGTCAGTCCCAGTACAGGCTGACGTCTCAATCTCAGATACCCTCAGAGAATGCCCATCGTGTATGTATTCCATGCACTAGGGCAGTGATGGCGAACCTTTTGAGCTCAGCGTGTCAGCATTTTGGAAAACCCTAACTTAACTCTGGTGCTGTGTCACATATAGACATTTTTTGATATTTGCAAGCATAGTAAAATGAAGATTTATATTTTTGATATTTATTTTATATATTTAAATGCCATTTAACAAATAAAAATCAACCAAAGAAGTGAGTTCACATGTCACCTCTGACACAGGTGTCATAGGTTCGCCATCACTGCCCTAGGGCTAGGTACCTGGGGTAGTGGGGATGGGCCATGCACAGGATGTCCACAACCCTAAACCTAAGGCGGCCAGAAAAAAACTGGGCTGCACTGGCCAAGCAATGACCACT
>NW_006292094.1:2316830-2327249 GCF_000327345.1 Myotis davidii | reverse complement strand
TTCCCTACTAAAAATGTGACTCCTCTGGAACTGATGATACTAAGAAAGTGATGACATCTGAGTGTTTTTTTGGGGGGAGGGAGTTAGAATTTTTCCAGGTTTTATTCAGATTAAGAATTAAGAATATGATTCCATTTACATGACATTCTAGAAAAGGCAAAATTATAGGGACAAAGTGATTGCCAGGAGCTGGGGGTGGAGGGAAGGACTAACTATAAAGGAACATGAGAGAAACTGGGGAGGGGAGGAGTGATCAAATCCTTCTGTCTTGAGTGTGGTAATTACATTATGACATGCACTTTGTCAAAACTCACAGAAGTGTGCACAAAGGGAATGGATTTTACAGTGTGAAAATTATGCCTCAATACACGTGACCTTTAAAAAGAGAATCAGTTGAAGAGCCAAATGATGTTGAGGCAACAGCCAGGACAAGTGCTGGACAGCGTTAGAGTGCACCTGTGGCTCTTTAGAACATGGCAAGCAGTGGGGCTGCAAACCTTATGTCTTCTTTAAGAAATAATGCACAAGTTCAGTGACACAATACTTTCTAGAAGTCCGATTTTTAAAAATTGTTATATAGCTTTGGCCTTTTTACTTGTGTGAATGCTTTGCTTCAAACAAAGATTTTATCTTGTTCCCAGTTTTCCACGTAGCTTAGGAAAAGGTGCAGTGGCCACACTGTGCCAACTGAAATGGCCTTTTTAAAAAGGCCCTTGCCCAGGTCAACCAAAAATTACTGGCTCGCAGAGATACCCTCATATGCCTGGGAACACCTCACACTGGCAGATGGCCCAACCCAAACACTCCGATCTTCCCGCCAACATCAAGAACTGGTATTCCACATTTAAGTTTATTCCAGCCCCAAGCATCAGGCGAACATTTTTATATACAACTTCCTCAGGTGGTGGTGGTTACGTGCACTTGTGAGAGCTCACAGAAGCGTGGACTGAAAGAGGTGAACCCATGTCCCCAACACTATATGATATGCTCCCTTAGCTAGCAACTTGTCCTTACATATTTCACTTACACATACTTCATTTCAGCCTTATAAGAACCTGATAAGACAAGATTATTAACCTCCTTTTCGCAAAGAAACACACTCATGGAGGGTTTAAATGACGGGGCAGAGCCTGGGACTGACTGAGGCCCCACAACTCAAGGAGTTTAGCTCCAGCTGAATGTCCCACTTTCCCTGTGCCTATCCAGTTAAATGGTCTGAGTGGGGTTTTTTTCATATATATTCCACATTAAATTCAGAGTCATGAGATTTTTATTTCTTCTATCCCACCCAAATTAGTTACCAGTTTTATTACTTTATATATGTTGTCTTTTTTTAAGTACTTAAAGGGTCATCAATTTTCTTTGACCTAATATTTTCACATTTTCTAATAGCATACATCATAGTACACATGTACACACACACACAAACACAATGGACTTGGTAGCTAAAGTCATCCACCTTTTAATACAAAGACTACCATGATCCAGTAAAATGCAGAAATATTATATTCCCAGATCACTGGTCTAGCACTTAATGTTCTTAAATATCTTGCAAAGCATGTCTTAAGAAACACTATTACTAAAAGATATGCCTTCATACCCAAGTGAGTTCTATGGTCAAATAAGTTGTAAGAAACTCATCCTGCACCTCTCTCTTGCAAGTCACAGCACACATAAATGTATTAGAAAACAGAAAACACAACAGCAAATAGATCCGGTCAACTCTGAGCTCCACAAAGACAAGGATCATGTCTATTCTGCTCATCTCTGTACAGCCAATGCCTAATACACACAGTGCCAGACACAAAAGGAGGCACTCAAACATTTCCCATGAGACTTTTCCCTTTTTTTTTTTAATTTCATTTAATGGGTTACCATACTGATCTCATTCCTTCCTGACATGATTATCAAAAGAAAGTAAAAAAGGATTATTTATTGCCTAAAATTCCAATCACACATCTTTGGTTAGTGAGGATTACTGCCATTAAGCTGGTAAAGTCGATCGTAAAAATGTTTAGCAGGGATTACAAAATAAACTCTCATTCTGGGGGCCCGAGTCTTAATTACCCCATGTGTAACTCCATGACCCCAAGCCATGTAGCCTGCCCACAGAATAGGCTCTATCAGAGCTTGGGAGCCAGTCCAGAGTCGGGACTGAAACTCCATTTACACCTCTGCTGGAGCTTTGTAGGCGTGGCACTGGAGCAGCGGACTGCCAGGAACCAGCATCCAGGGAGCTAGTCGCCACAAAAGGGCCTTTATAAACTATCGGCTGCAAATTAAACCAATCAACCCACTCCAAAACTAGCACTCTGAAGAAACTATAACTATTCCCACTTTTCAGCTTCAAAGAATTCCATCCTGCTTCTCACCAATAATTCACTTTTGCGTCTCTAAAGTCGCTTGCTTAGCTCTTTCTTTCAAGAAACAGGGCAATTTTCATTAGCAAATATGAATAAAGCCCAGTTACAACCACAAAATTGTACTGACTTAAGAATATCATTCATTCACATTTGTGGGAACTAATAAGTGATACTAACCAAGGAGGTTGGACTTGAAGTCAACTGAAAGTGAGTGAAGTCAGTGCCATCCAAACACTCCACACTGTTAAGTTGCACCAAGAGGAGGGCCAGCCCTAGCTCTGTTTTAAAGCAGCGCTGGCTGCTTCTTCACACCAGCAAGGAAATGCGGCCAACAGGACAACACCAACTGTAACACCGGTTCCCCTGCCTTAGCAGAGTCAAAGGCTGAGAAAATGGAAATGAGGGTCCATCTACCAAGCGCCTCCCTTCATGGACCCACTCACCGCCCAACACAAAACCAAGTCAAAAGCTCAAGAATGAATTTAAAGTGAAGTTAAAAGTCAAAGAAAAGAAAAGCTAAAACCAGAAGCGGGACAGATAGCATCGTTCCTTGCCTGGTTGGTGGGATTTACTCACTGACTTATCTATTCCTTTAAACACCAGCTGGCACTTCCTTTCTCCCACTTTCCATTTCCCTTAGTTACTACCTGTCTGTCTCCTGTTGGTCTCCCTCCCCTATCACCCTATCCTAATTCTAAACATGTATCAAAGCAAGAGGGCTGACCTGCCAGACTTGAGGACCACACTGGTCTTCCTTTGGGAGGGAGCTAAGTAAAGCACCAGCTACAAAGGCAGCTTCCCTTGAAATATTTCAAAGCAGATTTTATTAGTTTGTTGAAAATTTTCCTGCTAAGGAGTAAAGACAATTGTTCTATCTAGACTATACAGAGTTCTAAACTAAACCAAAGAAAAAGCAAAACCTCCTTTCCTCCACATTAAACTTACTGTACCTTTTCCTTAGTTGCAAGCCCACACCCAAGTCAAACAACTTGGTTGTATCAAATGCATCAAGCTAAGCATTTGTGTAATAGTAAGATTGCACTAAAAGGAGTCTTTCAGTAATAACAGTGCTTCAGTGCCTACAATATAGCTACTATGCCTTAAAAACCCTTCCAAAAATTAAATACCAATGTTTATACTGACTGCTGGCAATTCCAGCAATCATCATAACGAACAGAAAGGGATTTCTTTGACAATGTGTAAGGTTTTTTAATAACTTGATTTTTCACGTAGGCGTTACAATATCAACATTATTTCTGGAAAAAAAATAACTTTTGCTTAAACTTGAAGATCTTCACTTCTTTGTGTATTAACTGTGTTCCACTTGGCAATGCCATTTTCATAAATAAACAGCACAAGCCAACAGCAGCAACAGCCCAAGCATGTGAATGCTGAAGTGGACCACTTCCCCACAGGTTTCACTTTCTCCCTCTATTTGTAAGCGCTCTACATAAACAAAACAGTCTCCTTCATGCTTATTCAATTAGAGCAGGTATTTTTCTTAAGTGGAAAAATACTGTGCAAACAAGAGATGCGGCAGACAAAGAAAAAGCTCTCTTGTACATTATTCACTCAGTGGGCTTTGTTGGTTATAGCCATGAGTAACATAAACCATCATCTCTTGGTTCCCCACTGTAGGGACTCCTAACGTACCTCAACAATAACAGAGGGACTCGTGCATAAAAAACGAATATTTTTAAGCCAATCAATTCTTGGCATCTTTGCACAGCTGCTCAAGAGAATGATAAATCAGGTACTTAGCATAAAATAAATTTAGAAGTAGCCCTCGAGGAATCAGCATATGAGCCACAATATGAGCAAAAGTGGTTATTTTAGAGCTGTCTGAATAGATAAAAAGCAATTACATATCTGAGCCAAGATATTAAGTCATTTAATCCTCACACTAAGACAAAGAAAGCATCCACAGCAAAACTTCCTATTTCCACGTAAGAGGAGATGACAGGTCAGTCTGTAAGCCTCTAAGCATTATAATACCTGGTTCAGAGAAAGTGTCACTAATGTCATCATCCTTGTCATCTTCATAATCTTCCTCCTCCTCCTCCTCTTCCTCCTCATTTTCAGAAAGTTCGTGCTCACTGCCAAATCCTTCATCATGGTCCTCATCATCGACATCCTCGTCGTCGTCCTCCTCTTCTTCAGGACTGCATTTAGTTGGCTGTTCACCCAAGTTGTCAGAGACAAAAAGGGAATAATTGTGCTCTTCTTTTTTCTGGGATGAATCTGAGACCGATGTGCTGGCAGAAAGGCTGCTACTCTCTCCTGCAGCAATTGCCCCAGGACCCTCCTGGGGCAGGGGACTGAGCAGTAGTTCCTGGGTTTCTTTAAAAGGCAAAGCTGGAGTGGCATGACCCTGGAGAGGCTCCGTCCCTTTCTTTTCTGGCCTCTTCGCTACCACCCCACAGTAGCAGGTGTTCTCCTTTGCTGCGTCTGCGTGAACCTGGCTCAGCGATGGCCGGCTCTGCTGCACTGGGTTGATCTTTACTTTTGCCTTTTTAACATAGTCTTTACATTCAACATGAAAGTTCACCTTCTCAGTATGATGCATGTTGGTCTTCACCATGATTTGTGTGCTTGAAGTGGGTTTACTGGCTTTTTGGACACAGTCTGACAAAGGGACCTCAGCTTGAAGAATCTTAGAAGAACACACAGGGGCAGCTGCTCTGCTTGCAAGCTTTTTACCAGGGAATGAAGAAGGCAAAGGATTTTGTTTGACACTGAAAAGTGAATCTGGGTAATACAGGGAATCAGAAACAGACTGCGAGTCTTCACTATTAAGCTGGGCCAAAGTTGGAGTTTTACTTATGACCTCTTCATCTTGGTAAGGGCTGGAAAAATCATCAAGACCCAAGTAATCCACTTCTTTTGTTCCCCAGATGTCACAGCTGGTTAGCTTGGTGTACTTTGTTAAGTCTTCACAGTATGTATCCCACTGCTCCCAGTTTGAGGTTAAAGTGCCCTCGTTATCCAGGACATCTGTGAAAGACTCCAGATTTTCAATGTCTTTGCAGTCCTCCAAAGAAAGGAAGCTGTCTCTAGGATTCTGCTGGTAGTTCATCTCTCGATCCTGAGAAAGGTTTAAAAAATAACACACCATATTTTAGGAAAGAAATATTCACCTCCATCCACTTTCATATATCAAATTGATGAACAAGTGCTTGAACTCTGCTCTGTTTTATTTTAAGATAAAGGCTACTTACATGAAACTTTACCATTCCATATACGTAACATCATTTCCTTGGGCAAGAAAAAAAAAGAGGGAAAACATGTCCCTTGAGAGGTTGAAGTATGGTGCAAATATCAAGGCCTATTAAACTTTACTATAAACACTCTTCCTGAAAAGAAGTTTATATTTCCTGATTTTTGACCTAGAAGGATAGTGGGATCTCCTTAGAAACAAGCTCGTTTACAAAGCAAATAGTAAAGACTGCACCTTCATCACAGAAGAATATGCCTTCTTAAATGAGAACTTAAAGTTAGAGGCAAAGAGCAATCCAAAGAGAGTTGGAACTCAGCCACAGAAAAAGAAGCTCTTTGAAGACCTTGTGACAACTTTCAGGCTTGGCAAATAAAATTCTCCCCATGAGTAGAGATGTAATTTTAAAATGTGATTAAGACTATGCAGCCATTACAAAGAATTCAGTGAAGCTCTAATGGACTAACATGAAAGGCTGCTTCGTCATATACTTTTATGCTAAAAAACAGATATTGCTTGGAATTGCTACTTTTTATCTCACATTCTGTGTGTGTATACCTTGCTCAATGTTACCATTTTTAAATTTCCCAGCTGAAAAGTCCTTTAGTATTTAAACATATTAAAGAAAGACTGCTTCCCATCCTCCTCATCAAAAACCAGACTAAGGATATTCAGAAAACCATTCCTCTTACTATTTTCAATGGGCTCATACATCCTTCTAAAATTACTACACTGACAATCACAAGAATCAAATTTGGCCTTTATAAGTAAAAATCTCTACCACAACACTTTTTACCACAAATCAAAGAATACAAGCAAATGTCACTTACCAGTTCATACATGAAATCTGGATCTGAGCTGTTTGCTAAGAGGTCTGTGCTCATTAGAGTCTGTTCCGAAAAAGTGTGGCTTCGAAAGGCATCCCCAAAAGGCGGATCCATTCCGCTTACACTAGGCTACAACAGAGAGGTTTTAATTTTAGAACACGAAAGACTACTCAAGACTAATTTATTGCAAATATGCCCCATCCCCACACCTACTATTTTCAGAAAACAATTGTGTTTCTTCTACTGTTTAGTAGTACATCTAAGACATTTAACTAGCATTTAACTGTGGGCTTATATTAGGAAAATAACTAAATGCATAAAAACAAAAAATGAGTGCCAATTGTTCCTAATACTTAACCTCTAAAAACTAAAGCTTATTTAGCCACCAGTCAGCATACAGTACCTAATGAATACTTCCATTAGGCTATAAATATTCTTCAAATCCATCTCTAATTACTAACTCTTGGTACTAATTCCCTGAAGAGGAGAGCTGCCATTTCCTGGGGTCTATGGAGCTAGCGGGACAGTCTAACTCTGTATCCTAAGTGAGTCCTCAAAACAAGCTCGAAGAGAACTTGGGCATCTCTAGTCAACAAATGACTCCAGGAACATGATGGAGACACAATTAGCCAAATATCCAAAATCCCTGGGTGAGACCAGTAACTGGGAGCTCAGTAGCTTTAATCCTGACTCCTGAAAAGTATACAATTCATCCTATAATAAATAAGAAAGGAAAAAAAGCCTCAGCACCCAGAGTTAATCCATCCTCCTTTTCTATTTCAACATGTCTATAAATCACTCTAGAATGAAGGCGGGCCTCACACGCCTAAATTGGTCCAAACAAGTAAAAGGCCTCCCTCTGAAATTGAATTTGCATAAAGGGAGAGGATGGGGAAAAATAAAAATTTCCTCTTTGCCTTTTTGTTCTTCTTCAGCAAGTTTCTGCTGAAACTTTAAAAAATTATTCGTCTATCTGTTTATGTTTTTGTATACATATACCTTTATACACTATCATACATACTCTCTCATCATGTTTTCCTTCATTGGAACATCCCACCCAATTCTTTTCTTTCTCTGATTTTCCCCAACCCTACCAGACTGCAAACTCAAAATAAGTGTCTTATAGTTCTAAATTCAAGTATCTGATAAACAGCAAATGAAAACTTGAATGGGAAAGAACTCTGAATGGGTATGTGTGGTCCACTTGGCAGGGAGGCTGGGGTGGAGGCAGGCCGCTGGCCTTTTGAACATCAGCCAGCAAATCCCATTCTTTGCCTCTGCTGCCTGCCTCCGAGTCACTGCACAGTCACAGCAGTTTCTGACTTCCTCCGCTCAGGGCATAGTTCTGCCTGGCCTCACATAAAGCCACCTAAGCACCCGGGCCCTCATTATTTTTAGATCTCTCCCCAGCACTGAACACAAAGAGGGGAGGGTAAAAGATAATGACAGGAGAAAGGGAAGAAGTTGTATATGCAGAGTGGGGACTAACAGGGCTTCATTTATTGTTTCAGTGATTGCCTGAAACCAGAATTGATGAATTCAAAGTAGTAATATAAATGGATATAATCACTCTTAAACATGTTTTGTGGGAGGTATATACAGAGGTGGGCAAAAGTAGACTTACAGTTGTTTGGAAAATAGAGTAAATAATACAAGAATAAACTTTTGTGTACTCACAACTGTAGACCTACTTTTACCTACACCTGTATATGTGTGTGGGGGGGTGTATGTGTATGAAAGACATACACAATTTCCTCTTACTTTTAAATTCAACAGGCATGAATGGAAAGGAACAATTGTGAAGTAGAAAACAGAAAGAACAAAATAGGCTTTTGGTGGCAGGTTAATGAGGAGAGTTTCAGGGGAGTTGTTAGCTCCCATAAAGCCAGCAGATCTGTACACCTTTCTAACTAAATTTCCATTCACTGAGTTCCCTGTGCCACACTCATTAATTAAAGCTATATAGCAAAGCAGAAAATAGAAGCAATGGAAAAAAGTTCATATCTTCAAAACTAGCTGAAATCAGAAGGAAACTGTCTTAAAAAGATAGTGTGTCAAGTTGTGTTACGAATTGGAGAACTTACAGAAGCAATGACATTGACTTTCTGCCATGGGAAAACAGAAAACCTTACACTTGCTCTAGATGATTTACCTGAGGCATTTCCAAGCCCAGATCCTGTAAGTCCAATCCCAAACTTCTTCCTTTTCTTGTTTGTAAATTCCTTTCCAGCTTTACTTTTAATTTCAGGATCGAAGATGATTTTCGCAATCAACGGCAGGTTTCCCTGGAGTGCCTTCAGTTCAGCTGCTGAGATCCCTCCTTTTCTTTTCTGCATGAATCTGTCAAACAGCAACACACAGCAACTTCACTGAGCACCATTAAAAAACAAGCTGACCTTTCAAAAGGACCTTAACAAAGAACACTTTAAAGAAGTAAGTCTTGCCCTAACCGGTTTGGCTCAGTGGATAGAGCGTCGGCCTGCGGACTGAAAGGTCCCAGGTTCGATTCCAGTCAAGGGCATGTACCTTAGTTACGGGCACATCCCCAGTTGGGGGTGTGCAGGAGGCAGCTGATCGATGTTTCTCATCGATGTTTCTAACTCTCTATCCCTCTCCCTTCCTCTGTGTAAAAAATCAATAAAATATATTTAAAAAAAAGAAGTCTTGTGGTTGCAATATCAAGAATTTGGTCCTTTCTTAGTACCAGCTATTCTGAAATTCACCATTCCTTCATTTGTTCTAAAATGGAATTGGTCATTAACAACTAGTGACATTTAAAAAATTCTTAAAATATTAACATAGGCTGGTTTTTCTTGTGATATAAAAGATGTACTATACTTAATGTTAAAGTAAAGCTCCCACTCACTTTCTCTTCCGTATGAGAAAATATACTGCAACATTTAATTCCATCTCTTGCATAATCATTTTTATTTCCTGGCTCTTCATTGGGCTCCCCCTCTGGTGGGTTGGCATCTGAGCTACTTGTTCTAGCCTAAGAAACGCCATCAAGTGCCCAGCCTGGGCCTAGAAAGACAATTAGTTATGCATCTCAATCCAGTGCTGCAGTCTAAGTGGACTGACTGATCCCTGCTCCTGCCAAAGGCTAACTCTGGCCCAGCTTCTCCTTATGTGGCCTCATGGTTGGTCCTACTGCTGATATGTATTCTCAGTCCTCACTCTTCCCCTGGCTCCTGTGAGAAAGAGGTCAGTTGCATGATCTAGAACCATTTACTTAGACCCCCAAAAGGCATTTAATTCAAGTGAGGCATTCCACAAAGTGGACTAGTGTAATCCTGGTCTACAACCGGGATCTGAGAGAAAAGTCTGATTCTCTGTAAAACCTGAAACTTAACCTTCCTAGCAAGGGTCAAAGACTTAAGAAGAGATTGAGTTGTATTCAACATATATTTATTAGCATCTACTAAAGACAACATCTATCAACAGCTTGGTTTATCAGGGAAACACTGGATTAAAAAAGGGTTAAATGCCATTGCAGCTTTCACTTGCAAACTATACAACACTGAATAGATCAATCTTTCTAAGCCTCATTTTTCATCTCTCTGGCTACTGAATTTTCTATGCCATAATACTTTCATACAAATACAAGTATTTATTTAAAATTGTACTTAAACACTTGGCCTCAAAGAAAACTTCAGTCAATGCAGTTGGCAAAAAAGACCACTTGTTTGGGAGACAGGAGACCTGGATTCCAGTTTGATCCCATACTTAAAACAGGCTTAGGAATTAGAACTTAAATTTTTGTTTTGCTCGCAGACTGAGGAATTATAATTATTCTCCCTTAACATATAATAGGGATGTTATGAAAATTAAATGAGATATTAAATTAGGATCTACACTAATAAAAGAGAAAAATGGTAACTGGCGTACGACACTACCCTTTTCATTGGCTAATCAGGGCTATAGTCAAATTAACTGCCAACTAAGATTGGCAGTTAACTGCCAACAAGATGGCAGTTAATTTGCATATGTAGGCACAATGCAGGGAGGCGAAAGG
>NW_006292094.1:2313404-2316520 GCF_000327345.1 Myotis davidii | reverse complement strand
CGTGGGTGGGGGGCGGAGCCGGGGGTTGGGAGGATATGATGGTCCCCTTGCCCAGGCCTGAAGCCTGGATCAGAGGCGTCAGGCTTGGGAAGGGAGTGGAGCAAGTGATCAGAGGGAGATGGGGGTCCCCTGCCCGGGCATGATTCCTGGGCCAGAGGCCTCAGGCCTGGACGGGGACCAGAGCCAGTGATCGGAGGGAGAAGGGGGTCCCCTGTCTAAGCCTGACACCTCTGGCGGAGGTGTCAGGCCTGGGCAAGGGGCCGATCAGGTGATCAGAGGGTGATGGGGATCTACGTCTCTGGCCGAGGCATCAGGCCTGGGCAAGGGGCAGAGCCAGCAATCGGAGGGGTCTGGGGGTCCCCTGCCCAGGCCTGACGCCTGGGCCAGAGGCATCAGGCCTGGGCTGGGGGCAGAACCAGTGATGGGGGGAAATGAGGGTCCCCTGCCCAGGCCTGACACCTCTGTCAGAGGCGTCAGGCCTGGGCAAGGGGCCGATCCTGCGATTGGAGGGTGATGGGGGTCAACGCCTGCGGGCTCCCAGTATGTGAGAGGGGGCAGGCTGGGCTGAGGGACACTCCCCCCACACACACCCAGTGCACGAATTTCGTGCACCGGGCCCCTAGTGTAGTAATAAATCTAAAAGATGATTATTATCAATAAGTATATTATGCCAATGATTTCTTTTGTCCCACAGCTAATCCAGCTCAGAAACTCAACATCTGTGATAGCTACTGCAAGCAAAGCTGAATGTATTAAAGACACCCATTCCCAAGAGAGGGCATCCACTATGTAAAGGGTTGAGCTCATTCACCTGGGATACATCAAGGTCCTTAGTTGCCTCTCTCCTAGTCTCTCAGGTAGCAGCAAACAGGATGAGGGGGAAAGGCCAACACTACCCCAAGCAGAACCTCTTTTCAGTGATAAACTCTTATAATAAGTCTCTTATAATAAGTCTCTAAAACTAATGACCCAAGTTCACAACAAATTATCCTCATCCCCAAAGTTTTGCACCCATTTCCCAGAAATGCTTGGTGTTAGGTCAGAGAGAGCCCAGGATCGGATACATGCAGACATGTGATGAGACAATGGACTTCCCCTGGAATTTCTCACAGATCAACATGCCAGACACAGATACCGGCTTCTTCTCCCTTAATCCACATACCCCACACAGATACTGACTTCTTTCTGAATACCCCCACCCATCCCCTGTGGCAGAGAATACCACAGCTCATGTCCCCGCCCCTCACCGGACCGCAGTATAAAAAAAGCGCCCCCCTCCCTGTTGGCGTGAATCCACGTGCCCTGTCCTTGGGGTCAGGGTCTCCCGGGGACGCAGAATAAACTTTCCTTCCTTCCTTCCTTTTCTGATCAACTCTATTTTCTTCGCCGCCTCCTGAGCCACCTAACCTAACACTTGGTACCCTTCCAAATATGTACTGAGAAACAACATGAAGAACAAAATCTCCCACCCAAAAGTGAAAGGGGACAAAAAAAGGCTTCTACAGCAATTACCATTATACAGAAAAAAGCCTGTATAGCAGTGGTTCTCAACCTTCTGGCCCTTTAAATACAGTTCCTCATGTTGTGACTCAACCATAAAATTATTTTTGTTGCTACTTCATAACTGTAATGTTGCTACTGTTATGAATCGTCATGTAAATATCTGATATGCAGGATGGTCTTAGGTGACCCCTGTGAAAGGGTCGTTCGACCGCCAAAGGGGTCTCGACCCACAGGTTGAGAGCCGCTGCTCTATAGTAACTACCATTACACAGACTTTTCCATAATGACACAAAACTAACTCCTATACCAGGAAGCCAGATATAAAGGGTACATTAATACTAAGATGGTGGAGTGACACTGAGGAGGAAGGTATAGTAACTTGCTTTTCTGGATGCCTTCACACGTCATTGGGCTCAAAAAAATCCCTATTTCACTCAAGGCTTTAATAGAAAAAGCAGTAGTCTTAATGTGTGACCAAAGGAATAATTGTTCCAAGGAACGTCAGATGTTTATTCAACAGGAGGGTTGTATTGGAAAACACCATACTAAACAAAACTGTTATAGTGCCTTTATGCAGGACTTCCTGAAAATTTTAGGGTGCTGGGTGCTGATGCACGTTATAAATCACCAATAGGTGAACAGAACAGATTTGATGTCCCAAACTTATTTGATCATAAAATCCTCCAGTCTATCCTCAAGCTGAACTCAAGACTAGTGTTTCTTAAAAAAAAAAACAATTGGGGAAAGACTTAAATTAACTCCCCTTACTTCTTTTATTCACAGCTCTGTCTCACCAGTTGCCAGTACAGGTTTGTTTTTCAAGGAAGAGAAGACTGTGATCCATCAGAAATAGTATTTACCAACAGATTTTCTATACCAGGACTCATTCAAAGCTATTCAACAGCAGCTCCTTGGTGCAAGAAGAATACTCTGGTAACCGAGACAAGCTCTCTGAAGCAATGAAATGGGCAAATGATTGATTTATGAGCAGCAATGGTACCACTTGAAGACACCCAGAGCTTCCATCTTTTTCATTAATAGCCCTTCCACCAGGTCTTACTCTAGATTTTTTTGATTCTCCATTTGAAAATACATTAAGGCTTATATGGACATCAGGCAAGGAGGCAAAAGGTAAAGTAAGGTTTTAAGTAAAGTCAAAGGACTTCTTACAAAAGCTCCTCCCTGGGACTGCTCAAACCACTAATCCAATCTTTAAAAGCCCCAAAAGCTGCCTGGTATGCCCCAGGAAGTTCACACATATCCAAGAGCTCCTAAATTATTCCCCTTCTGAATCTGAGAGTTTCAGCTGATCCCTGACCATCCACATAGAGAAAAAAGTTTGACACCAACCTCTTTGTAAATGAAAATGTCTGATGAATAAGCAGATACTGTCTAGGATGGCCAACATCTCCCTGCGGCTCCCCTCTTAGAGGGCACTGGCTTAGGCCACTGTTCCCTTTAGTAACTTGAGGTAACTGGATCCTCACAATGGCAAACAGCACTCTGAGTCAACCAACCTTCATCAGAGTAGATGCTCAAAAGCTTCTGACACACCCATTAGAATGGCTGTAGGAAGGAAGGGAGGAAGGAAGGAAGGAAGGAAGGAAGGAAGG
>NW_006292094.1:2304265-2313322 GCF_000327345.1 Myotis davidii | reverse complement strand
AAGGAAGAAAGGAAGGAGTGTTGGTGAGGACATGGAAAAATCGGGAACCTTGTGTGAGTTGCTAGTGGGAATGTAAAATGGTACAGCTGGGAAACAGTTTAGCAGCTCCTCATAAAGTAATTTCACATCTGGATATATAACCAAAGAAACTGAATAAGTAGGGATTCAAACAGATGTATGTCCACAGCAGCAATATTCACAATAGCCAAAAGGCGGAAACAACCCTAGTGGCCATCAACAGATGGACAGATAAACCAAATGTGGTCCACACATACAACACATTCTTCAGCCATAAAAAGGAATGGAATGCGAATACATACTATATCATGGATGAACCTTGAAAACGTTATGCCAAGTAAAATAAACCAGATACAAAAGGACACATATTATATGATTCCAATTATATGGGGTACCAGAATAGGCAAATTCAGAGAGATAGAAAGTAGAATAGAGGTTACCAGAGGCTGTTTGGGATGATAATGTTCTGGAAATAGACAGTGGTGATAGTTACACAAGACTGTCAATGTACTTAATGCCACCAAATTGTACACTTCAAAAATGGTTTAAATGGCAGGATTTGTTTAATTTACCAAAATGAACCATCGACAGATTGGCTGCTTCCTGCGCACCCCCTACTAGGGATCAAGTCCACAGCCTGGGCATGTACCCTGACTAGGAATCTAATCAGCAACTTTTCGGTGCACGGGATAATGCCCAGCCAACCGAGCCACACCGGCCAGGCCTCAGTTTTTTTGAGGTGAGAAATGCCGACACATTTACACTGTTATGTAATTCATTTCCATGGTTTATTTCGATCTTTCATCATCTTTGCTGGTTCATGCTCATCATTTCTTTCATGTCGGCAGAGTTCTTGGATTCTTTCTTTGTTGTCTTTAAACTGTGCCAGACTCAAAATTCTAAGAGATGGTAACTGTTCTGACCCCAATTTAAATAAATTATTTGAAGCTTAATCCCCAAGAAAAGTTGAAAGAAAGGGAAGAAAGCGGAGGGAAGGGGTCAGAGAGGCGGACAAAGGAAGAACCACTGACTGGGTAATTTAAAGGTTTCCACAATATGTATACCCCATGAGATAGTTATTCATTTGCCCAAGCTCTTTCACAGACCAGGACCCATCAACCACATAGTCCATCCATTCCGCTATACTCCATATGTCCCATTCAATAATTCCTTTCCTTTTGAAAACAATTCAGCAAAAGTTGAACCAAACAGTCCTTCCGATGCTTACTAAATCAAGCTACTACCTGTTTTATGGTGCAGCAGCAATCAGAGATCTCCAAATCTCTAAACCACTGAGGAAGCAGAGGCTGCCTATGCCAGGAGCACACTGGAGGAAAGGTGGGGGTTTGGCTCTCCCTTTATTATGTAATATAAACCCTGTGACTATGCCCTGGCCGGTTTGGCTCAGTGGGTTGAGAGTCGGCCTGCGGACTGAAGGGTCCCAGATTCCATTCTGGTGAAGGGCACATGCCTGGGTTGCAGGATCCATCCCTAGTAGGGGGCGTGGGGCGTGCAGGAGGCAGCTGATCAATGACTCTCTCTTAACATTGATGTTTCTATTTCTCTCTCATTTTTCCTTCCTCTCTGAAATCAATAAGAAAATACTTTTAAGAATAATAATAAAAATAAATCTTATGACTACAACTGCAGGCGAAGAGGGATTCGCTATCCTTCAGCAGCAGTTCTCTGAACTCCAAATTTTATAAAGCAGGCAAATAAACTTCAAGTGAGATGGTTACAGTTTATGTCAGGAATTATTAGCACAAAACCTGCATTATTTATTTTCCAAATCCTGCTGCTGTTGGTCTTTAAGGAGGGAAAGTAGGGGAAAGAGGTAAGGAAGGAAGGAGAAGACACATCTTTCTCCTCAGATTGAGTGAGGAAAGAGCATTTTCCTAGCCAAGGAGTACTTACGATGTGAGCCTCCACCATACTACCTAGTGGACTCTGTCTCTGGGTCAATCCAAAGTCTCCTTTTATGCTCACATTCTGAGAGTTTCAAAAACATGGGGCTTGAATTTGTTTTGCCATAAAAACTTAGTTAAACAAAGTAATTTTACTGAGAATCCTAAGGAGCCAAGACACTAAATCTCAATGTGATCTCTCCTTGGAATGCGATTTTGGAGGAAGACACAAGGCCTCTCAGAATTTTATTTGATTCCTTTCCAAAGGCTTCGCCCAACTTTAATCTTTGGGCTCCAGAGTGACATATGGAAGCTTGGCCAAAATGCTTTGGGAAAGACCGTGAAAGCAGGGCTTCTGGAAGAGCTACTTTTTATTCTGAAAACTATCGACTCTAAGGTATTAGGGGCTTTCTGAAGCCTTGATACCTGTCAATTAAGTTGTTCAGAGTATAAGAATAAAAGCATGGGACAGTTTTAGACAGAACCAAAGAATGCATTTCTAACCCCAGCCACACTTGGTTACCTCTGGCAACAAAATATTCACATATGTATATTGTTTATAGATTACTAAGGCACATTGCTATACCCTGTCATTTCATATTTGGTGAAGTAGTTAGAATAAGTATGAGCATCATTACCATCCCCCACCCTCTGTCTAACCATTTTTATATTAATAAAAAAGATCAGCAAGGAAGAGATTTGCCCAAGGTCATTCAGTAAATGGATGCCTCTGTGCAAGCCTATCATCATCTCTACTCTCAGTGTTTCAAAGATCCTATCTAGAGGACACCCAAATCTACATCTTCATCTTAAACACCCAAGTGCAGCCTGGCTGGTATGGCTCAGTGGTTGAGCGTTGACCCATGAACCGGTCACAAGATCAATTCCGGTCAGAGCACATGCCTGGGTTGCGGGCTCAATCCTTGGTAGGGGGCATGCAGGAGGCAGCCACTCAATGTTTCTCTGTCATCTATCTCTCTATCCCTCTCCCTTCCCCTCTCTCTCTAAAAATAAACAAAAACATTTTAAAAATAGTTAAACACCCAAGTGCACAAACCCTGCCATCTGAGATCCAGGTACTCGAATGTTCATTCACATCCCATACCACAGACACAACATACTACCTCCCCATACAAACATTCCTGTTCTGTCAATAGTACCATCATTCTCAGCCACCCAGGCATGGAATACGGATCTCAGCCTTGACTTTTTCTTCCTCCTCCTCACTCACTGTGTTAAATCATGCCAGTTCTCTTGTAGCAAGTATACATGTATGTGTCCCTTGGCCATTCCCACTTTCTCAACGCTTACTTGCCTCCTCATCTTATATTTACTAATCCAATATTTGACCTGTGTATCTTCCTGCCTTCAGCCTCCCCTCTTTTCAGTTATGTCCCATTATAACATTATTCTTCCTAAACTAGCACATCATGTTAGCACTGTGCTCATGTTTTCAGCAACTCTCAAACATCTCTTGGATAATGTTCAAGATACTCAGATACAATGAAACTATCTTTCCAGCCCCATCTTCTACTACTCTTCTATCAATATAACACTAATATTTACTTGATCTTATAATTTCCACCAAATCCTTGAGGTACTTAAAATCCCACTTCATTAAGGATTTCTAACAATGAGACTCTGGCCTTTCTTTTTCTTTTTCTTTTTATGGTTTCCCTATTCTTTCTCTACCAGATTGTAAATCTTTCCTGACCATTATATTTCATGTATGTTTCACTGCAATGCCAAAAGCAATGCCTTGCCCAGACAAAAGCTGACTGACAAGAAATAGGAAATCCCTAAGATCATAGGTCCTTCTGGATAAGGAGGTTCGATGACCTTCGTATACAAAGACATTGCAAGTAAGTCAGTCATTCAATATATGTTTACTGAACATCTTTTATGTGCTCTGAAGTATCTAATAAGTAGCTTGTTAATTTGAGGCTTCAAACATTGCAGTATCATATAATAAATATATTTTAAATTGTACCCCTTAGTTTTCTTTTAAATTTCCAGAGAGTGCTATTAGAATTTCAATTTTAAAGACCTGAGATAATTCTTGTCTAGGGAGGAGAGGGCAGAGGAAGGAGGAGGATTAATTTATGGAATCCACAAGTTACACTCTAACCCTCCCCCACTCTCCCTTTCTCCCCCGCCCCCCACACAGATTTTTTAAATTAAAATAAAATAGTCAATGCAGGTGAAGACTGGAGCTTTAAAGAATCATTTTGTTTTAGGAGCTGTTTTGCAGAAATCTACAAAATGTAAAAAGGAAACAATACAATGAAAGTCAGCAGCCCAGAAAGACAATGGTGCAGGTGGGAACTCATTTGAGCCATACAGCAAGATTCCGTGGAAATACCCACCACAGGATAACCTCGATGCACCCTAACAACCTCAGTACTCATGTTAGCAAGGACCTGGGCTCTTCCTCAAGATGTACTGTCTCCTTTCTTAGATGTGGACTTTTCAAAAGTAGCATGAATATAGACTGGAGACAATTTGAAATTCCCTTAAAATTCCCCTCTATTCTGTGAAATGGGCTATAGCACCAGCCAAGACTATAGAACAGCTGATACAGAGGTTATGCACTGGGGACACAAAGAGATTGCTAATATAGTTTTAAAGTCATTTCTTTCAACACTGAGAAAAGCTGGCTGCCTCTTTGACTCGAATACTCCTAAAAGGCTTGTTCAGTGAGAAGAAAATTCTAGATTCAAGATAGAAAGTTCTCCTTTGTAACTGAATATTTGGAACTTCATTCCTAATTCTTGCTTGCCTTCTTGTATTTGTAAATACAAGAATTCCACTTCTTTCTTTGCAGGGATACTCTGATTCATGATATTGTGTAAAGTATCTATCTAGTCCTGGCACAAAAAAGACACTCAATAAATGACGGCTGTTTTTTATTCTCAGAATTCTTCCTTGGAATAAGGTGATCCGGGATGCTGCTGCTACTGACAGTGTAAGTCCAAACTCAACTCAGAATTCTCGATCATCTAAATTCCGAACTTTATCACAAAAACCCAACCACCTGGAACGAGAGGGAATAAGGGACATGCAGGCAACACAGGTCATTTAACATCCAGCTTTAAACGGTGAATGTCAATTATGCTGGTTTAATCAGCAAAAGATCTTTGGGTTCACAGAGTAATTAATTCATAAAGCTGCAAACTAGTCATCTCTGTACACAATAAAGAACTGGCAGATATGTTACAAGGAGAAAGGGCTTCTCCGGAGAGATTATTGTTATTACTGTTCAAACAATCTTTTTTTATAGTTACACGGCTTCACTAGAGATTCTGGGCAACTCGAGAGAATGCACTTATACAAAATTTATCTTTATACACATAACTGCTTACACAGTTTCTAATAGACACACGCACACACATAGTTTAATGTATACCATATTTGTCTCAACAGGGTTCTGAGTAAGTCAAACAAAGGTAGCTGACTATCCCAAATGCTGGGAAAACAGCTTGGAATAGAATCAACAGCTATCAGAGAAGTACAAAGTGTAACAAGAACCTGGTCCCACTCTCCCACCAAGCACTCAGAATTCTTATATCCCTCCAATCTAAGGAAATAATAAAATTCACTTCTAGTAATTTGTTAGTTTTCAACTTGGAAGTTTGGACAACCAGCAAATTATGATGCTAATCTATAAAACAAAGATAACACAATCCTAACAAGTTCAAGTTCATTCTACTAGAAGTATGCACATTTTAAAACAAAAGACAAAATTAGCTGAAGATTTAAAGCAAAAGTCTCAAACTGTCCTGCAGCCACAATTCAATGCCTACGTATGGATTTTTGTTCCGAGTCACACGTTAGTGCTTCCAAAACATTACATTTTAACTGCCAGTACTTAAACTGGAAATTTCATATAAAATTTATAAATCCTATTATCAAATGCCACTCTCTTAGGGAGAAAGAAATTAGACCTGCCCTAACGGGTTTGGCTAAATGGATAGAGCGTCGGCCTGCGGACTCAAGGGTCCCAGGTTCGATTCCAGTCAAGGGCATGTACCTTGCCTGCGGGCACATCCCCAGTAGGGATTGTGCAGGAGGCAGCTGATCAATGTTTCCCTCTCATCGATGTTTCTAACTCTCTATCCCTCTCCCCTCCTCTCTGTAAAAAATCAATAAAATATATATATTTTTAAAAAAAGAAAGAAATTAGACCTGATAACATTGGGTACATATTCCTGGCAAGATCACTTGAACTGAATCTCTTGCACTTAAGTCCGTCATTCCTTTAACTGGCCTGTGCTCTCCAACTGTTCCAATCTCCACCCAGTCCCATTTTACAAATGGGGAATTTAAGCTTAGAGATTCTCAAAACCAGAGCTAGCAAAAAGCCCCTTGTGATTATAGCTAACCCCAGGACTTTCACTCTTGACCTCCAAATAAAAGGTAGTTAATGTTAAAAAAGGTATTTAAAAAACTACACACGAATGTTTACCACAGCTTTATTCACAATAGCCTACAATCTGGAAGCAACCCAAACATCCACTGACTGGTAAATGGATAGACAAACTGTGGCACATCCACACAATAACAAGTACTCAACTGATACTCAAAACAACATGGGTAAATCTCACAAACATCCTGTTAAGTAAAAGCAGTCAGACTCAACAAACAATTTTGTGACTGCATTTATATGAAATTCCAGAGAAGACAAAACTATATAGACAGACAGTAATTCAGTACTTGGGGTCAGGGTGAACAGGGCATGAGGGAACTTTTTGTGGTGATGGAAATGTTCCATCCTGACTGTAGAGGTGGTTAGATGACTGCATACATTTATCAAAACTAAAAACTAGGTGAATTTTATTTTATGTAAATTATACTTCACTAAAGCTAATTTTTAAAAGAGATATTTAGAAAATACTTTAAAATTACAGAGAAGAGTACTACCATCTTGACCTGGGAAAGTTGAGGAAAGCTTCGGGAAAAGGTGAGGTTTGAATTGGATCTCATCACAGTAACAACTTTACGGTGCGAAAGAAGTAGAAAATAGCATATAAGTAGTCATATTCTGCACTGCAGCCTATGAGAAGTAGTATCTCTGAATACACAGGAAAATGCTTCACAAAAGGAAATTCAGAGAGATGGATAATTAGTGTTTGGGTAGGTATCAAAGACAAGTTGAACTTACAAGATTTCCCAAGAGGGAGTCAACTCAGATATATATTGCTGTTCATATGCAATATAAGCAGACAGTGTGAAAGAATTTTTGTTCTTTTTTTTTTTTTAATAAAGCAAAATGAAAGAGAAAGTCAAACAAGGAGGTGAAAGGGAGGCAAGAAATGCACTAGGTCAGAATCAAAGGTACGCTGATACTGACACAGATCAGAAGAGAGAAGAGAGGGAGGAACATCAGACCTTGATAAGAGACTAAAAGTAAAACTAAAAACTAGGAAAAAGGAGACCAACCAACCAAAGCAGAGCTTCAGAGGAGAGACCAGAGACCTGACAGCAGGCCCAGGAGAATGAGAGGACAGGGGAAGGCAAGAAAGTTCTCTCCTAAATCTCACAAAGTAGTCACCTCCTCTTCCATCTGCTTCCCACCTCCATCCCTTCCGTAGGTGAAGCCCTCATGCCTAACCCCATCCCACACCTGTACACCGTTCATCCCTCCTTGACTGCACTGGAATGCTTCCGTCACTGATCTTCACACCCGCTCCTATGCTGCCTTTTCTGTGAAGCTTTTCCAACTTTGCCATGCAGAGTTCGTAGTCCCTCTTCTTTATTTCCAGACTATGTTGTTCTAAATATTATCACAATGTTGAACTGCAATGTCTGTCTCCTCCCTCTGCTAGTCCACAATCAACTCCAACTGAAGATTCAATAGTGAGAACAAAGACCCTGACTAAAAAGCAGTTCAAAACCTGTAAAGTTCCTCACCTTATACAACTCAAGTAGGACGCTAGAAGCCTTGCTGTTGGAAGGGATTCTACAGTGAACTGTTTGAACAAGAGCGCATCTGCCCTACCTTTCTTAAAGTTTGATTTCTGTAATGCTGTAAGTTTCTCAGTGAATGGCACACATAACAGAGAACAAAGCAAACTGCATCAGGAAGGGCAGATAGCAGTCAAAGAAGGAATTTCCTCTATGAATGAAAGGAGCTCCTTAAACTCTCAGACAGAAGATCTTACTGAAGAAAATAAATACACAAGAACGTGAAGAAAACGGGAGCAGGACAAGAAGTTAGCAAGCTCCTGAAGCTTCCATGGGAAACTCAAAGTCAGCAATTCCCAAAGATAAACAAGCAACATGACTTTGTAACAAAAGATGGGAAGGTGGTTTTGGTGCTAAAGGGACAGAATGATGGGAAGAGCAGAGTTGAATTAGCAGGGAGATGACTAAGTTAGAAAGCTGTTTAGGGAGCACAGCTTCAATACATCCAGATTTTAGAAGGAAGGTCACGAACTGGTGAGAAGGCACACAGGGCTTGGCTGGAGATGGAATGGGTAGCAGTCACCAAGTACCACTGAAGTTACCTGCATCAAACTCCAGTCCTCATCACAGCGGTGAATCAGAATTAACAAGAATGATTTTACAGTACTAACATGCAAGAGTCTCTGATATATAGATGAACAATAACCCCAAACCTCTAAGAAATAAGATTCTGCTCACATCTGCCAAACACCTGGAGAACCAGTGTGCCAAGAGCTAAAGACAACTCCAAAGGACAAAAGACAAGGATTTTTGTGCCTGGAAGGAGTATTCAACAAGTCTAGCTAATGGAATTACACTAAAAAAGTTAGCAAAAGAATTCAAGGAATTTTTAGACATCATCAAAATAGCTTCTATGTAAACCTTCTTAAAAGAAAGGGCTAAAATGTAGCAGGATACAAAATTAACGCCAAGAAATCTATGGCATTTCTATACACCAATAATGAACTTACATAAAGGGAGACTAAAAACAATCCCATTTACCATCGCACCAAAAAATATTAAGATACCTAGGAATAAACTTGATTAAGGAGGTAAAAGACCGGTATGCGGAAAACTACAGGACACTGAAAAAGAAGAGAGAGGAAGACATAAAAAGATAGAAAAACATACCGTGTTCATGGATTGGTAGAATCAACATCAAGATGTCCATACTACATAAAGCAATCTATAG
>NW_006292094.1:2299156-2303144 GCF_000327345.1 Myotis davidii | reverse complement strand
CACAACTTCAGGGGGCAGATGCTCAACGCAGGACCTGCCTCCTGTTGGTCACTGTGCTCCCACAGGGGGAGCTCTGCTTAGCCACAAGCCAGGCTGAAGGCTGCCAGCACAACAGTGGTGGTGGGAGCCTCTCCCGCCTCCTCAGCAGTGCTAAGGATGTCCGACTGCAGCTTAGGCTTACTCCCCGCTGGCAAGTGTACATCCCCCAAGGGGTCCCAGACTGCGAGAGGGCACAGGCCGGGCTGAGGGCCCCGCCCCGTGCACAAATTTTTGTGCACTGGGTCTCTAGTGAACAACATAAACTGATAAACAAAAACAGATCCAGAGACAGAGAAGCATTGATCAGACCGTAAATACCTCAGAGGGAAGGTAGGGGAGGGCGGGGGTAAGAGGGAGAGATCAACCAAAGGACTTATATGCAAGCATATAGGCCTAACCAATGGGCACAGACAACAGGGGGGTGAAGGCATGAGTTGGCGGTATGGGGGGTAATTTGGGGATAAGGACACATATATAATAACTTAATCAATAAAGAAATTTTTAAAAATAATAATAATTAAAAGAAAAAAGGGCCAGTTTTTAAAAGAAGGGTTTTGTTTTTGTTTTTTTGAGCAGATGGTGATTAATTCCTCCCTTCTAACCAAGAAAAGTCCAACTTCTCTACTAATAGCAGACTGACTTTGTTACCTTCCAGATAAGCATCACCTATTTAAACTGCTCAGAAGCACTAAAAAGCGTCAGGCACAGTGGCAAGCACCAAGCACCGGGGATATAAAGAAGCTGACTCTGACCTTAAGCCCATGTTAAATGGGTAGAGAAATACTGTAGAGTGGGGCAAATGCTAAAAAGATTAGTACTGAGAGGCAGTACGCTAAGGGAAAGGGAAATCCAGATTGCAGAGGTGGTTTCAATCAGACTGAAGTATAAGCAGCCCCAAGTATTAGCATATTCAAAGTACAATAACAAACAATTGTCCAGTATCTGTGAGCGAGAGACCATCATTAATCCCTACCATTACGAATTAATTGAGTTACTCATAGGCCCCCAGCCAACAGTAGGTTAACTAAAACTAGAAACAAGGTTAAAGGCCATTTAATGAAACAGTTTTAATGAATACGTCATTATAGTCTCCTTTCTAAATTCTCAGGCTTGCACTTGAAATCCAGTTCACGTCAACAAAACTGGCAAAATAACACATTAAAACAAAGCCGAAAGCTACCCATGAAAAAGTATTGCCTATGTAATATTTTTAGGTTATGGTATATCTCTCCTTCATTTTCCAAGGGAGGGGAAGGGGGGCAACCTGTGTCTTTTTAGGTTCTATTTGAAAAAGTATCCTACCCTACAAACATCTCAGGCACTGACATAATCAATGTGGCTTCCAAATTAACTTTATGACATTTATATGTGCCAAGTGTGTTGACTAGGGATTTGATTAACATCTCTTAACCAGTTAACTGCCACGATATTTTGAATTAAAAAAAGGTCCACCGCTTGCGTCTATAGACGCTTATGGCGTACCAATGGTTAAAACAGCTATACATGGTTTTGTAAGGAATGATATGCTAAATGCACTTTTAAACCTCAATAAGATATACCCTTGAATACATTAAGGTTCTTAAGTATCATATCTTAAAGACAAAGTTTTTTCGATCAGAACGCATTTCTTAATTATAACTTATTAATATTCCAACATTTGCGTTAAATGTTTTTTTCATGAAAACAACTATTTGCAAAGGAAATAAAAATAGAGAACACAATATTGCCATGTGCTCTAATTCTAAAAACTCTTCAAGGGGTGTGCTTTAAGATATGCACACTACGCAAGTGCTCAAATATTAGCGCAAGTCATGTTCTGAACATCGAAGTTCTCCAAACCCAATGACTGACTGATGTCTTGGAACAAGGGTTGACACTACAGCCTTTGACCACAGATTGTTCTTATAAATCAAGTTTTATTGGAATATAGCCCCAAACATACAATCTATGGCTTTTTTCATGCTACAGTTTGCAGTTGAGTCCTTGTGACAGAAATGATATGGACCACAAAGCCTAAGTATTTACTACTTGATGTCTGTTGATCCCCTATAGTAGAATCAGCAGAACCAATGATCTGACAAATGTATGGCTAGCCTAAGAGTTTATCTATCCCAGAAGATGAACCACTGAATACAATGAAAAAGAATTCTTCCCCAAAACATCCAAATAGAAACCCACATGGAACAACCTCTACTAATTCAAAGTCACACTGTCAAACTTAACTAAAAACTAAACTTTAAAGGCAAAGAGTGAATTTAGTTCTCTTAATCTTTTAACATCTGTGCCGTGTTCGTAGAATCGACATACAAATTCAATGTACTTCTGTTGTGTGTACTCAGTTAAGCACCACGAGGAACCATATTAGTTACTCCTTTCCTTCTTACGCTGACATCCAAGAACCCACCCACCATGAAGGAAGAAAACTATGTAGGACAGAGTCTCTGTAAAAGTCTGCGTTCACCTGTTATGACGGAGACTGGGATCATGAGTGTAGCAAATCGCTTCTTCTGGATTCATTTAGTCTCTTCTATGCTTACTAGCCTAAAAATTCCAAAGCTGCTGTAGCAGTCATATAAAAGAATTACACCCAAATAACTACTGCTGGATCTACTTGCCATTCTTAGAATAAGAGAAAAAACAAGCTAATATTTTTTACTTGCTGTTATATTTAAGAACTGAAGTCTATCAAATAATCAGGATACATTTTCACATATTCTTAACAATCATGTCAAATTAATATAGACATCAATAAATCATTTACCAATTATTACTGTTCTCCAGTTAACAAAATAGGAGATGATGCAAATTCCTAAATAAATACAGTCAACTCCTGAATAGCCCCTGCTATTCAAGATATGATATATCTAAGGTGTGTTCCCACCACCCCTAAGTGCTTAACCGAAGCAGCATCAACAATCCTGATACCCTTGACAATACCAATGCAGTCACAGCTTGTAAGCTGATGTTAACATAAAGCTAAATTAAGCATTTCACAAGGCCAACATGATGCCAAAATAATCACGAGACAAAGTAAAATTAGTGATTTTCTAATTACAGATGCCATTTCCCCTTTCACCATTTTTTTTTGGTGTTTTTCCTGACTATTTTGGATTAAAAGACAAGAGGGAAAATATTTAAAAGTATGAGACAACCAGTTTACCACAGATCACAAGATTTATATAGACGTCTTAATTCTGCTTTTTTAAAAGAAAAAGTCAGATCTTGATCCTGTATCTCACCTGTAGAATATTCATTCACAAGACAAAATCCTAAAGAACCTTCAAACCTAAACACTTTCCTCAAGGCTCAGTTTTCTCATTAGCTTCATTTACATGAGCTGCCAATGTGAGGAGAAGCAAACACCGGAGGGCCTGACCTTTAGACGTATTCGGGTTGGGGGGTGGGGTGGGGGTAAATAGAAATCCCGCCCTTAACTTTCTTTGCTTTTCTAGTCCTGGTGTTCTCTGTGCAAAATCCAGAAAAGCAGAACTTCCTCCTCCCTGCCTGCCTCTATCTGAGGCCTGGTGCAGACATTCAGACCGCTACTTAGCCCAGTACCTTCTTAAGGCAGTCTCAGAGCTCAAGTCCGCTCAGAAAAAGCAAAAGGTTTGCTTTCTTGGATTAAAGGAGGGCAATTAGGGGGGCTGGCGGCTGAGCTTGTCAGGAAGCCTAGGGCCGAGAAAGGGGGAGAATCCGGAGACTGAGCTCCATCCAGTCCCAGGAACCACCCCCAGGGACTGCTGGACTGCCCTCGGTACTTCCCTGCCTCCTCCGCTCGGGCGGGGAGAGCGGCGGGTCAGGGTCAGGCTCCCCTGAGCTATTTCCCGGTCCAATCGGACTCTTATTCGGACACCCGAAACGCCCCCGGCCCGGCCCGGCTCCCTCGCCCTTTGCCCTGTCTCCTCTCCTCTCAGTGACCCACCACCACTGGTCCCCTCCCATCTAACAT
>NW_006292094.1:2287266-2298270 GCF_000327345.1 Myotis davidii | reverse complement strand
GCCGTCCCCGCCACCCGCCACGCTCACCTTGTGGATGTTCGTTTACAAAGCGTTCACGCGCGGTGTTTTCTCTGATCTCGAACTACGCGGTTGGGCCTCAAGTGTCGGCATGCCCATTTTACAGTTTAAGGTCACTGAAGCTTGAAGGGGTCCACGGGAACAGAGGGCATTAATTTAAAGGGGGGCTGTATTGACTTTCTGCTTTATAAATGCCCTATCCATCTGAACTTCAGTCACTGAGAGACAGACCTTGCCTTCAGTTCGTTCGTTCGTTCGTTCATTCATTCAACTACTATTCATTGCGTTAGGCTGTCCCAGACACAGGGATCCGATTGTGTGCACCTTCAAGGGAGTGAGAGAACTGTACACAATTTCAAACCTTTCTAACACAGTGGTTTGAGGTCTTCTTGGGCTCCCTAATCCTACTAACAACAACAGCGATCCTTTATTATTGAACGTGTCCTATGGGGTGGGCTTATCACCTTATCTAGTTATCCCTACAAGCACGTGTACTGGTAATATACCAGTTTTCAGATGGAGAAATAAAAACTCAGAGGGATTAAGTTATTTGCTTAAGGTCAGGCAGCTAGTACATGATCCGGCTATCACAGCTTGTGCTTCCAGACTGCTCTTTAGACTTCTTAAGGTCTCAGACTTTGTATTTTGAGCACAGACCAGAAATCTGATCTTAGTAAGCATAGGGGATGTTGGATTACGGAGCAGAAACGCTTGGCCAGATGCCTTCAGGATGCCAGTTTTCTCTTAGGAGTAATTGCCTTTGAAATGCGGCTCCTCTGCACAGATCGAGGGAAGTAGAATAATGTCGATGTTAAAACTATGGACTTTGGAGTCAGAAAGACTTCTATAGATCACAAGCTTCAAAAGGGCAGGGTTAGCTGTTGTTTATCCTCTACCTTTCATGCCTGGCGGGTATGCAGTCATTAAATGCTGGTGGAATAACAACCTGGATTTGAATCCTTGCTCTACAATGTGTGAACCAGCACAGATTATTTGGTCTCTGTGAGGCTTCCATGTAAGTATCTCATGGGATTGAAGTGAGAATTAAGTGAAAAACATAATATAAAGCATTTACCATAGTACTTTGTATATAGTGAGCAACTAATAAATGATAGTATTACTAGATTATTTCAAGGACATCATTTAGAAGATCTGCTGTGGGCTAAATAGCAAGTAAGGATAGCTCTAGATTTAGCAGTTAACAGCCGCTAAAATAATGCTTTTGTACACAATAGTAGGGAGGTATATGTAGAAACCTAAGAGGAAAGTTAATCTCACCTCTCTCTCCTTCAAAATGCCATAGATTCTCAATACCCAATGAGAGAATAAGTATTTTCACTACTACCCAGGAAGTAGTATTTTAACTCTTACATAGACATTCTAATTTCTCATATCAACTAGAGTTTCGATTGAAATCCCAATTGAAAAACTAGGTTGGAAAGTTTGAGCCAGGTTCTCTTACTCATTCAATGAGATTCATGCATTAAATCTCCTTGGAATACATCACATACGATCCTCTCTTGTAAATACTATTTTTGGAAAAACTCCCAACAGATGGTTAGCTCTTCCACTGTTACACTGGCCTCTAGACAAAGACACTTTCACTGCCTCTACTGGGCAACAGTTCCTTGGGTCAAGGAGCCGCTCCGTTCTTCTCGCACAAGGCTCTACGCACTGAATGGGCTTACTAGTGAATTACAGTGGATTCCCGCCTTTGCATCTTCCGTTGTCTTGGAAAGGACAGAGTTTTGGCTAACAGAGACCTTTCCATCAAGGTTTGTTAATGACTGCATCCTGCTCTGAAGTGAATGAAATCACTGACTGCTCATTGATTTGTGTTTCTCTGGGTTTTATCCTGCCAGATTGTGCCACAGTCAAAGTTGGCAGGAAGCTGGGACTCTGGAATAGCACTGGCTTGAGGTTCAGGAGGCTCTTCTTGTTCTAACCACAAAGCAGTAACCCACTGTCATCACCAAAGTGTTTAACCTTGCTCCTGTAGAATCATTTACATACTGGGATAGCCTGAGTCAGGAAACTGTTTTACACAAACATGAGACAATGGGGAAACAAAGCAATACTTAGGACTCCATTGTATTCTTAAAGCTAAATTAATTCTTTTTTGATTAAGTAACATATACATGCCACAAAATTCAAAAGGTACAAAAAGGTATTCAGTGAATATTAAATTTCCCTCCCACCCATGTTCCCCTTCTCAAAAGCAACCACAGTTGCCCACGCTCTGTATCCTTCTAGAGATATTCTTTGTATATGGGACATTTCCCCCACTTTAAACCTCAGTGTATTTGGAACACTGTTCTTGGACCCAAGACCCCAATTTGAGCTTGACCAACTATGAGATTTGGGGTGAGGGGCTGGCCCTCTCTGTGTTCCGGCTTCTTCACTAGCAGGAATCTGGACTAGAACTGAATGTTCTCTATAATCCTTCTACTTGAACACTGAGCTCCTGAAAAAAATTAAAATAGTTGTCACAGGTCCTAACTTTTCTATGACCTAGAGTTTGCACTTTACGTTTCATTCTCCACTGTTCCCCAGACTAAGCCCTACCTACTGTTCATGCACCTGTCTTCTAAATGAGTGCTATCCTTTTGAATCTCAGTGTCTTCTTTCCAGACCCTGCTGGGCCGGTGTGATACATTAAGATCTCACAGCTTCAGAACTGAGATTAATTAAATCAAAGCTGGGAGATCTCCAGGAAAGCTGTGTCCTTCTGACACTTGTAAAAACTGCTTTCTTTCCTGAGCAGACTTTGCTGAGGGCGAGTCTGAATGGCATACTAATTGATGGCTCCCAGTTGGCACCCATCCCTCATTCATCTCTCCTAGAAGATATTCGTTGAGGAAGGAGGAAGGTCACATCTTCCCATTGCCTTAACGTCTCAAGAGGATACCATGTTCTTTCTGTCACAGCTCTGAGCTTCAGGCTCTTACTTCTCCCAGAAAGCACCAAGTTCAGTCCCAAACGCCCTTCCCTAGTCTATCACATACTTATTTAACCTGATTCCTCACTCTCCAGAACTAGCCCACCACGGGACAGGAGCTTAATAACAGCTTGTGGTCTGAATGCACAGATTAACATCCAAATCCTATTCACCCTCCATGACTCGAGATCCCACATCCTTCACAAAATCTATTGCTACTACATCTATTTCTGCTCTCATTAATCTTTCTTCTACCACCCAAGTGAGCCCTTAATGTACTCATTGCTCTTAATGTCCACATCATGTATGTTGGTATTTCCTCCATTAAATCAAGTTGCCTACACACTAATATATCCTTGGATTACGGAGGATCCGAGGTGCATCACTAGACAGCATGTGCTAGCCTGTGTTAAGTGATGAGCAGGGGAAGGGAAGTGAAAGAAATAAGGAAACGGACATTCTTGAGTGTCTAATGTGTACACGAAGACACAGCCCTGCCCTGGAGGGACTCAGAACCTCTCGAGGCGGACTAACATGGAAAGCCGACCACACAAGAGCGTTCATAAGAGGGGTGGCTCTGGCGGTTGTCAAGAACATGACGTGTATTTCAGGGCCATTTTCTTCCCTATGTATTTGGGTAAGTTACTAACCTGGCCTTCCCCCGATTTCTGTCATAACCGGCCTCTGAGGATTAAATGCAGGAGCTGCTGCATAACGGGTGCTCAACAGCATCGGTTCCCACCTTCCCTTTCTCCCTCCCAGGGGGGATGCGCCTGGAAGCTTCTGAGAAGAGAAGCAGCAGAGAAGGGAAAGCAGCCTGGCCGGAGCAGGTGGCAAGCCCTCAGACTGTTGTTGTAGGGCTCGCTGTCTTCAGCATTCCTATCCAAATGGTTTTCTTTTTCACTAGGACTGAAAACTTCTTGGAAAAACGAATGGTGTCTGTGGGTTCTGTTTTTTGGTTTGGTTTGGTGTCTGGTCAGTGCTGAGCTTAATGTGCAGTTGGGATCAGCAGCTCTGATAGCAGAGCAGGAAGCCGAGGGAGCGAGAACAATGTCGTGCTTGTTGTAGGAAGGGCTCCCGAAGGACAGGTACAATGAGACCTTCTCGTCAGCTTGGCCAGAAGTAGGACGATAAAACAGAAAGTGGAGGAACAGACTGATAAGAAGCAGGAACCAAGACCTGGAGCCGCGATAACAGTTTGCTGAACTACAAGTGGACACACACTCGGAAGGACCCAATCTGGGGAAAGCTGCGAAGCGGGGTTTCCATTACAGGAAGTAAACCCGTTCGGGCAGAGGGCTGAAGTGGGGAAGAGTAAAACTTCCACAGAATGGAGGCGAAGTCGGAGGGTCCTTTGTATCTAAGGCTTTCCCCCCAGAAATCCACAAGGCCGTAAATCCCCCTCATGCTGCAGCACAGCCAGGGATGGTGCCCACCAGTTCCGAGATGCCACCCTGTGTTCACCAAGCCCAGCCCCGCCAGGAGTGAGATGTGTAAGCGGGTGCGAGAGGCTGTACCTGCATTCACACTCCAGTCACCGTGAGACATAAAGCACATTAACACACCCGCACGCCAACTGTGGGTTCTATCCTGGTAGGAGGGGCAGTACCAGGGGGCCCCCACAACTCAGTGACCACCTGGGCTCCTGCTGGGCTGTCTGCCTTTCCACACACACCCTGAGGGCGGCTGCTACCTGCCAACCTGGGTGGTGTCACTCAGGCTCAAGCCAGGAGGGTTCTGGCTGCGGGAGTCCTGTGAGCTGACTGCAGCTCCTTCCGGCTGCCCCTACAACCAGCCAGCTCCACAGGAAGGCTGCCCTCCCACAGGACTCACTACAAACTTATCGAGCACCTACTTTCCTACTTTGTGCAAGGCTGCAGGGATCAAACGTTTGAATAAGCCAGAGATCCAGTCCAGCAAAGGGTTCTGCCATCTTGGGGGGGAACACACCTGTAAAGGACACAGTAGTGACGGCAGAAAAAGCAAAGGATGCTGTGGGAGCCCTGAGGGCCACAACCTGCAGAGTGTCCTCAGCCGCTGGCATCCTCCTGCTGGGAGCTGCCTGGGAGCGGGGAGGAGTTGGGGAACCTCATTACACAGGAGGAGGTTTAACCGGAGCGGCCTGAATGAAAGACATGCCGGAGCAGTCCGGAGCAGAAGAACAGCGGGCTTTTGCTAACCCAGGCAGCACCCCACCACGTGAACCCCCCGGGCTCCCACTTGTCTATGTGGGTAGAAGCCAAATCAATGCTCCCTTTTTATTTCAAGGTGCTGTCGTGATGAGCACCTATACAACAGGAGGCCAGTTTTATAAGCTGAGCGCTCTGCCCTCTACAATGGACACAGTTCATCAGAACTGCTGTGTGAACGTGCTAATTTTCATCGATTGAGAATAGCCTCAGTGTTTGAATAAATCTGACTTCACTTCCCCTGACCCTGAATTACTCTTTTCAGAAAAGGGGGTATGTATTATATTCTTGAAGGAAGTACTAACACTAATATTGCTTCCTGCCCCCTCCCTCCAAAAAAACCCAAAACCCACCATTTTTTTTTCCTGATTATAATACTAACACTCTTTGTGGAAAATTTGGAAAAAACACAAAGTTGTAAAAGAAATAATCATTATCAACATTTTGATCTATTTCCTGCCAGGATTTTTGCTATGTACGTAAGTTTAAAATCTCTTTTTTCCCTCTTAACATCATGTTCTATTATCTTTTGTTAGTAACTTTTACTGTTTCTTTTTTTTACTGAAGTGTTACATTTTCACTGGAGAAAATGCTGAAAAAAATATTAAAATCATCTGCAATTACCATCCAGAGGCAGCGTGAATAGTTTTGTTGTCTTTTCAATCTCTTTTCTAGGCATGTATTCTGGGGCAGGGGGAAATTATTAAATGCACCACAATACTCCTCTATTTGGATGTAGCATGACTTATAATAATCATCAGGTCAGTGATAAGGGTGGAGACACCATTATAGGTTTAAAGAAGAAAATAAAAACAATGACCCTGCAAACTACATCTTCAAAAGGCATGCCAGAAAGACTCCCATTCTCCCACAGGAACAGCTGGAACCTGGGAGGACATGGTCCTGACACTTAATCTCTGATTGTTTCTAAGAGACCCATCTCCCTGTCAGAGCTCAGGCCTGGAGCCTGGCACAGGCCTTTACTTTTTCTGTAACCCAAAACAAAAGGGAAACCAGAAGTAGAAGATGCCCACTCTGGGGCACATCTTTATAGAAAAGTACAAAAATAAAATTTAAAAAAGAAAGAAGAGGACTGTTATTAGGTCCGAGGGACTTTGTCATTTCTTTGGAAAATCCCCGTCGAGTGTAATTATAATTTACAAATCATCTTCACCATCAGCATCTCACTTGGTAACACCCTCATACAGCAGAAAGGGCAGGTATTATCCCCATTTTTATAGATAAAAAACTTAAGCTCAATAATGAAAGGATCTGCCCCAAGTCACACAGCTAGCGAGGGATGGAGTGAGATGCAAAGCAAGGGCTTCTCCTAGGCTAACGATCACCCCGAGAGGCCATGCCATGTCCACCTGGACGGGCTGTGCAGGAGGGACCTCTCCAGACCCCTTTCCAAGGGCCGGATGGAGCTTCTTCCCTCTGCGCCGGGCCGGCCCCAGAGCAAAGGAACTGCCAGAGAAACCGATTCCACCAGCAGCCAGGGCAGATGCTGGGCCATATTGTAACGAATGGGTCAGTTATGAGGGATTCGGTGAGGAGAAAATACACATCTGAATTTACCTAATTGCATTTAATATTCTCAAGCATTTCCTAAATGAGGAAACAGGTTGAGGGTTAAGTGACCCTGGGGGGGGGGGGGTTAGGGGAGAGGGAATTTTATTATGTCCCCCACACAAAATCTGAGTTGATTTCATCATTCCCTCATTTCAACAACAGCAATGTAGTGGGGTGGGGACAGACTCAGTACCTGGCCTCTAGGAACTTGCAACCGATCTTCCTGGAAGGGCTGTGATCTCCAATTTGGCTAGAAAATGAGCTCTTCTTCACAGGCTTTATGCTGAGGCCATTATGACACCACTGGGAGTCCCAGTAGGGTTTGGAGAGAACCCTCAAGGTTCGAGCCTGAACTGCTGCCTTATTAGGGCCTTTTCCCTCCCTAGAAAGCTCACTGCGCCGGACGTCCCTTCTGGGGGACGATCAAACCTCGCGGGCACAGCACCAGGCCCTCAGTGCTCCCGTCCCCGTGTCGTCAACACACTCACAGGAATCAGATTCCACCAAAGGGCAAGCAGGCCCGAGTGCAAAAAGCAGTGTAATCCAGTTTACTTCCCACTGTCTAGCTTAGAGCAAATGAAGGTAGAAAAAGGGATCAGTACAGAACGAGGCCAACGCAGGGATTTGGATCAGCCAGGGTTGCGACCTCTGCCTTCAACTGCGCCCTTGAACTGCAAATGTGTCAAACCATGGTCATGACTGAGAAGAGGCCCCAGCAGCCCTCCACGCCTGCGGGCTCCCTAGCAGCTACCGCCGATTCTGAAGTCAATACAGGCAAAAGCAACACTCAAAGGAAGGGCCCTACGTTAGGGACAGCATGAGGCTCAGATCCAAAACCATGGTGGGAGCTGGGAAGGTTTCACACTGACCCCCAGCGACAATGCACTGACTCGAGAATGCAGGTGCACAGCAGTGCTGGTCACACTTCCCTCCGAGGTCAGGCCTCAGAGACTGCGGCACCCTACGTGGCCACAGTAACCACCAGCACTGCTTCCTTAGATTACAAATACTGATTAAGGGTCAGTGAGTTGTTCTGATGGGGCTGAGACAGAGCTAGTTCCTAGCCACAAGTGAGTGAGGGAGGGTGGCAAGTGGGAAATGCTGTCGATCAGTGGTTCTCAACCTTCTGGCCCTTTAAATACAGTTCCTCATGTTATGATCCAACCATACCCCCCACCCCAGCCCTGTCCTCATCTGCGTCTAATGAGCTGTGCTGAATTGGGCAAATGATTCTCCCTGCCTGGGCTCAGATCCCTTACCTATGAAACAATGGGCTTAGCATATACCACTATGGTTGGTCCCTTTGGCATCAAGTAGTCAGTTTTATGCATTCCATGAAATTAGCTAAACAGGCTCCTTTGCTGGAAATGTAAAGTACTGGTATTGCCTAACGCTCATGAAAACTTCATGTTCAAAATGAAAGTAAAGAATGGAAAGAAAAAAATGAAAGCAGAAGAGTCATTTCAACTTGAAACTCCCTTTGGTTGTGAGACTAGCAAAGCAATGAGTTCCGAGTTTGGGAGGCATAGAAAAGTACAAACTGCAAAACAGGAAATCCATTCTTGGCTGGCTGTCAAAAAGCCTCGAGCTGGTGAAAACTTAGATCCATTTTAATGTCTAAAACGAAGAAAGCCCCCCAAATAGTGCATTAATGAGATGCTTGCTATCGAGAATTACTGCCCCTGTGCCAGGCTTTTTAAATCACTGAGTTTCTCCAGTCCTAGGTCTGAGGGTGTGATGGTACAATGAACCACCGGTTCCAAGTCGTCCCTGTGGCTGGTACCGACCTGCTACCTGCTCACCATCATACCCACTTTTTATGCACACTGGTTCTACGTAGACTGATCTTCCTCTTCAAATAGCATAACAGCTCTTGCACTTGCACAGACCACAGATTCTACATCTTTGATTCCTCCAGTGCTTTGGCTAGGGTAGGCCCTCAAATGCTTACTGAACAATTAAGAAAAGTACTTACCAGTCTCTTCAGGCACCTCAAACTACATGGCCACTGTTACCCATCCAACCTGAGTTCGAACTGCAAGGCCTTTGTTAAAGGCCTTATTTAGAGACATAGAAGCTTATAAAAATGAGCTTAACAAACACAAACACCAGATTTCCATAGAAAGCAGGAAAATAATTTATTCCAAAAGATGGCAGAAGTAAGAAATTCATCCTGAAAATAGACTTTGGTGTAGTTCTGTCGGGACAGATCTGCCCTTGAACATGCTCTCCTACGGCTGCTGCACTGGAGTCTCACTGTCTCGTGACAGCGTTTGAACACGTCACTGGTCCCGTGTCATGGGCAGGCAGGAGCCATCTTCAGGTCCACAGTCCCAGGAGAGTGCCGTGGTTCCAGAGCACCTTCTGTCTCAGGGGAGCGCATGAACTTTTGATGGCATGGGCACCGCTCAGATTAAGGAGGCACATAATTCATCAAAGTGTAAAAGGCTAACAGGAAAACACTGCACTGGAGAATAAGAGTCAACTGTGCTGTGGGTGTTTAAGGCAGGATGGCCAGGGCAGGCGAGCCAAGGAAGGCGGCCCAATGTGGAGGTGACTGCACATCTAGAGGAATTCTCGCCATGACCTGCAAAACAAAGCCGGGCTAGTCACTGGTCCCCCCGACCCCCCTCCCAACTCGCAGGAGGGCGCAGGCTGACGTCACCGAAGTCAATCAGGCCAGTCGCTTAAAACACCCAGGTGCTCAATGAACACTTGAGGGAGAAGTGGGCTCAGTCACCCTGCAAACTTGGGTAGGCGCTGCAGGGCTGTGACAAGAGGTCCCGTTACCAAGGACACCGCTACACTGAGGATCACAAGTAGGTATGACCGTGTCACAGAAAGAGGAAGAGCCAAGTGACTAAGACCGATCGTACTGGAATCTAATGAGTTCCCTTTGGTTTCAAGAGTCTGTTTTCCGTCCCCTCTCACAGCAAGGAAGCGAGGCTCCCGCAGCTGTCCTGTGAGGCTCCTAAGGAGCGCATTCCTCGTCCTCGGAGCTTGAAGGTGCTCCTAGCGGGCTCCCTGTTCTCGCCACAAGTGTAGGTGACAAATGTGAGTCTTTTTTGCTAGAAGCTTCAAGCTGCAACCCCACCTCTGCAGAGCCAGTAAACACCCAGACCAGGCATCTTCCCACATCCAACTGCTAACGTGGCCGCGGAAACGCCTTTTGTAAAGCATGTTTTATAACACTATATAAATAAAGCCACATATGCTACTTCTGAAGTGAAAAAACCAAGGAAGAGAAAATGTCCTTCAGAGGCAATTTCCACACACGGCTGAGCTGGCGGTAAGAGAACGAGCTGGTTATGACCACAGTTTGCCAGAACGTTGAGGGTAAGCGCAAGCGGGAGGGGCTAGTTACATTTGGATGAGGCATGGCTGTGGCATGCAGGTCTGACAAGACTGAAGGTCAAACTGCGCAGAGAGAACTGATGGGCCCTTGAGGCTCTCCAAGTCAGTGGGCGGAGCCAGGAGGATCCACAGTGCAGAGTGGCTAAGGCTCCCAAGGCCGGGGCTCCAGGCGCCCAGAAGCAGACAAGAGACTGGTGCAAGCTGGGGCAGCGCAACCGCCCTGGGTGGTGGCAAGCACCAGGCTGCCGGGACACCCTACGGCAGGTACATTCACCCCAAGGTGGACCAGAGGACCAGTTTACCATGTAGCAGGAAAGAACCACAGCAGGTGCAGAGGGGCAGTTCCGGAGCCAGTGGCTCTTGTAGCCCTTCCTCCCCCACCCCACCCTCCCAACTCTCCTCCCATCTAAGGAGCGTCTCTCTCCTCCCCCAGCCAGCAGCAGGGCTCCTCTGCGCAGACCTGAGCTCCAGGCCCAGGAGGAATTTGCTTGAGGATACTGAAGGGTGGGTACAGATGCCCTGTCTGGTCATTTTCTAGGAAGAACATATTCGTTGGACTCCCCAACGTTGAGGCCTTTTTGGACAAATAAATAATCACGAAATGAAAAAGTAGGTCTTCAATTTTGAAAAACCACAAAGAAACCGGGAGTAATTTTCACTCGAGCTCAATGATAGCCAATTTAAGATAAATGTGAGTGAGCATTATGTTAAATGGAATACACTTAGGGTTTGCTTTTCGAGTGAATTAAGGAAGCCCATATTCTAATCATCTCTCTGATTAGACTGGGATGGGGGAGGGGAACCCCACAAAGAGCCCACGCCGTCGTTTTAGAAAATAAGGAGATCACTAAGGCCACTTTCAGATAAAACTGAGAATGACGATAACATCAAAACACCAAGGCAGACTAGGAAATCTGTTCAGGGAAGGATGAG
>NW_006292094.1:2283781-2287093 GCF_000327345.1 Myotis davidii | reverse complement strand
AAATATATATATTTTTTTTAGATGTAAAATATAGATGTAAGCTCATCTATATATATATAGTTAATCCTCATATGAGGATATTTTCCCATTGTGTTTCAGAGAGTGGAAGGGAAAGGGAGAGATAGAAACATCTATGTGAGAGAGACACATCCATTGGTCACCTCCGGCATGCACCCCGACCAGGGCCAGAGAATTGAACCTGCTATTGAGGTATGGCACTGGACCGGAATTGAACGCGCAACCCTTCATTCCGAGGACCAATGCTCTATCCACTGAGACACACTGCCTAGGGCTCGATATATTTTTATTCAAAGATAGATATCACAAATTCACAAAATAATTCCTTGTCTATTGTTATGTGTAACGTATGTACTTACTACCGGAGATGAACAATAAGAGGCAGTCAAGCAAGCTAAGGGTGTGTATTTAACAAGTCAAGGCAAGGCACCGAATGAATGGCAAAAACTGGGGAGCTAAACACATTTAGGGGGAAGACATTACTTTGAAACCAAGTGGCCAGGAAAGAAGTGCAAGGCCTTGCAGGCTGGCACTCCCCACGAAGCACCAGGAAGAACCGCAGGAGAACGGGGGAGCAGAGTAAGACAGGAGAATGAAAAATGGTGTTTACTCATCTGCTTTCTAAATGAATGAACGTTGTAGGCAGCGAGAGGCAGGAAAAGGTAAGTAAAGCTAAGTAGGTCAAGATCATGAAAACAGTGGGGCTGGAACCACAGGTCACGGAGGAAAGCAGAGCAAAGGTGGTCTGAGGGCAGACCGGGAGGCCGCCAGGTCAGAAAGCTGGACATACCAGCAGGCTAGTCCTTCTTCTCTTTTGTGGCTCAGGGACCTTTGGTGACCCTGACAAAGCTGAGCTTACAACATGTTACAGTGCATTCCAAGGGGCCTGTACCCGCTGAACCCAGGGGCCTCAGGTTAAAAAGACCGGCCACAGCCCACGGAGAATGGCGGAGGGTTCCGGGCAGGCCGTGAGCTGTTTCAGGAAGTGCTCCCCCAGGAAGACACACAGGGCGCGGTTTGTGGATACACTGATGTAGGAACGGGGAGACCGGATGAGGAGCCACTGCAGTAACTCGGAGCTGAGTGATTGGATCAGAAATTAGGGTGTCGGAAGGAGCAGACACAGAGACATCACAGGATCAACTGGATTCGAGGACGAGGAGAGAGAACTGATCAGCAGGTTCTGACGCTAAGTGAGAGAAAACTGACATCAGGAAGTGAAGTGGAGGCATGGCTGAGTCTGAAGTGGCAGCAGAATATGCAGAGATCAGATCAAAGACACGCTTTGCACCCACAGCGGCTCGCACTCTCGCTGGTCACAGGCCTGGCTCTGTTTCACAGGGTCCCCTGCAATGCCCGCTCAGCGCCATGCGCCTCAGGAGCACTCCAATCTTTTTGGAATGCATAGAAAAACAGCTCCCCCGGGGCAGAGGCCTAATTACCAATGCCCTTTTCTCCCGTCCGTCCAGACTGTGGACTGAAACAGAACTGCTGCCCTTTAGGACCACGGCAAACCATGTAAGCTTATCTAACACAGGACAATGACGTGGCAAACCAACCAACTCCAGGACACGGCTGAAGCCAAATCCACCCCAAGGAGACTACAGAGTCGCAGGACACCCCAGGGCCGCAGGAAAACGGGGTACGGACAGAAACAGGAGCCTTGCTCCGGCAGTTCCATAGTGAGGGGGGCAGGGCAGGCAGGGCGACGATGGAGAGAGCACTGTTCTGACCAGTTCTGCGCAAGGCTTCCAGCCAATGAGTACAACGCGCTAGCACTCAGCCTATCGTACAGGAAGAAAATCACCGCAGGGAAAGTGATCAAAGTAGCAAAAGGTGAACGAGGTGTCAACTGTATTGTTCAGATCAGGTCGACTTCACCTGCATAAAATTTTTCTAAAGCTTTCACAGGTGCTTCTCATTTTCCTCTTGCTGAACATCATGTCTAGCTTACACCTGCTCATTTCCAAACCTGGGTTCTTAAATCATGCACAAGATCAAACACTTTTCCTCACCAGATGAAGGCCTGCAGCTGGATTCTGCACCTCCTCATCATCCCACTTCATCATCGAAGTTCAAAGTTCAAAATTAGCTCAATCTTTTGAGTTTACCACCAAGAAAAGTGAAGTCCTGTCTTACGAGTTCTGCCTGCTCCAATGCTACACACACATTAGATCTCTTGATGTGGTTGGTCACCCCAAAGGCCTAGAGTCCTGGTACCGCCATAATCACCACCTCAAACGGGGAACAAACGTGACAAGGTGTTCATAACTAGGGTTCGCCTGGCTGTGCCCTTCTACTTCCTGGCACTTTGCTTTTAAAGGAGCAACTTTTTAATATAAGGGTTTCAAGCAGCAGCCCCAGTTGGTGCTGTGGACCAGAGTGCAAACGTTAGGAATTCATCAATTAGGTGAACACACACAGGAGACCGAGAAGAACGGCCAATGAAACCTTCAGATCCACACACCAGTGTCCTCAGGGCCAGAGGGCCCAATTCTGAGGGAAGGAGGTGAGGTCTGGAGAGGCCATGAACGGAAGTGCTCAGTTTTGAAGCCCCTCGGCACCCTCACCTAACACTCACTAAGTTAAAAAGGTTAGAAAACTGAGATCTTGCGGGGAAAAGGCAGGTAGAAGATGTTATGAATCCGATCTTTCAAAAAAATCTATGTAAGACGGAAATCAAAACGCCTTTGGGCAAAGAGGAAAAAACTGACTATTTACCTATCAGATTGGCACAAATCCAGCTGAGGAACAGGCTATACTGTTGGTGGGAATGCAAAAACAGCACAATCCCTAGAGAAGGGAATGTGTAATATCTAAAAAAAAGTATTTTTACCTTTAACCCAGAGATTTCATTTTCAGGGAATCTAACTCAAAGATCACTAGCAAAAATATACAATGTCGCCCTGGCCAGTGTGGCTCAGGTGACTGTCCCATACACTGCAAGGTTGTGGGTTCAATTCCCAGTCAGAGCATAGGCTGCAGTTTCGATCCTCAGTTAGGTGTGTATAGGAGGCAACCTATTGATGTTTCTCTCTCATATCAATGTGTTTTCTTTTTTCTCTCTCCCCATCCCTTCTTCCCCCCTCTCAAAAAAAAAAAAAATCAATGAACATGTCCTTGAATGATGATTAAAAAATGTATATAATGTCATATGCACAGGATATTATTGTGGCGTTATTAACAATAGCAAAAGACTAGAAAAACCCAGAAGGACATCAATGGCTATGAAAAGACTTGAGGAAGATCTCTATACACTGATAGGGCAAGCTCTAGACTTGTGTTCAGGGAAAG
>NW_006292094.1:2269289-2283722 GCF_000327345.1 Myotis davidii | reverse complement strand
GGGGGTGGGGGGGGGGGGGGATGGAGATCTCTCTCTCTCTCCCTCTCTCTCACACACACACACACACACACACACACACACACACACACGTATGTATTTGCTTATCCTAAGCAAAATGAAGCACTTAAAGGATAGACTTCTCTGAATATATCTTGCTTACAATTCTGACTTTGGAAATATGTTTTACATATTCAAAATAGCAGCAAATAAAAAAAAATACCACGAATTGAACACAAAATAAAACTTAATCTAACTACATATCAACTTGATAACTCCCAGGAACAATAATTATTTCAAGGATTTCAGAAAACAGCATTCTGTTCTTTATTCATTCTAAGGACAAATAAAGCAGAAAAGATATCCTAAACTGCACTCAATAAAGTTATAGTTGGTAGTTATAATGTTATTTTGAAACTATTTTATATGTACTATAGGATAACGAAAGTAAGTAATAAGTTACTGTTGTTAGGAACTAAGATTTTCAGTATATGTGAATGATACTCAAGTATAAGAAACCAAAGAAGTAAAAAACCTTAATGTCAAATTTGAATTAGAAATGCTAACATGAACTCATGATCCTTTTTCTTCTTAAAAGTACACATCTCTGGCTCTGTCCATTGTAAAGACTTAGAAGCAACAACACCCCAGCAGAAACAGGCGCACCTGGCAATCAGATCCTGACTTGCAAATTCCATTCCCACTGAAAGGAACCGGGGCCAGCCGGGCTGGAGGACTGACGAGTGAGCCAGGATCCTTTCGGTGGGAAATTCGGAAAGCAACTGGAGGAGCAGTTGGTTCGAAGCCTGGGCCAGGGCACATACAAGAGAGGGGTCTGGGACATTTTGATGTTGCCAGAAAGTAAGGAACGATGACTAGGATCAAAAGGACATATAAGCCCATCTAGACAGGCTCCCATAGGCCAAAGAAAGAACAATCGATCATAATCTATAATAATAAAAGCATAATATGCTAAGTAGACCAGATAGCCGGACAACCTTTGGGATGAAGCCGCGGCTGCAAGGACCAAGCCCCTTGCACGAATTTTGTGCGTCGGGCCTCTAGTTGAACATAAAAAGGATAATAAATGTAACTGATTACATTTAAAAAGGGGAAAACAAGAAACCTCTCTGGGTATCCTCAAAGGAACTTGAGCACCAACAACTTGTAGTCTGAAAATTTTTAAAAACTTAAGTATGTATTCTGCTTTTCCTGTATGATCTATATTTCTAGGTTACTCAATAATCCTCATTGATGAGAAGTTCTTCTTTTTGAAAGAGTTCATCGAATCAAATGTAGAACTAGAAACTCACCATTTTGCAATTTCTATGGAAACACTCAATTCAGACTACGCTCAGTAATGGATGAAATCACTGGGTGGAAGGCCGACAGAGAACCTCACAATTGGAGAACCAGACTGCGTTACCTGAACCCACTGATCACCTGAGCATCACTAAGGCCAGGGAGCCAGACACCTTGTGTCTCCTGACAGGCACAGTACCACCAACGAGGTGCCCTTGCCCCAAAACTGCACCAGAACCCAGTCAAACATTTGGCACTAACTCCACTTTATCAAAACGATGGAGACAGAGGAACAAACTACATGACAGGCTTTCCGCCTCTCAGCTGGTGTTTCAATCTTTCTGCTCTACCACTCCTGACCTCTAATACTCAGAACCAAATAAAAGCTGCAATCTGAAGACCAATTTTCAAAAAACACCTGTCTCTCTCTATCCAGAGAGAGCATTCCGAAAGGCTAATTTCAAAGGCACTTCTTGAAGCTGCTGCGTCTTGTAACATCAACTCTCAGTGGTCGCTTTCCTGAACTGTGCCTCAAAGACAGCATGCAAAATCAATCCTGTACATCAAACTGGATTTTAAATGGCAGGGTAACAGGAGAATTTAAGAGACTCTTACGGATAAATCCTTTGGTAAAGCAAATGACCTAAGTCCCAAATTTGCTTCTGCTCTTCACGAGATCATGTTTGCTTTCAGTGCCTGCCCTTGCCAAGTGTTAAAGTGGCCACAGAACTCTGAGAAAAAGTCAAGGCAAACTCTAGCTGAGTGACTGACGACACTGATGAGAAAGGTCAAGGGTATAGTCACCTCGATGGCTGGGCAGCGGGTCTTCTTCCTCAAGGCCAGTGATGCTTGAGATACCAGATGGTTTCATTTTTCAACTGTGGTCCAAAGAGAGGGTTGAGTTGGGCCAGAATTGCAATCAGCCAACTGAAAGAAGAATGGGGGAGGAAGACAACGAGAGTGAAGTCATGCGGGAACAGGACCGTTTTCAATCAGGATGGGGGAAAGGAGCTTTGATAAAACTTGAGTCTACTGTTTAGACCAACCTTCAACACCAGTTCCTAACACACCGTGCTAAAGGGAGCCCAGCTAACAGCTTACAACAAACCGGTTCACAGGACACACCTGGCTTGGTTTCGACACGTATTACAAAGTGAAGCTTCCTCACAGTACAGCTCTGTCTTGTCCCAGTTTCTTCATCCAAGTACCTAAGATTTCCTGAATTCATGTATCTTTACCTCAGAGTGGGGTTTTTTATTCTTTATTGTTGAAAGTATTACAGTCCTCCTTGTCCCCCCACTGGTCCCCTCCAGCCCATCCCCGCTACCCCCCCAGAGTGTTTCTACCTAATCTCAAGCTCAGGAAACACTGGTGTTCCTTTATTCATTCTACAAATGCTGACCCACAGCCCAGATGCCACACCCACTTGTACTGGCACAGCCAGGTTAAATTTCGGACCACCATCTCCCAATTAGGCTCTAACCCTTGAGTGCCCCTTCTCTAACCACCACCGCCACTACAATGAGCCCAGGAAAGGGGAACCAAATGGCTGGCTTTAACAACTGCTCGTTCAGACTGTAAGTGACAGGAGTGGCCGTGGATTACACACTGCTTATGCAGGAAGTACCATGGTGTTACACAGAACCCCAGGGTTAGACGTGAACAGCAGCACAGTCACACTGTCTTTAACATTTTCTCATACTGTTCACAGTGGTTTTATACTGGTAGAATACGTCACAAACCCAATGACGTTTGAGAACGACGGAGCTAGAACCAAAGCAAAGAAATGGTAGGACCTTGAATTCCCCTATAAGAGGGGTACTAGCCAAACCCCACCAGGCCATTATCTGGTTGGATCTCTATTTTTTCATTTACTGTCATTTTCAGAATTCTTCCCATCAAAGGATCCAAAGGCCGGTGCTGCTCACCTCTGACCAGCACTGCACAGAAGCCTGCGCCCACAGAAACAGTGCACCTGCCCTCCCCACCCCACTCCACAAAAGGCAGTTTTGTGACAGGTAACCTGACACCTGAGAAGCCCGGGCCAAAGTAGATACCTCCAGCTGACTCACTTTATAAACAAAAAGCTAATTCAGATGAGATTCTCTGATCTGTCCTGAGAACTAGAGTATTAAACACAAACAAAATACCAAGACGTGTAGCTGGGGTGTAACAGCTCTCTGACACTGTAATAAAAGAGGGAGGACAGCGCAGGTAGGCACCCTGGAACACTCTGTGACTGCAGCGCACACTCACTCACAGTGCGGAGCTCAGTCATGGAAAATTCCACAGACCCAGGACTTCCCCAAGCCCAGCAGGCAGAGAAGCTGACGGTAGCAGCAGCCGCCCGTCCTTTCATCAGGGACTGAGGTAACTGGCTAACGCTTGGACACGTGAAAAAAAGTATGTTAGAACCTAAAGAGACTGTCCCCTTTCTTCACCAAAAACGTACAGCACCGAACGAAAGCCCAGCTCCCGGTCCTCCCTCCTGGCTGCACGCTGTAAGACCCAGCGAGCTTGTACAATTACTGACGCTCTGCTTCCCCCGGAACCTCTCCTTTAACCCTCCCATAACACAGTTAGGGAAACTGAGGCAGGCAGAGGCTGAATGATTTGCCTGCGCTCACACTACTCATTAGGTGGCAGCAGCTCCTGAACCAGAAATCCAGTCGGACTAATGCTCCCGCTACAAAAGTTACCTGATGAAGTACTGACATTTCGAAGGCATCCCTTTAGCAAAATCTAAACTGATCTGGGGAATAAGGAAATAAGCCATCTGCTGATTATTGATTAAATCCAGGGCAAGCCTTTGGTACCTGAGGTAAGGAAGAGATATCTAGAAGCGAGAACAAAGGCTACTTTGCTTGCTCAGGTCAGTATTGAGAAACTTTTCTGAATTTAATTTTCCATACTATTTTTAATGTTTTGATTCAAGCAAAACATCTCACTTAAAAACCCCAACAAACCACAGTTCAAGAAAGTTCCTTGGGAAATGGCCCAGGCCTTTCCTCTGAAATTTCATGGGGGAACTGTCCCCCTCTGACCAGCTGAGCTCTGTGCCTGCCCTTCCGACTCCGACCCGACTTGAAATTTCCACAAACACAGTGGAGAACTGGGAGGGGAAAATCCAGCCTGAATTGATGGAAGTGGGTGGAGGAAGAGGTCATATTCCAATGATCCTATTACTTCATGTGTCCAGGAAGAGAGAACGAAATGTACCCTTCAAATCTGCCAAACTGTTCCCCAAGTCCCCAAAACCTCAGCCCAGCCTCATAACCAACCATCTGAGATAGTCGAATGCCTGGGGCGGCTCTGGTGCCGTGACGTCAGCCTGCAGAGCTGGCATGGGCCAGAAGTCAAGTCCATGCTCCTTATTCTAGACAGGACACGAAGCCCTAGAGAGCATAATCCCCCAGTGAACCCGCGAAAGGGCCGGCTGGGACGCAGGGCTCTCGTGTCCCCTGTGCCAGCGGACACCAATGTCCCGGTCTATCCCACTACCGTTACCAATGCCACGCTCCAGGTCAGCTCTGGGGATGCAAAGGGGAATGAGAAGAGGGACCAAGCCCTGCAGGGCCCGTGAACTTGTGAGAGAGAAACCAGGACAGCAGTGGCCTGTGCTCTGGGAGGGTTCATTCTACACACACTCCCGGCCACTTGTCCTGAGCTCAGCTCTGGGTGACTAGGATTCTCCAAGCGGACTGCATGTCCTCCCCCACAGAAGAGGCTACCCCCAGCTCTCTCAGATCTGCTGTTCCTTTGTTTCACACTCAGATATGAGAACAGGGAGCAGGGCGGCACGGTTACTTCCCGGTGACGTACAGATCGAGCGGATAAATGCCTAGCTTCCCTGTTGGCAAGAACTTCTCTTCTGACCCACTGTCCCTCCAGCGAGGGCAATGCCACGAGTGACCTCTATCAGTGGCTTCCTTAAGAGACAGCAGAGACACAGAGGAGTGGCTTGCACTATATCCACCGAGATAATCTCTATTATCTGCCCTCATCCCAATCCACTGAAACAAACCCCTTCAAAGGCACATATTATTGGATGCTATTAGAAAATATGAATTCAGTATTGGGCAGGGTTGGGTTTTAAATCCAGCTATCTATCTATATATATGAAAAGCTAATATGCTAAGTGTCCGACTGTCTGACCGGTCGCTATGATGCGCACTGACCACCAGAGGAGCAGACGCTCAACGCCGGAGCTGCAGTGACTAGGCAGCGGCAGTTCTCGGAGACGCACCCCGAAACCAGAGAGGAGGGAGCCCGGTTCCTCGCAGGGCCTTGCGATTCCACCTTCGGCCATGGGTTATATTGTTGCTGGGGCACTGTCTGCCCCAAATCTGGTTTACTGAACTATTGCATTTGCGTTCCACATGCTGTACAACAGCAACTTTGCAGGTGCCCTCTTGCACTCAGGGACCCCTCGGGGATGTCTGAGAGCCAGTTTCGGCCTGATCCCCATAGACCAAGCAGGCCGAGGGACCCCCACCTGCCAGAGGGACCCCCTGCTCACTCTGCAGACGCTGGAGAGGGACCGTGGGAGGTTGGCTCCAGGGTGTGTCCAGCCCTTCTCGCCCAGTCCTGCCCCACCGGCCCCTTCTAATTAACTTCCTTTCAATGTGCACAAATCTGTGCACTGGGTCACTAGTAATAAATATTAGCTATCTCCAGGCAAGTGGCCTTACAACCCCAAGCCTGTCTCCCCTTTTGTTTTTTTGGTTTTTTTTTAAATATATTTTATTGATTTTTTACAGAGAGGAAGGGAGAGAGATAGAGAGTTAGGAACATCGATGAGAGAGAAACATCGATCAGCTGCCTCCTGCACATCTCCCACTGGGGATGTGCCCGCAACCCAGGTACATGCCCTTGACCAGAATCGGACCTGGGACCTTTCAGTCCGCAGGCCGACGCTCTATCCACTGAGCCAAACCGGTTTCGGCTGTCTCCCCTTTTGTAAAGTGAAGATAATAAACCCTGCCTCAAGATGTTAAGAAATAAAGAGAGAATATATGCAAATGCTCTGTGGAGTGGCTGACAAACAGAGGTTTAATAAATACTGGCTACTCCTTCTCTTTCTCGTGAGACAGCTACAATGCACTGAGGCACGGAATGAGACACAACCTGTGTGCTGCACAAAGGAGTCCCTCAGGCAGCACTGAGTCATCCTCGTCTCCGCCTCTCCTCCCGCCCCTCCCTCCGTGGCAGGCAGAATTCTTGGATGTCCCCCAAGACACCCAACCCCTGGCAGGCTCACTGTCTAAGCCCAAGACAGTGAATAGGATGATGGTCACTCCGGTGATCAGTGTCTGACAGACAGCTGGCCTGAAGGAAGGGAAGTCACCCTGGGGGGACGTGACCTACTTGGGTGCGTTCCTAAAAGGGACAGCGCTCTCCCTGACGGAAGGCATGTGGAGCGTGTGTATCACTTATGAGTGATTAGCTCGGAACAGACCCTTTCGTATGCACTCGGAGAAACAACTGAATCCCTTTTTTCTCCTTAAAGAGAGCGCGGTGATAAGCTGTCTCGGCAGAGGGAGCTGGAGGGACACTGCAGGCGGGGACAGGGAGTCCGGGAGGACATTGGCGAAGCACGAAGCACGAGCAGGATCGGGCCCAGAACATGGCTGCTCTTTGGTCTCGTAGCCTCAGCCTGGAAATCACCTTCCTGCAGGCCTCTGACCCCACAACCAGAGCCCCCGCATGGCCCGCAGGCTCCGGAGGCCTGCTGACCGGCACAGGCACCGGGCTCCACACCCAGGCCCTGGCCACCTGCTCTCCTGCCTGTACTCAGAAGGTGGCACACTGCTCGCCCAGCAGCTCCAGACCAACTCCAGCCTGGCCAAACCAGCAAACTCTTTGCTGTCGGGTGGACTGAGCCACACCTTCTCCAACGAGGTCTGAATCCTTTTCAAGTTTGTCTTTCCTTGGGTCTCCCTCAGCCCGAGGGTCATATAGAGTTTCCTTATATCTTACACTCTTTTGTCAGAGCTTGTAATAATTTTGTTACACTTCCCCTGCCTAACTTACTGTGTGGTTTTTATCTCCTTATCAGACTGCTACAGGATGAGAAGGATTTTACACAAAGGAGACTATTGCTGGCTTTGAGGTTGGAAGGGCTGCTCCACAAGGAATGTGGGTAGCCTCTAGGAGCTGGGAATGACCCGCAACTAATAGCCAGCAGGTGGTAGGACCTCAGTCCTACAACCACAAGGAACTGAATTCTGCCACAGCCATAGGAGCTTAGAAGAGGACCCCAAGCTCCAGGTGAGAAGGCACAAAATGATTTTTCATTAACCTTATGCCAACCCTTCTCTAATGACCCTTTCATACGGCAGGGATAGGCCCTATTTTTGCCAGCTCTTGAAATAGCGTTCCTTTCTTTTCTACATACTTTCCATATCAGGCCTTCCAGTTCAAAGTCTGTAACAATAATCTTACTTTCCAAATTAGAAAGGAAAAAAATTATACAGGCAGAATAAGAAACATAAATTTTTCATCTAGCAGATTTCCTTTCCACTATAAATAGTCAAGAGAGCCAAATATTTTCAATGTGTCCATGAGAGAAATGTAGTAATTCTCAGACCAAAAAGCTAAGTGAAGGCAAGTACCCAGAGAGGAAAGGAAAGGGACTGCAGAGAGCTTTCTGTACCTTGAGACGATATGCTAATAAGATGAACTTGAGACCTCACAGGACATGAGAACAGCAGATAAAGCCCAGGGCCCATGCAAGGTAAAGAATCTAATACAATTTTCACATACCTCCCCACAAAAACCCAAGACCCCAAGGTAAGGGTAAATCAAACAGAGCCCCCTCAAGAGAAATGCCAGGAAAATCACCCATCTCAAGTGTAAGTACCAAGAAGGAAGAATTGGTCACCACTGAGAATTGGTTATCATGATGGTTTACAACTCAGATTCATTCTGTGGTTTTTAAAAAGTAAACACATATCAAGAATTTTACTTAATTTCAGCCGCACTGGTGATGGCCTTAGGCATCCAACAGAAGCCATGTAAATCCTTTCTGGGAGGAGCCCACCTTCATACCAGACCTCGAAGAAGACATACATATAAAATTATAGGGAAAATTAACAGCTTGCAGTCAACCATAACTTAACACATATGGAAACAGGGTACCATGAGTAGAAGGCAGCAAAGAGCAGACACAGACATGTAAGGGCTTTCAATATTGGAATGATCAGATACAGGTTATAAATAAACTCTGTCTTAAGAAATAAGATAAGCTTAAAATATGTGCAGGGAGAAAGAAGGAAGAGGGGGAGGGAAGGGAGGAGGAAGGAAAGCAAAAAGGGAGGGAGAAGCAAAACTATAAAAGCAAAAGAACTTCTACAGAAATAAAAATTATACAACCTGAAAATAAAAATGTCAATAGGTGAGGTTCTGGTTCTGGTAATAGCAGAACATCAAACTCATCCCATAGACAGCACATTAATAAACTCTAATAACAAAATATGAAAACCAACTATTGGATAGTACTAGAGATTGGAAATCTCAGAAATAAATTAAAACAAGAAAAAGAAGAACCCAGTGGAAATTTTAGAACTAAATAGTACAATACACAAACTGAAAAAAAAAATCACTGGGTGGGCCTACTAACAGATTGGAGATGAAAGAAGAAATAGTGGACAGGCCTTTTTGGAGAAACTGACAAGAGGATTCTGAAACATATGTGGCTATTTTACAATAGCCAATAACCTTGAAGAGCACACAGGGAGGACTCAGACTTCCTGATTTCAATACAAAGCTAATTCAATACCCAAGACAGTATGGTATTGTCATAAGCCTCGACAAAGAGATCCCTGAACAGAACAGATAGTTTGGAAATAGACTCACAGGTATGTGGTCAAGTCATTTTGAACAAAGATGCCAAAGCAATTGAATGGAGAAAGGAAATTCTTCAATCAATGGTGCAGTTGTACTGGGAAACAAAGCTACCCAACCGCCGGGCCTCTCGACTGCCCGCTTATGGAAAGCCTCAGGTGCAGTTCTCGCCTAACAACAGGAACTGTAAGAACTAAGCTCAACAGATCTCTTATCTTCTTTCATCTCAATTTTTGCCAGAAAAAATACTTTTCCCCAAACCTCCCAGGACCATGTACCATGATCTAAATTCCTTCCCAGACTGCTCTGCTCATCTCACCACCTGACCCAACATGCCGCCCTTCCCCTTCTCCCTTCGCTTCCACTGGGTTCTCTGTAACTTGCTCCCAGAGCTGCCACTCCCTCACACACCGCCTCCTGTTCTCACTGAGGTTGCCTCCAGCTGCCCTGAAACCGGGCTCCCTGGAAGCTCCCAATCAGAAAGGGCTGACACCAGATGGCTCAGGCTTGGCGATGGGAGTATGAACTTCTTTGCTCCTCCCCTCCCCCGCCCCCACCCCCGCCGCCCCCAATGCTGCCTCCAGAGAGTTCTCTCCCACTCCCATGGAATACTGACTTCCGCTTTGGGGAGCATGCCTGCTGAGTTTACTGCCCTCTGATTCCTTCATACATTCTGGCCACTCCCCCTACTTCAACCGGGAAGGCTCAAGGGTGCCTGTTTCTGGCCCTCCTCACCTGGGCACCTAAATGCTGGCACTCCTGAGCTCCGGCGCTGGCCTCTCTCTCTCTCTCTCTCTCTCTCTCTCTTTTTTTAAAGGTATAAAGTTCATTAGCATCTTTAAAAAAAAAGGACTAGCTACTGAATATGGGATAGTTCCTATTTACAAGTTTACTGCAAGGAGGCACATTTTAATCAGCATTGCAATAATCAAAGGATTATAATTTTTTTAGAACTATCAATTACCGTATTTCACTCTCCAGGTAAAAGATAATTGAAAATATTAAGTGACTGCCCCAATGAGAAAGACAAATGAATACCTTAAAAATGTATAAAAAAGGGTAACTGCTAACTTAAACATGAACTTTCACAAAATGATTCTTGTGCCTAATTCAGACAAGCTAGAGAAACTGGCAAAAAAAGCAACACACGAATATGTCTTCATTTAAGTACATGCTTTCAAGCTAGTTTAACGGAAAAAGTCTCATTAGGGTTTCCAGAGTTTGAGGAGTCCGTCCTCACTGTAGGCAGCAATCAGGCTCTGATGAGGATGATGTGCAACACCAATCACGTCCTTCTCATGAACGGTCAGAGTTCTCCCCAGTTTGCCTGGCCTCTCTTTTTAGGGCACGTTCCCCAATGGCAGCGGTACTGACACCTGGGGCTGACCGGGTCTTTGCTGGGAGGAGGGGCTGTCCTGCCCACTGTCGGAAGCACAGCCGCATCTCTGGCCTCTGCCCCGGACGCCAGCAGCAGCCGCAGTGGACAACCACGGCCTGAGGAAATCAGTCTCAGGCCCTCAACTCTCTCTCCTCATATCCAGTTTCCCATCTGACATCTCTCCGAAGTTTCACCAGCATGTCAATCTTAGCCTGTCCCCAGTTGCATTTCTTTTTTCTTTTTTTAAATATATTTTTATTGATTTCAGAGAGGAAGGGAGAGGGAGAGAGAGACAGAAACATCAATGATGAGAATCATTGATCAGCTGCACGCCCCACACTGAGGATGGAGCCCACAACCTGGGCATCGAACTGTGACCTCATGGTTCACAGGTCAACACACAACTACTGAGCCATGATGGCCGGGTCCCAGTTGGGTTTCTGTTTTGAAACCGACTTTCCTCTGAACTATGAACACAAACTGGACACACTGGCAGAAATCCTGGCTCATTCAGAGTTCAGACACGTCACGCCCCACAGAATCTAACCTTCAACTAGAACAAACTGGGAAGAGGAAAATACTGCCACAAACAGAAGGCAATTAAAAAGTCCAGGAATGTATTTCAAAACATGATCCTGTCTAGAAAATCCAGTTTCTTTGGGTGTGTCTTCCTTCAAGAGAGGTACTTTCAAGAAATAACTGGTACCTACTAGCACCAAACAGTGAACTTGTGACTTTCTGATTTATTGCAGCATCCCACCCCTTTGTGGAAGCAGGTATGTAAAATACTTAGGGTTGAGTTACACCCATATGTTTTAGACAGATGACTTGTTAATAAGTAGGACATATAATCAGGTTTCCAGGAAAAGAAAAAAATAATTTTGGAAATAGGTGCACTACCTCTGTGTATACACCGATGACAGTATGAACCCAGTCGACAAGCTGTCACAAGCACGCTGGTGCCAAGGGAAAAATGAGCTAAATTCTAGCAGCAAGAGGTAGGAGCTCGCCTTTGACTACTCTGCAGTGGCTGTTTTCTCCATGAGCTAATACTCAGAGTTTCCCCGGGGCTCGCCTGGTGCCACCCCCCATGGAAGGGGAGAAGGTGGACAAGAGCTGGAAACATCTTTCAAACCTGCAGTTAACCTGCAGTTCTGCCACTCATGAGGCTAAATAACAGTCTCCCAAAAATATATGTTGAGGATTACCTTACATACCCTAAAATAGTATTCACTCAACAGTTTTTATAAATGAATATAATCTATTCAAATAGATGCTAAGTATTACACTTTTAAATTTAAAAATGTCTGCCCTAGCCTGGATTGCTAAGTGGTTGGAGCGTCGGCCTGTGCACCCAAGGGTCATGGGTTCAATTCCTGGTCAAGGGCACTTACCTGAGTTGCAGGTTCGATTTCCAGCCCCGGTTGGGGTGAGTGCAGGAGGCAACCAATCGATCTGTCTGTCTGTCTGTCTCTCTCTCTCTCTCTCTCTCTCATCGTGTTTTCTCTCTCCTCCTTGCCCTCCTCTTCCTCCTCACTCCCTCTACCCTCTCTAAAGAAAATCAATAGAAAAAATATCCTCTGGTGAGGATTCACAAAAATAAATTAAAAAAAATTTAATTTAAAAAATTGTTCTTACCCTACTTGATTACAATTCTACCTCAACTTCTGTTCAGCAGATGAGCAAAAGTCATAATAAAGAATGGCTTTTGCGGGGGGAAGGAGGAGGATTAACCAAAGAACATACATGCATAGTCCATGGACACAAACAAACAAAAAAGAATGGCTTTATTTAAGTGAGATGGTGAAATATTTAAGTGAAACGAGGCCTAAATACTTCACAATAGTGAAATACAAAGCACTACAATACAACTTCTGGTGAGTATAAACTGTACTTGGGTTGACAGAGGGAGAGAGTATCTGTACAGTTCTTACGTAAATATACTTATATTTAATTATGTAAGTAATGGCATAATTATAAAATTATGTAAATATAAATATTGAACATAGAAAATGTGTTATTTTTTCTTTTCTAAAAATTTTGTGGGGGTTTTTAAATTTTTAAAAAAGTATGCTATTTTTATTCTTCAGACATTATTTTATTCTTCAGGCATGAGGGATAAGCTTCAATGAAACAAAGCTGTAAAGTTTCACAACAACCATGCTCCACTTATTTCATTTCCCATCACATACATTATAAATGCCAAGAATAATGCTTATTATTTTAGAAAAAAATTACTTACAAGAGAAACATACTTACAAGAGATAGCAGCAAACTGAACAGGTCACCAACATGGTGATGATAACTCTAAAAAACAATAACAAACAAAAAATTAGATCACTTGCAAACTATGCAGACACTGCAGGATGGTTCAAGTCCCCTTCCCAAGTGATCACACAAGCAGGGACTGTGCACCCAGAAAAGGCACCCCAACCTGTCCCAACACCCACAGACGGCACTGCACCCTGGGGTGCATGTGGTAGAAGTTAAAGTAAATAACTAAACATTATTTGTATGTGAAGGGATATGCACTTATGTCACAGCTTAGATGTCTAATCCAAACCCACCTGAAGCTGAACGCAAAGGCTGCAGTGACAACTCATTTTGACGTCCAAGTAACTACCCCGTTTGGCATTTCTACCACAAAATGACACTGTGCTGCTGAAAATGGGGCTCTCTAGTGTTGCCCTCTCCCCATCTCCATTCCTGTCTGAAAAAGTTAAACCTGGATCTCGAACCTGGTGAATGTCAGCACTCTGAAACTGGGTCCATGCCAACCTCTTCCCACCTCGCCTCCCAAAGCCTCCCCCCCTCTGACCCTCCTGCTCCCCCGAAGCAGCTCTGCCACTCCACCCACCACCCCACCCTCATATCAGTCATCTTTGTGCTCATGCCTCCTCTGCACCCGCCGAGTCACCATATGCTGTGAGTTAATCTTTCTAAAGCATCCTCCCCTATGTGGACGTCTTCCTTTCCGTTCCCACCCTTAGCATGAAAATTCATCTAGTTTGTCTAGCTACCTGGTGGCACTGCCAGAGCTGTCTTCCTTCCCTTTCGTTCTATCGGCAATCACCCGGGATTCATCGTTCTAAAATATTCCTTTCATCACATCTCCCTGCGGTGTCACACCTTTCAGTGCCCCCCCCATCCCCAAGAGTCGTGTCCAAAGAAAGGCCCCCACACCCCACAGAGTAAGGAGGACTGTCTCCTAGAAGGCGGGAAGCAATATCAGAACTCCTACTGCTATTTTTAACTCATCCTTTGGAAGTGCTGTGCGTTGTATTCTCTATGGTGATTACACTGGCACATCCACTCATTCCCTCAACAGATTTTCACTGAGTGTCCGGTATGTACTAGGCTCTTGGGAGACAGGAGGGAAGGAAACGGGAAAACCCCTGCCCTGGTGAAGTCTACATGATAGTGGGGGGGACAGACAACAAACAAGTGGAACAAGAAACAAGATAGATCTTCCATCTCTCTCTCTCTCTCTCTCTCTCTCTCTCTCTCTCTCTCTGCCAGAAGGTCAGTAGCACAGATGGAGAACAAAGCAGGAAAGGAGGATAAGGGTGAACAGGGGAGTCTGAGATAAAAGTGCTGTAAGATGTGCACACACGGACACACACACACACACTCACTTATTCAGAGATGAAGCAAAAGTGAATACATAATTACTGGATCTACGTGGTGGTATACAGCAGTCATACTACTCTTCCTACTTTTCCGTATGCCTGAAAATGACCTGCATGTTTGAGAAACATGAGCTTATAACTCCTGGCACATCAATTCCTGTGCTTCCTCCCCCAACCTACTGCTAAGGGAGCCACTGTGAAAAACCTGAAACTTTTAGAGATGTGTGCATTCCTAGAGAGAAACACGGGAATCGTGAAAACAGGAATGGCCAGGAAAGCGGT
>NW_006292094.1:2266857-2269266 GCF_000327345.1 Myotis davidii | reverse complement strand
TCAGGCACAGACCTGATTTCATCCTTTTATCCTACACTTGTTCGGTCCAGGAGAGAATGAGGAAGGGGCTTTAGGTTACACATAGATTCAGAAGTTTTCCCTTTTGCCCCTTTCTCTCCCTGCCTCGCCAGGTCCTGAAAACCTCATCACCCAATTTTCGGTCTTCTGATGTGCAGGGGTCTCGCAGGAAAGAGGATGGAACCTCAAAGTCTCCCTTCCTCCCCTCACACGGGGCACCTTTATGAAGGTGCTTTACTATCTCCTTAATGAAGATGTCTTCATGCTTCAAATCAAAAAGGCTCTCCTGGCCCCTGGCTGGCTTGGCTCAGTGGATAGAGCATTGGCCTGTGGGCTGAAGGGTCCCAGGTTTGATTCCGGTCAAGGACACATGCCTGGGTTGCCGGCTCAATCCCCAGCGGCGGGGCGTGCAGGAGGCAGCACATCAATGAGTCTCTCTCATCACTTGTTTATATGATGATGATTCTCTCTCATCATTGATTTTTCTATCTCTCCCACCCTCTCTCTCCCGTCCTCTCTAAAATTATATATATATAATTTTAAAAATTCTCCTGTTTTAAAAATTCACCATAGTCCTTGAAGCAATTCATCTCCTTCATGTATTTTAAAAAATTAACTTGCAGTCTTTACAGGAGGCAAAGGAAAACTAGTACTAATTCCGCACTAACATTTCCACTTTACAATGAGGAAATGGGAATGTGGGAAAGTTAATTAAACTGCTCAAGGTCACGGGGATCATCCAGCTAGGGGCAGTGCTTCTCAAAATATACTACAGTAACTCCTAGGAGGCCCTGTGTTTCAAGACCTGCTCAGTCCTGCCAAGAGCAGGAAATATAAGGATTGGGGTGGAGGCTGTGGCTTAGACCCGGATAACGTGTCACTAGCAGGTCAAACCTGAATCATGACACTAGGGCTAGAAACTTTGTAGCCATGCACATTAGGAGGCATTTCATTACCCGGGATAACAGCATGGGCATCAAGTCACATTTATTTACTTATTTATTTACCCAGTAGAGGCCCGGTGCACAAAAGTTTGTGCACTGGGGGGGGGGGGGGGGGGGGGGGGTCTTTAAGAAAGGAGTGGTCAATGCTACCAACACAAATAAATGCTTTTCTGAGTATGAAGGCTGGAAAAGCAGACAGTTGTGTAATGCAGCGATTTTCAACCTTTTTCATCTCATGGCACATGTAAACTAATTACTAAAATTCTGTGGCACACCAAAATATATATATATATATACACTTGCCAATCTGACAAAAATGTAAGTGTAATTTTGATTTACAAAAAAATAATAATAAATAATAGTAATTACCTACCCCTTTTGTGCCAAAGTGAGTTTTAAAAAAATCAGGTGCCTAAGGATTTTTGGTACCAAGAACGAACCAATCAGATGTAACCTTATCCAACCTGACCAATAAGATGTAACTCGATTATATGACCTATATTTATGGTCCATGACAGGGCAGTCTCCCCTGACGGCATGGTTGTGTTGGCTGCTGTCACGTTTTTATTTGACAATCCAAGGGAGAGAGGTCAGTGCCCCTGACTGAATAGCCAGGTATTCATGTTCTAAACATGCTTGTGGCACCACGGTTGACAATCGCTGGTGTCATGACAGAGTTGAAGGCAGAAACTCTAACTCCAGTGGGAGAAACCAGTCTCAGAACTTAACATTTGGTGACTATAAACTGCTTTCATAACCCCTGAATTCTGACACTCGATTTCACCTATTACTGCTCGGGAAGATGGGGAGGGAGGAAGGCAAGGGGGCCCTGATGCTACCAAAGGATAGAAATCCATGTACCAGTTTTCCTTCTTGACTTACGTTTTACTTTTAAACTAGCTGGAAGTAACGGGGCTCATAACACACGTTTATTTAAGAGAGCAAGAAAGGGTCCCGGCCACAGAGTATTAAGGAGGTAAGAGCCTTTTCTTTCCTTCACTGAAGGCCGTACCAGTATCCACTCGGGGGATAGTTACTGAATGCTGACTCCGCGTGTAAAGCACTGTGAAGCCACCGATTCACGTCCAAGAAAAAATGGTGTTTCTGACAAACGGTGACTTCAGTCTAAGTTTCACCCCACATGATCCTGCAGAGAAAAAATGACTAAGTGCCAAAAGAGGAACGAAAAGGCAAAAAAAAAAAAGTGTGCCAAAGCTCCTTTGAAGACAAGCCTCTATCTCATACAATAACAGTTTACTTACAGAATAGGTTAAGCTCTATCTGACCTGGGGGAGGCGGGGGGGGGTGTATTTCTTAACCGATCACCCTAAGAACTTGTTACTCACACACAAGGTCGTGGGGAGCGCCCTCCCGACGGCATGACGCAGGGGTTTCTACACGACAGTCCTGCTCTGCGGTCCTCGTCTCGCTGCGGATCGGACCCCAA
>NW_006292094.1:2263781-2266193 GCF_000327345.1 Myotis davidii | reverse complement strand
GCCGACTCCGCCCCTCGGGGGGTCTGGAGAGACAGGCTCCGCCCCCACCTGGCGGGGCTGCGGGCCGCTGCTCCCCGAAGGGACGTCACTCACCCCAGCGTCAAGTCACTAGGAGCTCAGCAAGGTTTTCTCATAAGAACGTGGCCCTCATAGGACAAGAGTGTAGTTATTTACAGCTTTATCTCTTTTTTTAATATTAATATATTTTGATTAATTTCAGAGAGAGAGACATCATTGATGAGAGAGAATCATTGATGGGCTGCCTCCTGCACACCCCCCACTGGGGATGGAGCCCACAACCCCAGGCATGAGCCCTGACCGGGAATCCAACCCTGACCTCCTGGTTCACAGGTTGACCCTCAACTACTGAGCCACGCAGGCCCGGCTCTATCTTCTTTTTATACAACAAACCTGAACAATTGTGAGCTACCGTGAGAGCTCGTAAATCCCTGCGTGAGCTGTAACTTAGGAAACATCCCCACTTTGAAGTGGAAGAAACTAAGGCTCAGGGAGAAGGTTCAGGATCTTGCCCAAAGCCACAAAGCTGGTCAGTGGCTGAGCCGGGATTGAACTTCTCCTGGTGTGATATTCAAAGCCAGTGGTTGCTTTTTTATTTTTTAATCCTCACCTGATGGTATGTTTATTGATTTTAGAGAGAGCAAGGGAGAGAGAGAGAGAAAGAGAGAGAAAGAGAGAGAAACATCCACCTCTATGTGCCCAGATCGGGGATCAAACACACAACCTTTTAGTGTATAGGATGAGGCTCCAACCAACCGAGCCACCCAGCCAGGGCAAAGCCAGCGCTCTTATCCTGCACTATTGTGCGCCTTGTGCACCGTGCCAGGTTCTGGGGTCCCCGAAATCAATCAGAACCCCCTCCTGGAGTTCACAGACAGGTGAGGAGCGGGACTTGCCAAGGGCCACTCATTGGCAGTGGAAGGTACAGTGGACAGTAGTGTGGGACTTTCCACCCCCGCCGGTCCTGAGCTGAGCCTTGAAAGAGTAGGAATTAGCCAGGAAAATGAGAAGATGAGCCTGGAGTCTCTGATGCTTGCCCCAGATTCTCACATGTGTTGATTACAGCGCGCCACAACCTTGGAACAAGGAGTAAACCAATACTCAGAGGTCAAGGAGCTTGATAAAGCTGGTGGGCAGAAGCAAGGAGGGAAGCAGATCTATAAACCAGATCCAGCGTTGCCCTGCAAGCCACACTTCCGCCCCCACACCTCACTTCCTGATTTCTTTCTTCATCAACTAGAATGGATTCTTGCATTAAATGGGAAGTTGGACTGACAATCTTTCACTCTGTACCAACTCTTCAGACATGATGCCAAGTATTTATCTGCTCCCCCCAAACTCAGCCTTGGTAGTCATTTTATTGTCCTTGAGTTCCAGTCTGAGCACCTCCGTCTCCAAGACCTGTTTCATTCTGTTAGTGCATCTTTTGTGGATTGTACTTGTTTGTGTGTATCTTCTTTTTATTAAAAATATATTTGTATTGATTTCAGAGAGGAAGAGAGATAGAAACATCAATGGGCCACCTTCTGCATGCCCCCTACTAGGGATCAAGCCCACAACCCCGGGCATGTGCCCTTGACCAGAGTCAAACCCAATACCCTTCGGTCCATAGGCTGGCAACCTATCTACTGAGCCAAACCAGCTATCGTTGTGTGTGTGTCTTAACCAGCCCCCTAAAAGAGGGCAAACTCCTTGAGGACAGGCACTGTTTAGCTAATCTATGCTCTTAAGGGACACTTTATACAGAGAATGTGCTCAATAAACACTTGTACAAATGAATTGAATAGTGAAGAAGGGGTGAGATCAGCCAAAATTAAATTAGAGAAAAAAGTTTGCTCCTATTTCCCATTTCCTTTCTTAAAATTTACTCAATTTTTTATTAGGTTATTTTAAATTGAATTTATTGGGGGTGACATTGGTTAATAAAATTATATAGTTTCAGGTATACAATTCTTATACAATTCTATAACACATCAACTGTATATTGTGTGTTCATCACCCCAAGTCAAATCTCTAAATTTATTTTTAATTGTGGTAAAATAAATGTAACATAAAATTTACTGTCTTAACCATTTTTTTAAAAAATATATTTTATTGAGAGAACCAAGATGGCGGCATAGGTTAACGCCGGAGTTTGCTGCGTCGAACAACCACTTCAAAAATACAACTAAAAGATGGAACAGACATCACCCAGAACCACAGGAACGCTGGCTGAGTGGAAGTCCTACAACTAGGAGGAAAGAGAAACGCATACCGAGACTCAGAGGAGGCGCAGTGCTGAAGTCAAATACTAAGGTGCGGAGTGCATGCAGAGCGGGCTGGTGGCTGAGGGCTCGGTTGGCATTTTCAATCGGGAGGGAGTCGCAGACTCTGAGCTCCAGATCCGGGCGAGGC
>NW_006292094.1:2254742-2262813 GCF_000327345.1 Myotis davidii | reverse complement strand
TATTAATTGTTCCATTCTATTAGCATGGACTATATTGATCTCATCAATTGCAAGCATTAAAATATATCAGTATTTCTACATTTCTGTATTTCTCTTAGGTCAATACTTCACTGGATAACAACGAATTTTTTCAGATTTATTCCTTTTTTAAAAATATATTTTTATTGATTTGAGAGAGAAAGGGGAGAGAGATATATAAATATCAATGGTGAGAGAGAAACATTGATCAGCTGCCCCCTGCACACCCCCTACTGGGGATGTGCCCGCAACCACGGTACATGCCCTTGACCAAAATCGAACCTGGGACCTTTCAGTCTGCAGGCCGACGCTCTATCCACTGAGCCAAACCGGTTAGGGCTTAACCAGCTTTAAGTGTACAGTTCAGTAGTGTTAAGTATATCCACATTGTTGTGCAGACAATCTCCAGAACGTCTCATACCCATTAAACAACTCCTCATTCCCCCTCCCCAAGCCCTGGGAACCACTATTCTAACTTTTGTTTCTATAAGTTTGACTCCTCTAGATACCTGGTATAAGTAGAATCATGCAGCATTTGTTTAATACACATCTGGCTTAATACACTTAGCGCAAGGTCCTGAAGTGGCATCCATTTGTAGCACAGGTCACAATGATGAGTCAGATTCCACTGTTATGGATAGGCCTCACTTTGTTTCTCCACTCACCTGTCAATGGATGTTTGTGTTGCTTTCACTTTTTCACTATTTCGAATTTTTTCCTGTTTCTTAAATCAATGCAAAACATTTTTAAAAGTTGGTCCCGTTAAGTGTAACTTTGTCTTCCTTTTTGGCCGCCTTTTTGAGAAGCAGATGTCGAGGGGCGCAGGGAAGTGACTGTCAGACACCAGTTCTGCCCGTTTTATCTGTGAAATGAGAAAAATTCTAAATCTCGGCACTGTATGTGTGGTCTAGTATTGGCCAATAGCTCCCTCTACCAGTGAATCTGTCAAAAACACTTTATCACACTGTCCAAAGGGAAACGAGGGAAAGCCAGCTAGGATTTAGTGATCCACCGAATGCAGAAATATCGTCTGCCTTCAAGGCGTTTAAAGTCACCTTCAGAAAGTAAACCACACTCTGGGCGGTGTGCACCAGGGACCCTGGGCAGCCCCTGGGGCTCTCCCAGCCGCCCCGAGGGCCTCTCTTCCCAACCATCAATCTGTGATGCAGAATGTCCTTCCTGTGCTTCGCCCAGAACACCTTTTGGCAGATTGAACGCAGAAGCACGCTGGTCAGACGTCAGGGAATTCTGCAACAACGTTAACACCGTGTCACTCTTCTCGCCACTTTCGTTTTATTTTGGAAAAGATAGTTACTTTATATAAAAATGTTAGTCCTGTTAACATGCTTTGGGTTTCTTACATTTAAAAATTATTTTTAAATGAATTTAAAGGTCAAGGTTTTGTTTTACTTTCTAATGTGGTAAATCATGTGATTGATGGAACCCATATAAATGTGGAAATAGGTGTTGAGACCCAAAAGTGTGAGAACCACTCTTAGAGGAAAAGCCTCCAAAGCAGCCACCGTGGAATAAAGTAAAGGAGCTGCTCGAAAGGCTATAGGGCGACCCCCGAGGAGCCCCTTCCCCAAGCCCAGCCCCGCGGAGTCACAAGGCCACGGAGTCATCAGGCTCCTCCTAGGCCAGTGACGGCGAACCTTTTGAACTCGGCGTGTCAGCATTTTGAAAAACCCTAACTTAACTCTGGTGCCGTGTCACATAGAGAAATTTTTTGATGTTTGCAACCATAGTAAAACAAAGACTTATATTTTTGATATTTACTTTATATGTTTAAATGCCATTTCACAAAGAAAAATCAACCAAAAAAATGAGTTCGTGTGTCATCTCTGACACGCGTGTCATGGGTTTGCCATCACTGCCCTAAGCTGACCTGGAAGGCCCGAAGTTTCAGGAGAAGCTCAATGACCAGCACACTTCACTTCTCATTTGCTCAGCGCATATGAATGGAGCACGTGCTGTGGGCAGCCACCAATGATTACGGCATCTACCAAGGGAGTGACACCCACGTGCCACTGACCTAGGTGCTTTGGATGACCTGCCTCATTCAGTGCTCACAAACCTAACACAGAGATTATTAAGTCCATTTTACATAGTAGGGGAAAGAGACTCATATTGTAACTTGCCCAAAAGGGTGGCTGTTTTAAGGGGCAGGACTGGGATCTGAATGTGAGCCTTCATCGCTCCTGTTCTTCCCACTAAGCCATGCGGCCTCTCCCAGTTCAAACGGTAAGTCAGCAAAAACCCCTGAAGTACAGACTTCTTAACAAGATAGAGACCTCTATTGCATAAGATGAGACCTCTGAGGCCTGTTCCAGATTTAGGATGTGCTTGATTCTATTATTTCTAATGGACAAAGAATATTCTATTTAATATTTGTGAGAGGAAGAGAGAAACATCGATGTGAATTGATTTGAGAAATACAGATTAGCTGCCCCTACCCCCGAGCCCTGCACATGCTCCTGGACCAGGGATCAGAGCTGCATGTGCCCTGACCAGGAATCAAAACCGCCACCTTTTGGCGAACAGGATGATGCTTTAATCCACTGAGCCACGCTGGCCAGGGCCGCACGTTTTCCTTTTAATTAAGGCGTTCAGGCAATAAACCTCACACGGCTGTTTCAATCTGGATGGCCTCCCTTTCTCGGAAGACTTCTTCCTGGATCAGACTTTCAGTGAACACCCATTGTGTGTGCACAGGCTACTTCTGGGAGGATACAAAAGAAACGGGCTTGATCCCAGTGGCTCCTCCTGGGAGCATTGAGTGCCTGAGAGTCAAAGTGACCAGGAAGCTTACTTTTCACTGTATGCCTTTTGTACCTTTTGATGTTGTACCATATATAAGTATTCTTTAAAAAAACACACAACTAATCTAAAAGAACAATGAACAACGGCCCAAGCTACCACCAGGTAAGAACAGCTCGACGTCTGCAGCATCGGCAGAGCCCGGTGGACTCTCGATCAGTAGAGTTCTGTCTGTCTGGTCGTCAGAGGATTCAGTCAGTGCCTCCCCGGCTCCCACGGGCAGCTCTGTGGCTGAACATCTCGTGCCTGAGCGCAGTATGAAAGCAGGCATTCAGGAGCGTCTGTCTGAAGTTTCAAAGTTTGGAGTCTTCCCAAAATAGCACAAGGGGACTCACTCAAGTGAAGGGACATGTGCAAATCTGATGAGAAGGTCAGTAGGAAACTGCTGAATCCAGTCATTCCAGAAAACATGCCAATAGCCCAGGGCCGGAACCTTGACAGGCAGGCCCACCCAGCTGGCATTCTCCAGTCCCCCTTCCTGCAGCCAAAACCCGATACCGCTCCCCTCACACCCGCCCCTTCACTCAAGAACCAGCATTTGTCTGAACTTCCTTGAGAAAAACTTTTCCCTCTGCACCTGCAAACAAACCCACTTCCATTCTCCTTTAAAAGACAATAGCTAAAGTTTGCTCAACTCTGTGCTTTACGTGTAGTATCTCAAGAAATAAGCTCTCAAGCTCTTATCGATATCACTGGTATTGAACAAGTTGCTGAAAACAAGCCAAGTCTGAGTACTAGAAAAAATAATTTTATCAGTATTGCTGCAGCCTAGGGCTCGGATCAGGCATCAGAATACGTTGTCATGCCCGAGCCGGGTAGCTCAGTTGGTTAGAGCGTCATTCTGATAGGCCAAGGTTATGAGCTTGATCCCTAGTCAGGGCACATACAAGACTCAGTGAATGCATAAGTAAGTGGAACAACAAATCAATGTTTCTCTCCCTTCCCTCTTTCTCTCTAAAATCAATTAAAAAAAGAAAAATGTCATCCTTAAACCTATCTAGTATGAAATATGATTTTCATGCAACTTTTGGGGTTCTACAACACGTTGGTAGAGAATAAAGGCAGCCCGGCCGGTGTGGCTTGGTGGTTGAGCATCGACCAATGAACCAGGAGGTCACGGTTCAATTCCCAATCAGGGCACAGGCCCGGATTGTGGGCTCGGTCCCCAGTGTGGGGGGTGTGCAGGAGGCAGCCAATCAATAATTCTCATCATTAAAGTTTCTCTCTCTCCCTTCTCCGAAATCAATTAAAAAATATTAAAAATATTAATTAAGTAAAAGAGAATAAAGACAAATCTCAAATACAAACTACAGACCTTACTGGTTGACCTACTCAACTGATGCATTTTAATAAACAGATCATTTATCACAGGGGAAAGGCAGGATTTCAGACGTGACCCTGGAGCTAAATCTTGAAGAGTAACTTTAAGTTAGAAGCGGAATCTGAAACGCAGATGCCAGTGGGGGCCAGGCACTCAGGGGCATGAATGGAGTGAGCTGGAAAGGGAGCAGCCAGCCCCTGGCTCCACAGCTGATGCTGGGCAGCATCCGGGGCCCGTGCGGCCAGAGGAAGCACAAGACCTAGGTTTCTCTATGGGTCTCTTAAGCTTTAAATGTTGGAAATTAATTTTTAAAAATCATGAAAAGCAACAGGGCAAACAACATCTATCTGTGCGCTGATCCTCGCCTACAGGCCATCTATTTTCTGAGTTAGCCCTGGGAGAGAGGAAGGATATTTTAGTAACATGGAATGGCACTTGCAAAGTCAAGACCTACACCTAGGGCGGGGCAGCCTGGCTAGGGAGCTGCGGGCCATTTGGTTTGGTGGGAGCATGAGGAAGAGGAGCTACAGGGCACCGTCAGGCGCCCTACACGTGGGTATGCAAAACAGCACCAGCTGCTCACTGGGACCGTGGCGTGAGGGTCCAGGCAGGAGCCCTGTCCTGTCCACCCGTCAGCGTGAGGGTCCAGGCAGGAGCCCTGTCCTGTCCACCCGTCAGCGTGAGGGTCCAGGCAGCAGCCCTGTCCTGTCCACCCATCAGCGTGAGGGTCCAGGCAGGAGCCCTGTCCTGTCCACCCGTCAGCGTGAGGGTCCAGGCAGGAGCCCTGTCCTGTCCACCCGTCAGTGTGAGGGTCCAGGCAGGAGCCCTGTCCTGTCCACCCATCAGCGTGAGGGTCCAGGCAGGAGCAGGGCCGTCCCGCCACTGCTGTTCTGCTGCTCCACAGACTAAACATATGAAAGGATGGCAACTGGGAATGGACAGTGTGATGGACTTTATCTATAAAACAACACAAAATCCACTTGAATTAAAAAACATTTCCAATTTTTATTCATAAAATTAACCCAAACAGCAACAATAGACACACAGAGCCACATATCAATAACAAACCAGGAAGGAAACAAAATATTCCAGAGACATCTTGAACAACTTTAAAGGAATACACACCAGGCTAAAAACCTACAGCTAAACCGTGGTTGCACAACAGGTTACACTTATTCCTGAATTTTCTCAATAAGTTCTTCCTTATATTTGCCTTTTTCTTTTCCAACTTGTCGAGATTTGGCTTTGCGTTCAAGAATTTTTTCCCGGTCTTTGTCCAGTTTTAGCCTGGTGATAACCGCCTTTTAGGAGTGAGAAAACAAACAAATCTTTGTTTTTTAAGTGTGAAGGGTTTATAACCACGATTAGTTTGTACAGAGAGGTCCCCTCAACAACAGCAGCTTAGGTTCTTTCTGCCACCCGACCTCCTACCCCTAATGCCTGAGGACTAGGACAGGAATGTCGTTTGGGCTGGGAAAATTACATGACCAGCATCGTCTGGTTTGTCTAGCCTCTGGCTGGCAAATGCATTAAGAAACACTGCATTCCCCTGCCAGCTACTGGGCAATACAGAGATCATAAGGTAAGAGCCCGACCATTTAGCCCTAAGGATCTGAAACTGGGGAGAGACCCTGCAATTCAGTGTCTAAAGTGGGAGTTCAAAGGAGGAACATCATATCCCACAGGGTGAGTGAGGGCCACGGGAAATGCTCCCTTCTCCTCCGCACATGATCTAGTGGGGAAGTGAGGTCTGGAATGGCTCCATCAAGCCTTCCTGACCTCCCCCAGGAGGTCCCTGCCAGGGTCACCTGTGTAAACGGCACCAACATGTCAACAACTCTGACAGCTACACCACGCTGTGTGACCACCACCGCCCAGTCCCGGGCCTGCCTTGCTGGGGTGAATGCCCACGTGGACAGGGTGCCGGTAGCCTCTCACGCTGCACCCGCTCGATGTAGACGACGTATTTCTTTCTGTACACCTGGACCACCTGGCCGATTTGCTGACCTTTGTAGTGTCCTCGAACCACCTGAGAGAAAATACAAAAGAGACCCCCATTTCCAATGCATGGACATTAGTGAGGACACTATCAGGAACACACAGGCTAACATACTTCATACAAAACAGATTAATCCAGGCAGTCAAAAGTCAGCTTTTTTTAGGTATAAATCTGCTTTGTGTTATTCAAAGTCAGGTGGAATTTCTCTACCTGAATTTTTTTCTTTTCATATCTGAAGAACAAAAAATTCCTTGAATTTAAATAGCCATCACAGAACTAATCCTTAGAGCAGTGATGGCGAACCTTTTGAGCTCGGCGTATCAGCATTTTGAAAAACCCTAACTTAACTCTGGTGCCGTGTCACATATAGAAATTTTTTGATATTTGCAACTATAGTAAAACAAAGACTTATATTTTTGATATTTATTTTATATATTTAAATGCCATTTAACAAAGAAAAATCAACCAAAAAAAATGAGTTCATAGGTTTGCCATCCCTGCCTTAGAGTAAAAGATATAATCACCGTACACCTAAAACCAATACAATGTTATATATCGGCTATATAAAAAATACAATCACTCTGACATCCTAAAAAAAGAACGGTTAAAGATATACTGAGACTCATGCAACCATTTAAAATCTATGTTTTCAAAACATAATTTATGACCTAGGAAAATGCTTTAGAGAAAAAAGGAGAATACAAAGCTATACATATATAGTCTGAATCTGAATCTTCTACGTATATGTTTCATATATGTAGTATATAACATAATGAGATTGAAATGTATCCAAATATCCATAATGGCTGCCAGTAGACAGAAAGTAGAATTACAGATGACTATTTTTAAAATTTAAATTCTTCCAAATTTTAAGATTTCTACAATTAATACAAATACTTTATAGTCAAGACAATTTTATTGTTAAATTGAAATCTTGTGGGCTATTTTTGCATACTGAAAAACGGCTCACACTCCCAACTCTATTAAAAAATCAACCCAAAAAATAAAGAAATAAAAAATAAACCAGATGATGGTTTCCCTGAAAGCAAGAGCCTATTTAGCAGTAGTGGCAATATAGGTGATATTCATTACTAAGCATAGAGGAAATACCTCATATAAAGAACCGGAGAGGTACATCTACACAATGGGATACTACGCTGCTGTAAAAAAGAAGGAATTCCTACCATTAGCAGCAGCATGGATGGACCTGGACAGCATTATGCTAAGTGAATAAGCCAGTCAGAGAAAGAGAAATATCACACGATCTCACTCATTTGTGGAATATAATGAACAACATAAACTGATGAACAAAAATAGAACCAGAGACAGAGAAGCATCCAACAGACGGTCCAACCTATGAGGGAAGGCAGGGGATGAGGGGTAAGAGCAACCAAAGGACTTGTAAGCATGCATATGAGCATGACCAATGGACACAGACAGTAGGGGGGTGAGGGCATGTGCTGGTGGGTGGGAGCGGCGGGGAGAGGTCAATGGGGGCAAAAGGAGACTCATGTAATACTTTCAACAATAAAGAATTTAAATTAAAAAAAGAAAAAAAGAACTGGAGAATCTCAATACTCCAGGCTGTCTACCAAGGCGAGGCTCAGGCTGAAGGCCCATCGCACTCCGCCCGACCAGAGACTCTCCCATGGAGGGCTGGGAAGAAGCCCCTGTGAACACGATCAAGGCTGAAGGTGCCGATAAAGCCAGTCCGAAGGGACAGCTGGGTAAAGAGAAGCAGAGCAACGCTTCACCCAGGGAGGTGGGCGTGACTGCAAAGGTGAGGAAGAGGTGAGGCTGGCACCCAGAGTCCGGCTGATGGCTATGCCCTTCTTCCCCAGAGGCACGGAGCACGGGGGAGGAGACAGATTTTAGGAGAAAACATGCTGAATAGTTGGCACCTGGAGACATAC
>NW_006292094.1:2254001-2254415 GCF_000327345.1 Myotis davidii | reverse complement strand
CGAGGTCACGAAGGGGTTTAACTTCATGGTGACCATCTGCAAAGAGCGCGGCGGAGGGCTGGGAGCGGCGTCCAGGGGGGTACCAGGCGGGGCCCGCTCGCCACCGGCACTCCTCCCCAAGCCCGCGCAAGTGCTCCACAAGAGGGGGCCTCGGAAGGCGGCGATTAGTGGGGGGAAGCGGGACGTGTGCTGGGTTTGGGTGTTAAAACCGGGCAGGGGCGTTGCCAGGCTGCGTGGCTCCGGGGTTGAGCATCGGCCTGTGAACCAAGAGGTCACAGTTCGATGCTCGATCCCCCGTGGGGGCGTGCAGGAGGCAGCCGATCCGTGATTCTCATCATGGATGCTTCCTTCTCTCTCTCCCGCTCCCTTCCTCTCTGAAATCAATCAAAACGTTGTTTGAAAACTGAGCGGGGC
>NW_006292094.1:2249611-2250677 GCF_000327345.1 Myotis davidii | reverse complement strand
AGGGAAAAATGCTATTAGCAGCAAGAGGGCCGACTGGGTCTGCAACGAAGGCCTGGGAGTGATCTCCTGCAGAGCCCGGTGCAAAAGCCGCCCTGAGCAACGCCTGGCAAACTAGCAGCCAGGGGGCTGATCAAACAGCTTGCTGGGCCGACACATTCTTTTAAAAAATAAATTCTTAATAGAGAATTGAACCTGAATGCTGTTAACTAGGCGGGGCGGGTGCTCTCTGGTGGCTCTGGGCCCGCACCTCCGGTCTAACACCGCGGCGGGGTCCCAGCACTTGCCGGGGGTGGGTGCCGAGGGCAAGCGAAGGCCATGCCTCCCTCACGTCCAGGCTCACAGGGCGCGTTCAGGCCACGGCGGCGCCGGCGTGCGACGCATCTGAGTCCCGAGAGCCCGAGGGGGCCGAACCTGGACCTCGTCGCCCTTGCGGATGGGCACGGAGCGGACGCTGTACTTCTGCCGCAGCTCCTAGGAGAGCCGGGAGGCCATGATCTTGCGGCGCACGTGCGAGGGGGCGTGGAAGTGGCGTTTGCGGTTTTTGCTGCGGTCCGAGGTCACGAAGGGGTTGAAGGGAAAAATGCTATTAGCAGCAAGAGGGCCGACTGGGTCTGCAACGAAGGCCTGGGAGTGATCTCCTGCAGAGCCCGGTGCAAAAGCCGCCCTCCCGCTCCCTTCCTCTCTGAAATCAATCAAAACGTTGTTTGAAAACTGAGCGGGGCGTGGTGGGGCGTGCGAGCCTGATGGGAGGGGTCGTGGGGAGAGGAGGCACTGGCGCCGGAGGCTGACCGGGGCGGGGATTTTTCTATAAAGTGTAAGTTGATTGTCATTAACAATAAGGTCTGAGTTTTCAATTTAATGCAACAGATGTGTGTAAATATGTTGACTCACTTATTAGCTACTTTGTTAAGTGCTGATGTCTTCTCTACCCGGCTAGAATATAAGTATCTTTACATCAGAAATCATGCCTTAGTTTGCCTAACATCCACTCAGCATTTATAGTATTACTCAATAATATTTGAAGGCTTGATTGTATTTCTAATCACTCATTCATATTAATTATGAT
>NW_006292094.1:2246466-2249119 GCF_000327345.1 Myotis davidii | reverse complement strand
GCAGCTGGGCAGCTGGGGGGTGGGGGGTCATACGCGGCGGACGGCTTCACAGTCCGAGAGAATCTCCAGCCTCAACTCACCTATCTGGCGCCGGAAGTGCTCCGAGGGTGCGCTCCCCGGACAGGAAGTGAGGCTTCCCGGCCGCGCAAGCGCAGAAAAGAAAAGCGGGGCCCCATTCCCTCGAAATGAAGCTGAACGGCGCCCCATGCGGATGGGGGCGGAACCGCAGTACCTCGTTTCCAGGGACCCCCGGATGGGTAAGCGGCCCTGCAGGGAAGCGCGAAGGAATGGCATCTCTGGGGAGGAGGGGCCTATCTTTGTACGACCTGCAATGTAGGCTTATTGATGTCCTTTGATTTATTTTTAAATATATTTTTATTGGTTCATAGGTTGAAGCTCACCCACAGAGCCATGCCAGCTGGGCTTGATGTCCTTTAAACAGATACACCGTTAATAGTCTTTTTCTTACCCCAAACGCTTCCTTTGCAGAGGTTGTCTAGGCTTATTATTGGGGTGCTTTAACGTCGTGATGCTTCAAATGCCATCTGCTGACTTGATTCTTAAAATCATCGAGAAGCCTGTTCAAAATGCAGACTTTCATGCTCCACCACGGTCCGGCAAAACCAGACAGTGGTAGGTTGGGGGTCAGGGAATCTGAATTTAAAGCAAGCACTCCCCCCACCAGATGTTTGAGGATCGTGGCTCACCAACCACCTGGCTTTGCGAAACTTCCCCCCAGTTTTTAGCCCTGTTTGGAAGGGCTGGGGGTTGTAAAGTCAGACCTTGACCCAAGTGCCTCTTCGTGTTGCTGGCCCTTGAGGAGCCGCCTCCATGTTTCTGAGCCTCAGTTTCCTCATCCGTGAAATGGGAATGATCTTAGCAAGTGCCTCGTGGAGTTATTATGAGGGCTAAATGAGTTAATTCGTTCACAGTGTTTAGGGCAGTGTCTGGCACAGAGCGCTCAATTACAGTCATCAATATTCCTAATCTCCCAGAAAGTCCCAAACCGGGCCTCGAATTCAGATTTCCCCCATTAACTCTAGATGATGCAAGCCGTAAGTTTTCTGTGTTTGATGTAAACACATGCGATGCACCACACTGGGGGAGCTCGGGTGTAGTATCTCTGTTTTATAACCTCCAAACGCCTCCAGAAAGGCCAACTCGGACACTTGGCCACTCACTTTCCCATCTGAGAAATGGGACTATTGATAGTATTTACCTCATTGGTTAGGTGTCAGGATGAAACAAACCCTTAGCACAATGCTTGGCACAAAGTTAGCACTTACTACTGATAGAAATTACTGTTTATGAGATGAATGGATAGTATAGGCTGGTTTTATTAGGCTGAGCATTTACTGTCCGGTGTTGTGCTAACAGCTTCACACACATTCCCTTATTTCATCTGTAAACAACCCGCAGAGCTGTCCCTTTTACACGGGAGAAAGCAGGTTCTGAATGAGATAGGAGTGGTGGGTGAACATGACCCGGCATATGTATTCAATATGGTCGTTAACTGGCAGCCAATAAAGATGAGATCTATCGTTATTCACATAGAAAGGTGTCTACTAAGTGAGGAAAAAGCAAACTACAAAATATTATCAACAGCACGACCCTGTGTTGTTTATGGAAGAATATCGTTAAAATGCTTACCGTGATGACCTCTGATTACTGGCATTAGGGGTGACCTTTGTGTCTCCTTTTTAACTTTTTGCTCTTTTCTGATTTTCCTCCAACGGGGCTACGGAAATGTATTACTTGTGTAATTAAACTCATGTTTTAAATTTTTGTTTAAGGAAATCCTCAGTGCTCAATTTAGCTTTCCTCTGCAGGAAGGAAAAAAAACAAAAACAAAAGTACCCTCACTGCTTTCAATATTCCCTTTTTGGGGTGGGTGGGGTCGGAGGGCATTTTTCCCTTTTGACACAGATCGGCTCTTGGGGACTGAGGTGGATCCATGCAATTCTTCGTCAGCCTGGACTCAGGGGGACGGGGTGTGCATTCCCACCGCAGCCCCTGCCAGCTGTGTGACCGGAGGGGCAGTGGCTACATCTCTGTGCTGTCCTCATAGGACTGCCGTGAGGGTGAGGACAGGCGAGGCCTGAACCACCACCGCTTGTCTGGCCCATGGAGAACTCCCAACCTCCGGTAACAAGAGTTACAATAAAACTTTATTTGGGTCAGAATCCAGTGCGTGACCTCATCACTAGGAAACTGACGGAAGGCAACTGCTGGGGAGGGAACAAGGTGTCGGATGAACGTAGCCCTCCTTACAGTCCCCTCCCACCCGGACCTCCTGCCGCCTGGAGGGCTGGAGCTGCGAGGGCCAGTTTCTTCAGAAGGGATGGGGTCGCCGGTGACCCACCACATCGACAAAATGTGTCCGTTTCTGGCAAGAACCAAAAAGTGATGTGTGGCCCTAACTGGTTTGGCTCAGTGGCTAGCATCAGCCTTCGGACTGAAGGGTCCCGGGTTTGATTCCAGGCAAGGGCACATGCCTGGGTTGTGGGCACATCCCCAGTAGGGGGCGTGCAGGAAGCAGCCAATCAATGATTCTCTCGCATCATTAATGTCTCTCTCTCTCTCCCCCTCTCCTCTCTAAAATCAATAAAAATACATTTAAAATAAATAAATACATAAAAATTGATTTGTGAGG
>NW_006292094.1:2237741-2246314 GCF_000327345.1 Myotis davidii | reverse complement strand
AAAAGGCAGCTGATCGATGTTTCTGGCTCTCTATCCCTCCCCCTTCCTCTCTGTAAAAAATCAATAAAATATATTTAAAAAAAAAAGAAATTTCTTTTGAGAGACAAATTTTTTAAACTTAAACTATATAGATAGGTACATTGTTATTAACTTAATTAGGGTACTCCTAAGGCTTAGAAAGAGCCACATTCAAGGGGCCAAAGAGCCGCATGTGGCTCGCGAGCCGCAGTTTACCAACCACGCCATAGGGGATGTAGTCAGTAATAATGTAATAACTATGTGTGGTGCCAGGTGGGGACTGGGAATATCGGAGGGAACACTGTAAGGTATATGATTGTCTAACCAGCCAGTATGTTGTACACCTGAAACTAATACAAAATAATATTGAATGTAAACAATAAATGAAAAAAAAATTCCGAAAAGGTGTTGTTAAAAAATTAATCTGTGACACATAGTTACAACCAACCACAGCTACCGTGTCTGAGCACCACGCCCTTCTTCCCAGGCCTCGCACCCCCAGGCAGCGCAGGCTGCGGCACTGACACTGTCCCTTCACTGATGTGGCCCTAGGTCACTTCTCCTGCAACCTCCCGGGAGGAGCCAGTTCTGCCCGACCACCCCGACCCCGGCCTACCACCTCCCTCCACGTGAGTCTGTGCTGTAATCCCCGACTGAGAAACCTTCTCACGGGAAAACACTGCCATCTGCGCCTGGTTAGATGACGGAAAGGACTGGTTTAAGGGACAAATCGTGAAAATGACACATACATCCCCTTTGACCCAGAAGCGAGACTCCTTCCTTGAGAAACCTCAAATGGAGTTTTTTGTTTTCTTTACATCAAACCAACCCGAGGTTTTTCAGTATTTGGAGTATAATTATATATATATATATATTTCAGAGCGGAAAGGAGATGGAAACATCAATGACGAGAATCATTGATTGGCTGCCTCCTGCACACCCCCCACTAGGGATCGAGCCCACAACCCAGGCATGTGTCTTGACCAGGAATCGAACCATAACCTCTGGGTTCATAGGTTGACGCTCAAGCACTGAGCCACGCTGGTCGGGCAGTGTTTGGAGTGAGAGCTTAGACACTTGGCGTGGGAATGGGGAATCCTCAAGCACTTCCGGCCATGTCCCCACCCCCCTCCCCTAAATCTTCTCAGCAGTCTTGTTCAGTAGCATTTTGAGGAGGTGGTGGCAATACACCTTTATCGTTTCTCTCCAAGGTATCCGTTCATTTCAATCCTACTTCACTGGTTAACTAAGTCACATCATCACAGCATGGAGCTCAGCTGGCGCGAACGGCTTGGGCACACATGACTGCCCGCTGGTGGGCAGGCTGCTGTGGACGGCGAGTGGTGAGTGTCACCACAGCTCAAGTAGCAGACAAGCTGGTGGAGAGACAGGGAGTGTCAAAGAGGGCCACCTTGCAGACAGCTGGCTCCCACACTCACCCTGATGTGTTTGTCACGTTCGTGCTGTCCCAGCAGAGACCCTGAAGGGCTGGCCAGCAGGATGGCACACAGCCATTCGGTCAGTCCCGTTGTCAGAGCTCATGATGGTCTCCCTTTGCTGAGCTGAAGGTTGAACCGGGAACGCCAGGTCCTTGGAAATGGAGAATGTATGAAACGCCTTCCTTTGTGCACCCTCGGCTGGAAGCCGTGGGGGAGTGTCAGCCCTGCTCCCAGGACATGGCATTCCCTTGGGAAAACCGATACGGACCTACCAACGTTTTTGAGAAGCCACCAGGTACCACTTGCCCGCATACATGAGCTGGTTCCGACCCAGGATAACTGACGTGCACATACTGCAGATTTCATTTCTGCCACAGTCCCTCACGGTTGTGTCACTGTTGGCCCCATTTCCACCGGGGCAAACTGAGGCACTGGCAGGGGAACGAAGCTGCACGGCTAGCGAAGGGCAGATTCCGGAATGTCCTGGAGGGACTCCATACAGGAAGCGCTGGGTCCGGAGGGTGACTTCTGGTCATCCTCTCAGATCTTTTCCGCATTTCCCAATCCCCCTCCTCTGGATTTAAATTCTCTCCTGGGACCGAGCCCCCGGGCTGCCAGCCACCGTCCAGTAGAAAGAAACACACTGCAACACTTCTGAAAATCAGCCCTTTAATCTATTTGAACCCAACGAGTGGGGAAAGAACGGACACATTTCCCCCCCTTGAGATGTCTGTTTATAATAATGGGTCTGAGGTGTGTCTTCCATAGGAACCCGACATCCCCTACGTCCTCACGAGTGTTGTTTCTTTAAATGCATCGAAGTGGAATTTCGAGGCCTGTGCACCCCACACATTTCCTCGCCTGACCCGCCCACCCTCTAAAGGGACTCTTTTTGTCGCTGGGGAACAGAATGTAAAAAAAAAAAAAAAAAAAGATATCCATCTAAGTGGCCAGAGAGACCAGAAATAACCAAATGCACATCAGTCAACACATATGCAAGCGGGGAAGCTGTCCTACTGGAATCCGGAGCCAGCCATTACCAATGGCAGAGACTCCAGCTATCTAGACAGATAAGTTACAACTCCTTCTCCCGCACGCCGCCCCTTAATCACAAGCCACCCCTTAATCACAAAAGTATGCAAACAATCTTGATCTAAATGGGAAGCCGGCAATGGCTCTCCCTGGGACAGGGCATACCTGAAATTCCCGGGTGGACGTGCGCCTGGACCCATGTGCCTCCCTTTTAGGACTAAAGGGAAAGGGGTAGGGTCCCACCTCAGGAGCAAGTGGGGGGACAATGGAGCTGCCCCAGGGACCAGGAACGTGCTGGTGTGTGGCCAGCCCCTGGGAAGCTCAGGGGCAAGGGGCCTAAACTGAGGGCTGCAGAGAGGGCGGGGCCGGTGCCCCTCGGGAGCCGGGAGCCGGGAGGTGGCCGTCCAGACGGGGGAGGGGGTGGGTCAGCGTTGCTTCCCCCACCTAAGGCCTTGGGACTGATGGCAGCCGCTGGGAGAGGCCGAGACATGACTGTTTTAGGGCCGCAGCGAAAGAGGCTCCCCGCCTGCCACAGCGCACAAACCCTGTCTGGTTCTCGAAGGGTGATTCCCAGTCACAACCAGCCCCTCCGCCTGGAGATGCTGCTGTCACACAGCAGGGGCTGAGGCACATTGGTGGTGGTGGTGGTGGGGTCCAGAGGGACACGGTGAACTGAGGAAGGGAGCCCACCACCGCCCCGTGACTGGGCATCTGCTCCTCGGGAGAGAGAGAAAGGCGTGGGGGTGAGGCCTCGCGGCCCGGGCTCTGGGCCAGGCAGGAGAGGATGCGGCCGAAGCCAGGGCTCCCCCTGCAGCGCCGCATCTCTGGTGGTGGTGGTGGAAGTACCATCCTTTGTTGAAGGCGCCAGGTGGGGGGTACCTCTGGGCAGCCTGGTCCAGAGCCGAGTCCAGGCCTGCGGGTGGCTGCCCAAGGGGGAAACCAAGGGACTCGTGCGTTCCAGAGGTGGGGGCTTGAGAGATTGTCAAAGCCTGGCTGAGAGCTGGTCGACAGGGATTCTGGGCTGGTCCCACAGCCCTCCCAGGAGTGGTCCCCAACATCCCCGAGCACCCCTTGCCTGACTCTGGTCTTGGGGGTCCCCAGGGGAAAGGGCACCACAACTTCAGGCAGCGTAATTCGTCTAACATTAAGCACGGGGAAGAGAGGTAGCTGCGGAGCCATGAGCCACCTGCTACCTCCCCCCACCCCCACTTTGGGATGCAGCCAGATCCTGGGCCAGACAGAGGGCAGGAGGAGACGGGGCGCTGGAGGCGGGGCTGGCGGTCGCCCTGGGTCCTCGCCGGCCGGGCGGGCAGGTGGTCAGTGCATCTTGCCCAGCTGGATCTTCTTCCAGGCCTCCGAGGCTGTGAAGATACACGAGTCCAGAATGCCAGCTACCGTGAAGGTCCCGCCGATGATGGCACAGATCTGAAAGCGGGGGAGGTCAGAGGTCAGCGCTGCAGGGAGTCCCGGGCCAGTCCCCGTCCACATCACAGGACAGTGAGCTCAGCAAGCACAGTCGCTCTGCCCCATTACACCCTCCCCACGGCAATCCGCGGGGTCTGGAACACACTCGGGGCTCAAAAAGCCCACCTGTTGGATGATGAGGTTAATCCTAATAATAAAAGTAATCAGCGGCAGCTCCTTAAATTCCCATGTTAACCTTCTGAGTGAGGAAGGGGATTAGTGGACCCATTTCACAGGCAAGGAAACTGAGGCTTAGTTAGGTAACTGCGCTGACTTGAACTCAGGTATGGCTGGACCCTGGAGCCTGTGGTCTTCTCTAATTGATCAGCGATTTACAATCCCACTTGCAGATGAAGGAAAGGAGGTTCGGAAAAGTGGCAGCACTGGCCCAAGGTCACACAGCCAGCAAGTGGCAATCCTGGGACTTGAACCCGTGTCTGACAGGTCCGGGCGCAGCGCTGCCTGTGACTGAGAGCTGGGGTGGGCTGCAGAGGCAGCAGCGAGAAGCACATCTCTCTCTCACAAGCTGGCACACGACCAGTGGGATGGGTAGTCATCAGATAATCATCCTGATAAATGCAAAATTATAACCAAGGCCACGAGGGGGGCAGGGGGCGTGGTGCTATTCGGCGGAGTGGCTCAGGGCACTATTTACTTTTGGGACCAGATAAGTCACCGTGAGGCCGTCCTGTGCACGGAAGGATACTTGGCACCATCCCGGGCCTCCACCCACAAGATGCCAGGAGTAACTTCTCCCTGTTGTGACAACTAAAATGTCTCCAGACATGGTCCAATGTCCCCTGGAGCTCAAAGCTGCTCCCGATTAAGAACTGCTACAGTAGGGGGATGACCATGAATGTCACCTGTATGTCTGTACTCCAGAACTTCCTGCCACATGACGGCCACAACAAAACAGACAGCGCTGGCACCGCGCCTTCCCTGTGCCGGGCACGGTCCGGGGGGGTTCATGCCTCCCATCACAGAACCCCCGGTCAATCCAATGAGCTAAGTAGAATTCTTACGCCTACTTTATAGCCAAGGAAACCGAGGCACAGAGACACCAAATCACTTGTCTAAAGCCACAGTGACTAGTGGCCGCACAGGGACACAAAACTTTGTGGAGTCTGTCTCTGAACCCCGCACGCTGCCTCTCAGGCACGAAATGTGCCCTCAGCTGACTTCCTCCCTTCGCTGTGAGGTTGTCGAAACTGTGCGACTCGGAATTTTCTGACCTACCTATGAGTTGCTTTTTGGTGCCAAAAGAGAATCAGAGAATGCATGATGGAAAAGAAAAGTTCACAGAAGGTTTGCAAGAGAACTTTAAATGCATTTCCCTCTTGCAAACAAACCTTACGCTGTTCACAAGAACCAATACCACCCTCCACCCGTGTGCCTGGGGGAGGCACCTCTTCACTCATGTACCCATGTGGCCCAGAGAGGGCGATCACCTGTCCAAGGCCACACAGTAAGTGTGAGTCTGTCTGCCCCCAGAGCTCTCACGCGCCCCCACATGCTGGGCAGCCCAAGGGGGCCCCTGAGCCTGCCTGGAAGGCACCCCTGGGGGGCCGGCCAGCATGACACTCGGCCACTGGAGGACTCTGGGAGAGGGCAGCCTTAACGGACCCTCCGGTGCCCAGTGGAGGTGGCCAGGAGACACGGCGGAGGCGAGAGGGAAGTGTGGATCGAACCAGCATTTATTTTTAAAATGATATTTCTACGAGATGAGCTCAGCGGAGGCCCGAGGCCCCGGCAGACAGAGCGGGTCTGTGGGATGGGCTGGAAGTGGGGCAGCTGGCATTCCAGTAATAACAGCCCAGCAACCGGAGCGGCCCCAGGGAGCGCAGAGGCTGGGGGCGCTGGGGGATGATCGTGGAGCGCTTGGCAGGCACGGCCCCTCCCTGCCAGCCCCCGAGCATGACGAAGGGGCACTTTCCGAGGCCGATGACGGCAGGGAGCTGGCTTATTTCGGTAGAGTGGGTCAGATGATGGGAGATTTTAGACCACAAAATGCTTTTAGAGCTTGGATCGGAGGATAGGAAAATGTGACTTAAGTGCAACGGAGCAAATAATGAAAAAATGAAAAATAACCACACACACATCTATATTCATCTACACCCTCTGGACCCCGAGCGCAGCCGTGATTCACACACACCTGGCGCCCAGTCTGGAGGCTCCTTTCACTGGGCGGCCCGGAGCAGCAGACAACACACGCATTGAGGTACATGGGGAAACACGGCCGTGGGGAAACTGAGGCCCTGGGCGCTAGGCCCTGCGGAGGCCCTGCCATGAGTCCAGTGAACCCACGGATGCCCCCAGCTCAGCAGCATGTCCCCGCGACCCTACATCTGCCGAAGGTGCTGGTCACTGGCCAGCTGAGGAGGGGAAATCTGGACACTTTTTTGCGGGGGCCGGGGAGCTCAAAAGCTGAAAGAAATCTAACACCCCCCTGATGCTGCCACAGCCCCCGACTAGCTCACCCACAGGTTATGACTGGTGTGAACGGGGCTGGGAAGGGTCCCGGGGGCTCTCAGGCCATGGTGGCCCTGGATGCTGCCATCTGGGTGGACAGAGAATCCCAGCACCAGGTTACCACCTCTGGACTCGCCCAGGGAAGTGGTCAGTCATGGTCAGCCCTGGTCCTGAGAAGGTCACGGGGAAATTAACGGAGCCACGAGGCTGCACGGAGGGTATGCGTGTCCTTGGACTCAGGCCCTACATGGTGGTGGCGAGATTACAGGCTTCCTTCGTGATTCCGTGGCTGATGGGGGGGTGACCAGCCACAGACGTGAGGAGGCCGACGCACACACCCCGATGGGAGATGTGCAGGAGGCAGCTGATCGATGTTTCTCTCTCATCGGTGTTTCTAACTATCTCTCTCCCTTCCTCTCTGTAAAAAATCAATAAAATATATTTTTTAAAAAAAGATACTCAAGAGAGGGCAGGCGACGGGGGGCGCGGAGACACGGCATCTCCCTGACCGGCGGGGACAGGCCCAGGGTGAATACAAGTGACAATAAAGCGAATCATGGTCGCGACACCCAGTTCCCACAGCCCGTCGCTCTGCACGCAGAAGAACGAGGAGAACCGGGCCTCCGTGGACACAGGGGCTGGGAGGCGGGACCCTCCTCGCCGGACGTGGTGAAGGTGGACTGGGCAGAGTGGGGGTGAGGTAAGGACTGGGAAGTCCACTGGGACCATCCCCACTGTGACAGCAGAAAGAGCTGGTGGCTTCTGGAAGAGGAGTGCTGGCTGTCACTTACTCTGGCCATAGGAGAGCCTTTCTGGGCCTCAGTCTTTTCATCTACAAAATGGGAAGACGACCCCTACCTTGCAACTGTTGCACTGCAGGAAAAGCCTCTGGAGCTCCTAGCACTTAGTAGGTGCTCAGTAAAGGATCCCCTTTCGGTTGACCGAAAGGCTCCAGCCTTGTCGCTAGGGCTGAGATTTTGTAAACCTCCCTAAGAACAACAATGGATCAAACATCTCGTATCCCCCAGGTCAGGCCTTGGGGTCTCCATTTCTGTTTCCCACCTGGCTCTCTAAAGGAGCGGAGCATGTCAATTCAGGGAAAGCTAGGCCAGCACAGGCAGACAGGCAGATTCTCTGCAGCTGCCTGGGCCCCATGCACCCGGAGGACCCATTCTACAGTTGGGGGAGCTGAGGTGGAGACAGGGTGTTTCCCCAGGGAAGTGCCAAGAAGTGTTTGTGCTGAACAGCGCTGGTTAGGACAAAGCACCCTAGCCCTCAGGGAGCGTCCATTCTTTGGCCCACCTCAACCCCACCGCGCAAAAGCCCGGGACGGGAGACAGCCGAAGCACTGACACGCAGTAGGCACTGAGTACACGTTCACTGAGCAGGTCAAGCAGTGACTGAGTGGGAGAGCGAACGGACGAATGAACAAATGAATGACGTGCTCAGAAACGGAGCAGGATTCCCAGGGGACAAGGGTGGCTCTCTCACAGGGTGGAGGCGATTCAGGGTGGTCGGGGCCCCTCCCGCCGCATGCTCTTGTGTCAGCCAAGTGCCCCGTGCCTCAGTTTCCCTACTTTTACAGATGGGAAGGCTAATCCTCACTGGCCAGGACTGCTGTGGGATTGAGTGAGCGTCCGTGCCAGCCTTGAATGCCTGTTCCCTTGGTCCCTCATTGCTGCCAGGCTTTGTACCTCCCGGCCAGGCCAAGGACAGTGGGACAACCTCTGTGTGTGTAGGGGGGCTGGAGGGGATGGGGACGGGGGTGAAGAAGCAGGGCCACTGAGTCAGGAAGGGCCGCCACAGCCAGCACCTGCAAACTCCTCGGGTCAGCAGCCCCAGCTCCAGACCCAGAAACAAGGACCATTCGATCGCCAGGCCCCAGAGAGTCTGAGACCAGCGCTGCGCTCAGCTTCTGGCAGCGTCATCACTAACACCCCTCCGTTCCCGGGGGCCTCCTCCCTGCGGCCGCCAGCTTCCCGGCCGCCTCTGGCCAGAATGAAGTCAGCTCGTCTACCTTGAAAAGAAGGTGTGTGTGTGTGTGTTTCCCTCTCGTTTTAACTACGGCTCTTAATTCCTTATACTATGGAAAGGCCGTGTTCCAACCGCACTGGCTGGGGCTGAATCCCTCCCTTGTCCCACCAGCACCAA
>NW_006292094.1:2236778-2237135 GCF_000327345.1 Myotis davidii | reverse complement strand
GAGGTGGGGGCTGTCTCAAGGGAAGCCGATGACTGGGCCCTGGGAAGGAGCGGGGGGGTGGAGGAGTGGGGGGGGTGCCCCCACCCAGGGGTGTCTCACCTGCCAGAGGGCCCATGCCCACCCTCTCGTGCAGGAGCGCGGGGGGCAGGAGCCCTCTCCTTGCCATTTTTACAATGGTTGCAGGTGCAAAATACCGGCCTCCGCCTCAGGAAAAAGCCGCCTGGTTGAGCACCTACTGTGTGCCGGGTCTGAGATGGCACTTTCTTCTGCCTTCTCATTCAGTCCTTGCAAGTGCCGGGGGAAATGGGCGATGCCCATTCCACGGAGGGGGAAACAGAGGCGCAGAGGGGACTGACT
>NW_006292094.1:2226054-2226895 GCF_000327345.1 Myotis davidii | reverse complement strand
GGGGGCAGGAGCCCTCTCCTTGCCATTTTTACAATGGTTGCAGGTGCAAAATACCGGCCTCCGCCTCAGGAAAAAGCCGCCTGGTTGAGCACCTACTGTGTGCCGGGTCTGAGATGGCACTTTCTTCTGCCTTCTCATTCAGTCCTTGCAAGTGCCGGGGGAAATGGGCGATGCCCATTCCATGGAGGGGGAAACAGAGGCGCAGAGAGGGACTGACTTATCCAAGGTCGCACGGCCTCCACGTAGGGCGACCAGAAGCTAGGTCTGGGAGGCTGGCTGCAAAGGGCCCGCTTTTTCCAGCGAGACCCACCCCCCGCCCCTGTTTCACCCCACCCTGCAGCTCCCCTCGGTCCCCATTCATGCTCAGGCAGCTTCTTTATCTTTTGTTTTCTCAATTCTGTTGTCAAATGCCCTGAAGGAAGGGCCCCCCTCAGCCACGTTTATGGAGCAAGAAGCTGCGATGCTGTAAGAATCAGCGTTGTGTGCAAACGGGAGCCCAGTCCATTCTAACGTTCCCTCCGTCCCAGAAGCTGCCTGAGAACAGCTCCTGTCCCAACCGAGGCATCCGTTCGGGCCGGCCGGAGCCACCTGTCCCCGGCGCACAGCCTTCTGAACACCTCGCTCCGCTCAGACGTCTGGAAGGATCTGGACGGAAGCTGTTTGCACATGTCCAGGCCAACTGAGTAACTGAGCTGCTAATCTGGGTTTGCTCTGTTCCCCAGAAATTGTCTTGGGGGTGGACCAAGGTGGACACCCCTCCCTCCGTCTGGCACCTGCTTACCACCCGCCTGGCCTGCACTGTGGACGATCTGGAGACCCGAGATGCCCAGACGCAGCCCTG
>NW_006292094.1:2224456-2226037 GCF_000327345.1 Myotis davidii | reverse complement strand
CACTGCGCTGCGGGGGGGCCCCGGCCGGGGGGGGGGGGGGGGGGGCGTGGAGACACACGGAGGGAGGGACGCGGGGGGAGGAGAGAATTGAGGCTTTGAACAGGCTGCTGTGCCAGTCCAGCCACCGGGGAAGCTGGTCTTTCGCCCCTCACAGTCTCAGCAGGTAACACCGTCTCAGGCTTGTCGCCTCCCAGTCCTTCTTCCCACTCCCCGCACCCCAGGCCCCGGGTGCCTTTTGTCTACAGCGGGTTCCTTCAGGTGCCCACGCAGCTGAGCGGAAGGTAATCAGATCAGGACACGGAAACATGCAAACCGCAAGTTTGGGTAGTTGGCTCTTTTTACGGTTTGCGTGTACGTGGCCGTGATTTTTATCACATGTGCTTCCTGCTGTATTTTTTCCTGATTTCCTGGGACAGGAGTCACTGTATCAAAGGACCCTGGTGTCCTACCCAGGGCTCCACGGCCTCATGGGTCTCTGTTGGAGGAACATCTTTGAGCGCCGTTGTTTTAAAAGAAGGAGGTGGGCTTTGGGGCCAAGTTCCAGCCTTGTCGTTTAGTGGCTGTGTGATCTTGGACAGGCTTCCGTACCTCTCTGGGCCTCATTTATAAAATAGGAATAAGCCCTGACCGGTTTGGCTCAGTGGATACAGTGTCGGCCTGCGGACTGAAGGGTCCCGGGTTCGATTCCGGTCAAGGGCATGTACTTTGGTTGTGGGCACATCCCCAGTGGGGAGTGTGCAGGAGGCAGCTGATCGATGTTGCTTTCTCACTGATGTTTCTAACTTTCTATCCCTCTCCCTTCCTCTCTGTAAAAAATCAATAAAATATATTTTTTAAGAAATAGGAATGACATCATCTACCTCAGAGGGTCCCTGGGAGGGCTAAAGGAGGTAAACTATAAAATTACCCGGGAAACACACCGATTATAATAAGCGTAGCTATATGACCACTTCTTCACGCGGCTGTGCCCCTGTATCTGAGCTCCTTTGTGCTAGCCAGGCCCTGTGCTAGATGGCGGGGGTCACAGTGCTAGAGTCAGGCGGGCACTATGAGGTGCGATTGCAAGTGTGGGGGGTTATCTCACTGGTGGGCAGTGATCATGTCTGATTCTGCCATGCCTGCTGCCCACCGGGAGCCTGGCAGGACCAGCCGGACTCTGGTGGGCAAACACTCACGGCCATCCCGGCCCAGTTTGTCCTGTGTGACTTCTGGCCGTAGCCCCCAAATAGAATAAAACATAGAAGGAAAGCAACGCGACACCTGAAGCCATCCAATCTGTCACCGCCGCCCACTTGAAGGCCATCTCGGAAAGGGGCGTCGGCGAGCGGCAGGGACAACTGTGCGTGGGTGGAGGGGGCACTTCACATTTGCACGCTGTTGAACGCCATCTGTGTGCTCCCTTAGTGGAATTTTCTGGAATAGCACAAAGCAGAAATCTGAGCGAGGTGGCCTGGGTGGCCGGAGAGGGGAGCACGGGGCAGCCTGGTGGACACCCGGGAGGAGGAACCCTTTCCTGACCACGGGACCCTGGAGGGGCAACTCCGAACATGCCAGGTACTCGATACTTAGAACCGCACTGGG
>NW_006292094.1:2219355-2224054 GCF_000327345.1 Myotis davidii | reverse complement strand
GTAATGAAGGATCCCTGTGCCCTCTGGGACCCCCCGCCCCCCCATGGAAGGAGGCCACTTGGCCTCCACGGGACGCACTATGCGGGGCACCCATGCACGCACTCTGCGTCAAGCCTCTCTCCTCCCCTCAGCCTGGAACGCATCCCTCGCCCTTCCATCCTGCCTCCGGTTTCCTTCTGGGAACCTTCCCAACCACGGGGCCTGTGCCCACCTCTGTCCCCACCGCGCCTGGGGCCCACCAGCCGGGGCGCAGCCCGAGGGCCGAGGTGACGTCTCATTCATCTGTCCGGCTGCCCGGCACGTGGGAGACTCTAGCACACGCTCAGCGAATAAATGAAGCGGCTTCATTTCTCAGCCACTCGCCGAGGGCCGCCGCGGTCTGGCTTCACAGGAGCCAACAGGAGGTGGATGAAGCCCTACAGCCAGGGGTGGGCACGGGGTTTCCCTGCCCCTGTCCAGGCCGCAGGCCACACCTGCCGAGGCACCGACTGGCACCCTGGTTTCTATCTTTTTCCGAATCAGCGCCAAGATCCCGGAGGGGGCGGTCCGCAAGGCCGCGGGTGAAATCACTTGTTCACACATCTCGACTTGGGTCAAAGGGTTTGCGCATCTCCCTCCACAGTGGCTGGCCCCCGGCCCGTGCCCCAGGGGGTGCGCGAACGTCTCCCCCACTCACGGCACAGCCGCCCCATCTCAGCGGGGCACGTCTTTCCCATCTGCCCGCCTGGCAGGACTGAACCGGCCGTGCTGCTTCGAGTCTCAGTCCTCCGCTTTCTAGCGAACCCGGGCCTCACCCCACTGCCCGTGTGGTCTCTTCTGTGAACGCCTGTCCTCGCCCGTTTTTCTTTGGATCATTTAATTTTCTCTTACTGATTTGTAGGGATTCTTTATATGTCCATTCTTAAGCTTAGTCCTCCCTTGTATGTGCGGCAAATAGCTTTTCCCTGTCTGGTCCGCTGGGTCTGCTGTTTTAACTATGGCAGGCGCCCTTTGTGGACTAGAAGTTCAAGTTGTTTATGGAGTCGGGGAACAGAAAGGGCTGTTCTGAGGCGCAAAGAAACCCAGACGTCCGGCAGCCTCGTATCCACGTGGCTTTCTAGACCTGCAGAGCGTGTGAGTTCCCCGCAGCCCGGGGAGAGATGGGGTGTTATTCCTATTTTGTAGGTTGGGAGAGGAGGGCCCTTTGCCTCCTGGCACCCGCTCCTCCCTCCCGGGGACTGGCCCCAGATCTTCCCCTGGCAGTCTTTGTCCCTGGGGTCTGGGTGGGGCTGGCCAGCTGCAGGTTCCATTCATTCTCCAGGCCACAAGGGTGGCATGGGCCCTGAGCCAGGCCAACGACAGCGCTACCCGACCCAGGACTCGGGGCGGAGTCACTGAGAATGAGGCATTTCCTACTGGTAAATTCTGCTTGAAAACGAAGCCGGTGCAGAGGAACAGGGGTTGAAGGAAGGCCTATTGTAGACCTTGTTTATGCCTGGATCCAGCCACGCCTGAGGCCTACCAACCCCCTCAAACCAGCTCGCTGTGGGGCCCTGTCTCTTCTGTAGCTGAGTCAGAGCCAGAAATGCAAGTGCCAGGACTGGCCCCCTAACCCTGACTCCTTATTCAAAGTATGCAGCGGAGCAGAAGAAGCATACGGCCTCCAGGCCTCAGTTTCCCAATCTGTGAGGTGGGGATGATCACCCATCTGTTCACGTCAGCCGGCTCTGGCACCAAACACCTTGGGCCTCTTGGCGGAGGCAGGGCACCGTGACCCGCTGCTCCCCCGAGGACGTGGGGAACGAGAGCCCAGGAAACCGCATACTCGGCAATGAGGCTCAGAGAAGAATGACATCAGCTTGAAGCTGTCTCCATCGGCAGAGACGATGCCAAAGAAGAAAATAAAAAAGGGACAGGCAGGAAGGAAAGAAAAACCCTGATGCTATCAGCAGCTCTGGTTGGAAAACAGACGCAGGAAAGAAAACGCGTTAAGCCTTCACTGCAAAATGTACACAGAAAAGGATAAACCCTGCTCACAAGGACACCCATCAAAGTGAAAAACTGGAGGCAGCCACGAACATCGAATCGAGCCACACAAAGACCTGCATAAGCCGGCGGTTCTCAACCTGGGCCGCCCATTAGAATCACCTGGGGATCTTTTTAAAATCCTGATTTCTGGGCCCCATCCTCCGGAAATTCGGTTTCTTTGTTACTAACGATGAGGCCCAGAAGCCAGGATTTTAAAAAGACCCCCAGGTGATTCTAATGGGCAGCCGAAGTTGAGAACCACTGTCTTAAGCAATGAGCTGCATGGCACTCCCCGCTGGAAAACATTTTCTTGATGAACCACCGACGACACTGATGTGATTCTGATGACAGTTCTGCACATCATAGAGATCAAAGCCTCCTGGTGTATAGCCTGAGCCCCCAGTCCTGAGGGCTGTGCCCTGTTTCTTTAAGAACCAGGGGTGGCTCCAGGAGGAGGAGCCCCCCCACACCGCAGGCACCCCGCCCACTCACCGTGGTGATGAACCTGTACAGGGGCTGCCGTCTCTCTGTGTACTTGACCGTGATGGGGCTGAGGTCGTAGCGGAACCAGATGGCAGGGATGATGCGGCCTGTGTGGCTGTAGGCGACGTACTCCTGGGTGGAAGAAGAGACGGGGGCGGAGGGCATGAGTGCAGGCACACAAACCGCATCTCACGGTGGGTGGGGGGTAGATGCCAGGGGTTCCCCCTGCCACCCACGAGAATGGGCCTTTCTCCCTCTCTCTCCCAGGGAGCCAGATCCCCCGGCCCCTCCTCTCACACCCTTTCCCCAGAGCCTGTGCCCTCAGCCTTGGTCTGGACGGGCATCGTTGCTGGGGGCATTTTGACCTTGGCTGCCGGGAAACTGTCCATGTTTTGATCCCAGAAGCAGCGCCAGAATAAAAATAAGAATCTGAGAGCAGAAAGGGAAAAGGACAAGTGTGATTTGGGCTCCTTCGGAATGACGGCCTCTCTCCCACGTCCTGGGCCATGCAAAACCCATTCATTCATTCAAGTTTCCTAAGCGCCTCTCCTGGGTGCTGGCGCCATGCTGGTGGCTGGGGACCCCAAGGAAGTGAGCCCGCCCCATCCCCGGGGGGTCACCGTCTGGGAAAGGCAGATGTAACAATATGTGCAATCCTGCCACACCGCGCACACTGTGACCGAGGGAGATGGAGTCCTGCAGGGGACAAGTGACCAAGTCTCCCCAGGGCGTCTGGAAGGCTCAGTGAGGAGGGCACATCCTATGCCACACGTGACAGCCTGAGGAGTGTGTGCGTGTGACACAGAGAGGTGCGTCTGAGACCACGAGGGAAGAAGGAACACATGGAACTGGAAAGCCAGAGGGCTCAGCCCCACACCGGCCTCCCAGGAAGGCACCGCTGGGGCCGAAAGGATGCTAAGGGCCTGAGTGGGCCGTGCGCCCTCTCTGGTCTGGGTGCCTGGGATGCTGCAGCCCTCTGGGCTCCCCTCATTCATCTCCAACATCTGGAGACCAAGCTGAACCCCCAGGGCAGCCCCAACCCCAAACGCTGGGCCGGATCCCAGGCTTCTCCCGGGGATGAGCCTGAGACCTGCCCTCTCTGTTCACCATCCCCGATGGGCACAGCCCCACTCGCTCTCGGGGCAAGCTGGGGCCAAGGCCACGGAGGGAGCTGAGCAAGCTGTTCTGGGCGCTGGGCCCTGGCCAACGCCTCAGGGGAAGGAGCCTTGGGCAAAACAAGATCAGCTTTCTCCAGGGGAGCGGATGGGGCAGGGCGACTGTCTGGGTCATAGCCTGGGGCTGGGGGTCAGAGAGAAATAGTGAAAAAATAGCAGCATTGATCCAAAGCCTTATTCAATGCCTGGCTTTAAAGGCACTGCCTCGGTGGGCATCATTTTACAAATGAGTAAACTGAGGCACCAAGGGGTTATGAGACTCAGGGACTGAGCCAGGTCGGGACCGGCTGTCTCCTCCACGGCTCCCCGACTTCTGCCCAGACCGCCTCCGAGTTCTCCCAGCTGTCAGACGCTGTCAGCACCTGAGGGTGACAATGACACGCCCTCCGAGAAGCAGAGAATAGAAGGAACAGGCTTCCTTTTGGGGAGTTTCACCGGAACATCACCCCAGGCGGGTCAGCGCAGAGGGACCTCAGGACACCCAGAGAGGCAGGACGGCCCGGCCCGCAGCCTCCTGCCCCTTGTTCAGAAGGAATGGCGATAGGACCGGGAGGCCAGGCTCTGGAGCCCGAGGAGAAGCCGGTTCTAAACCCCACTTGGCTCCCTTGTAGCTTGACTACCTTTCTGTGTCTCAGTGGCCAAATCTGTAAAATGGGGACAATAATGGTCCGATGTCAGAGCTGTCAGGATGACTGAAAAAGATGGTGGAGGCGGAGAGCGTAGCAGAGCGTCCAACCCATTACAGGTGCTCAGTAAATGAGAGCCACTGCTCTATTATTATTATTACTAATTGAGCGAAACACTCTATCACGTACAAGGGGTTTGGGCAGCCCTGGACCAGATGAGAAAGGAGAATCCTGGTGGTAAAGGGGTCTGTGGGGGTCCTCAACCAATGAGCTTCAAGCATTTATGTCCCACTGGCAGGCAGCCAGTCCTCCCCGGGCAGCCTGAGGCCCTCGGCCTCAAACCAATGTTGGTCACCCCATCCCGCGGGCTCTGACCACGCCCTGCCTCCCCAAGGCCTGCCTGCTTCT
>NW_006292094.1:2197033-2219302 GCF_000327345.1 Myotis davidii | reverse complement strand
GCCATCGGTGTGATTCAAGAGCCAAAGCATCTGTCGTGTGCTGACCAGTCAGGGGCCAGAGGCAGGGCTGTGGAGCCGGCCGTAACTCCTGGACCTTTGGGGGAGGCCACCTGCCTGCTCTTTCTCAAATTGTGCCCGACACGTGCAGCCTCTGCGCTCGGCCAGCAGAGGGCGCTGTCGCACGCAGCTGGGCCCCGCGGCCGCTGCTGCCCGTACCTTGTTGGCCACTGTGTACTGGTAAGAGTACCGCTGCTTGCCACTCTTGTCTTCGTAAACGGTGGGCACGATCTTCAAGATGTAGTCGTGGGAGGCGAGGGCTGCGGGAAGGACACAGCAGAATGAAGCAGGGGGTGGCAGCTCTAGGTCATTTCAACCTTCAACTGGTGTGGCTGGCATTGCTGGCGATTGGGGGGGTTGGGTGGGGGCTCAGCCTCCACATTTTTCAACCCCGAACGGGTGAGCCCGCTCCATCTTCTCCCTTCGACACCAGGCACTGAAAGACTCCACCTGTCAGGATCGTGACTCCTGTATTTAATATTAAAATCCGGGGAACAGCGCAACGCCATGCCCATTCGCAGGGCAGCCTACGGGGTGGGTGCTGGGCCAGGCCATCTGCCAAGAGGAACTGTTACGTAAAAAGAACCGCGTTACATAACCGGGTGAATAACGTGTTTCGCGCATGGGGGCAGGGAAGGCTCATGCTCTCCACATGCAAAAATACATAGAAGCATTTTCTGGAAAGATACCCAAAGAATGATGACCAGCCTTAGCCTCTGGGGAAGGAGGCAGGATGTGATAAAGATCACCCTCTGGTCCTGTTTGAATATGATTACGTTTGAAACCAACCGGGGTGAGGTTTTAAAAAGAAAGAGCCCACCAACCAGAAAAACGTCACCTAGGAAGAATTAGCTTCTTTCCCCATTTTCAGTGACTGGGAGATCCGTGCTCCCCCCCGCCGGGCCCTGTCACGGATTTCACGGTAACGGTCACCTCCACCCCCTGGATGGGGAGGCCGCGGGGGGCAGAGGCCAGCTTGACTCAGCTCCGCGTCCCCAGCACCTGGTGCCGGGCCTGGTACGGAGCGGACAGCGGCAAATGCTTATTGAATGAATGAACGGATGGAGGGATGACTGGTCAGAGGCATGAATGGAGAGCAGATGAATCAGCTTCTGATAAGCATGAGGCAACCGGAATCCAGCAGGAGCCTCACAGAGCGCTGGCCCCAAGCTGCCAAGTGGCACCCGGGAAAGCTATGCGCTCCCTTGGGCCTCCCGGGATGCTGAGGGAAGAAGCGCAAGGACCCGTCGATGACTGCCTGCGGGACTCTCCAGTCAGGGCCCCTGGAGCTGGAATAGCACAGAAGTGCGGACCCGCGGGTTCTAACCCTGGTCTCCTGGCGGAGTCAGCCTGAGCCTTGCACTCATCCTCTCTCAGAGGCACGGGCGGGGGGTGGGGGTGCAGATGGTGTGCACGGCCTCGTCCTGCTAACGCCAAGTCTCGGGAAGGAAGGGGCAGCGCTGCTGGACTGTCTTCAGACCTGACCCTCTGCGAACCCGAGAAGAGCTCTGCAGCCTCAGGGCTAAGCCCGCACTGACCCCAATAGTTCTTGGCTGAACCCTGCGTGGTCCTCAGAGAGCAAAGCACTGGACTCACCCAGAAAAGGCAGGCACCTGGCTCGCCGCCCTCCACCCCAAAGATTCCTGCTCAGGGGGCCTGGGATGGGGCTCAGAGCCTGTCTGCATTTTAAACCAGGAGCCCACACGTGAAATACAGGGCTCGGATGCCCATCGCCCCAGGTTAGAAACCCGAAGGCCTGAAATCACACCTGCACGGGTGCCATGAAGCAGAAGGGAGGTTATCGGGAGAGGGGGCGGGGGTGGTGGGAGGAAGAACAGGGCGGATATAAGGTGATGGAAGGAGACTGGACTCTGGGGGCTGAGCCGTCAATGGAGTCCACAGACGTTGGCCTATAAAGCTGGCATCTCCTGTAATGTCATTAACCGATGCTTATAAACAAGTTACACACACACTGAAAATAGTTCTGTTACAACAGGGGGGCATAAAGAAAAGACAGAGAGACCACTCACAAAGCCACCAGGCACAGGAAACCATGGATTCGCATTCTGGGGTAGAAACTAGGATGGATACATAGTTTGTTTATATTTTCTGAAAACAGGATCATACTGTACCTTCGTCTAAGAACCGGACACCACAGACACCAGAGCGTCGGATATATGCACTATCATAGCCCCTGGCACGGTGCCTGGCACACAGAAGGTGCTCAGTAACCGTTTGCTGCCTGGATGCCAGCGAGGCTCTGACACACGGCGGTCAGTGGGGGCCCGCGTCCTGCGGCGAGGCCACGTACAACGTACTCAACCAAGCCCCCCCGCCCCCCTGGCTGGACACAGACGCTGTTCCTCCTCTTCCCTCCTGTAAACAATGACCTAATGAACAGTGTTTTCCTAAGTCCTCAGACACTTAATTATTCGCTTGGCTGACTTACTTCCTCAGCGTACTCTCTCATGTGCACAGCTGACGATGCAGACGCGGACCGTTTCTGAAGGCTTTGGCACAAGCTGCCCAATGTCCACTGCAGCACCTCACACGCCCACACGGATTCCCTCTCGGCTGACCCCTCCTAGGGGCTGGCGAAGGCCCACACACCCTCCTGCCCTTCACACACCTTATTATGGGAACGCGCAAACACATAAAAAGCCGGGGACCGTATAACGAACCCCCGTGTACACATTCCCCAGAGTCAGCAAGGAACAGTGGCCAGTTTTGCTTCATCTGAGCCCCACTGCTCTCCCGCCCCATTTGATGTTGAAGTTAATCCCGGACATCACATCAAGTCATCCACAAACATTGCAGTTATGTCTCCCTCAGAGATAAGAGCTCCTTGAAAAAAACAGCCGCCACCACCACCGCAATGCCATCGTGACAGCTCAAATATCAACAAAGAGAGTGGGCTGAGCTAAGAAGAAAAACAGGTTTGTTCCTTAGGAGGAGTGGGGTTTACTGCAGATAAGGTAATCAGGGAGGGCCTCTCTGAGGTGGCGGCATTTGTGCTGAACCTGAATGACAACAAGCAGCCCCAGTGGGAAGACCCGAGGGCACGGGGACCCTCAAAGGCCAAGGCCCAGCAGGGGGACCGAGTTAGAGGAAATAAAATCCAGCGCCTGCTGCCCGACCTAAGGCATTTTTCTTGCCAGGAGCTGAGCTTTCGTTAGCTGCAAGGTTTTCTGCCCACACCCTGTACTGGCTTGCAACCCTCGGCCACCTTGAGACAACACGCTGCCCTTACACAGACCTATGACGACTCCCCACCATTCGTGACATTCGCATGAACACAAGGGGGCATGTGGCTGCTCGGACGCCGCCGGAGGCAGCACCCATGGGCGCGGAGCGCTGGGAAGCCACTGGGTAACGTAAAGCAAACACCACAAGCACCCGCGGCGTTACCGGCCGGGTGAAAAACGAGAGGAGACGTTTCCCAAGAAAAGACAACGCCTGAATTCAGCCTGGCCGAGCTGGCCGACGGCACCGGCCTCCGTCACCGCGGGGAACACTGTACAACATGCGGTTATGCAACAGGCCGAGCACATGGCGCTTTGAAGAAATGGCTTCTGTGTGTGGAAGGACGAGAACTCACAGGGGCACAGGGAACGAACAGGGGGGCTCCTGGGGCACAGCTCATGGGGAGAGGCCTTCTCTTGCTTAGATTTCTGATGATTAGAGAGTAGAACATTTTTTAAGAAACAGTAAGAAGCCCGGCCGGTATGGCTCAGTGGTTGAGCGATGACCTATGAACCAGGAGGTCACGGTACGATTCCCGGTCAGGGTACATGCCCGGGTTGCGGGCATGATCCCCAGTGGGGGGCGTGCAGGAGGCAGCCAGTCACTGATTCTCTCTCATCATTGATGTTCTTATCTCTCTCTGTCACTCTCCCTTCCTCTCCAACATCAATTTAAAAAGAAAAAGAAACAATAAGGAAAGCCTGTGGGTGAAAAAAGGTGAGCTCAGGTGAGGCCATTAGAAGAGGCCAGGTAACCTGTCCTGCAGGACCCAGCGGGCGGACAGGCCTCCCAGGCCGGTGCAGTGCACGTGTCCGAGGCCCCGCGCGTGGGCGCACCCCTGCGTGTAGGTGTACGTGCTTCGGGCCGGTGTGTGAAGACGCGGTACTCTCTTTAATCAGCGCCGCAGTGCCGGGGAGCAGAGGCGGGAGAGGGCTCGGGTGGGGGCATCTGTGGGTGGGAGGGGTTCAAGCAGGAAGAGGGGGTGGGGAGGTGACCCAGGTGGCCAGACCTGACTGAGCTGCCCACGGACCGGTTCCCACGGTGCCACGTGGTCTGGGATGAATTCTGGCTCTGCTATCACTCCCTGTGGGACTCGGGTGACTGGCTCAACTAAGGACAATTACGTGGCTGCCAGGACAGCAGTGACGCCGCCGTGGCTGGCATTCACTGCCGGTCACGGTGCGCCTGGGGCTGCCACACTTTCCCAGGTCACTCTCCCCTTCTCTGTGAGATGGGTAATGCCACCTCCCCCGAGGCCAGCCCCAGAACAGTGCCGTCCTCCCCCTCCCTCCCGGCTGCTGGGGTCCCGGGGCTGGAGGCGGCTCCAGGCGGACACGTACGGTTGGAGGTGAGTCTGTCCGCTCCTCCGAGCGCATTGAAGGCCCCGTGGACATTCTGCACCTGCGGAGAAGCACAGCGAGGAGGCCTCAGGCGGCCGCCGGCTCCAGGCCCGGCCCGGCTGTGAGGCACGGCCACGTGCAATCCGGTGCGGACCCCGTGGTCTCTGTTTGCTGGTCTGAGTAAGAAACGGCTGGGCTGGGCTGGGCCTGCTGGGGGTGCCCTCTGGGTCAGCAGCCAGGACTCTGGACACTTCCCCATGCTCCCCGTATCCCATGGCGTGGGCCCGAGCAGTCAGGCCGCGGGGGCCGCGGGGGGGAGTGGGCGGCTGGTCTGTGGAGCCGGACAGATCTGCTGGGGGACCCCGGACAAGTGGCTTCTCTGGTCCCAGCTCCAGGTCGGTAAACTGTGGGGCCCCTCCCCCCTCACAAGGCTGCGGACAGAGAGGAAGCGCCAGCCCTTAGTACTCGCTCAGTACAGCGAGGTCCTTTCCCCAGACCCCAGGTCGGGACCGAGGTCCGAGGCCAGTGTGTGCTCAAGAGCAATGACCTGGAGAGGCTGTGGACGGAGCAGAAGATCAGAGGGGGCAGCCCTGCTGGAGGGCATCGCTCTGCGCCCAGGAAGGACAGATGGCTCGGGGGACACAGCCCGTGTGCCCATCCCAGGTCACGCCCACGTGGTGCGGCTGCTCACCTGCAGCGTGTCCCCGAAAGACAGCTTGTGGATGACATGGGTCATGTCCGGGTTCTGGGGCTGGGCCGAGGCACTGTGCGTGGACACGTGGAAGTTGCCGGGGACCTGGGGAGAGAGGCGAGTGCCGGGAGGTCGGTGGGCTGACCCCGGGGGTGTGGGAGGCGCAGAGCTTCCTCCTGGAGTCGGACATGTTTGGATGTGGACCCAGATCGGTCAGCCCACAAGACTCTGAGGAGCCACAGCCCCGCTCTGAGCTCCAGGTTCCTCGTCTGCAGACGGCGGCTGTGACAGAGCTACGGGAGGGGCTGCTGGGCGATGGGGGCAGAGCATGCCCGCTGGGCACCTGGCACAAGGCCACGGCTCCAAACACCATCACCTCCCTGGCTGTGGGCTCCACAGCGGGTGAGGGGACGACCTTCAGGCTTGCAGCCCAAGGGGGCTTCCTCAAACTCCAAAGCAACACCGCCCCGCCCTGAGAGGAGGATGTGTGGCTTATTTTGCAAGCGCCTGTTTCAAACACTCTGGGTCTCTCTCGGGAACAGTCCTTCTTCACTGGGCCTGAGCTGGGGGCTGACATGGGAGGAACCTGGCCCACAGGACGTGGCCCGGCCTCGGCAAGCTCGCAGTCGAGTGGCTAGCATGGAGCCGGGCCCTGGACCCAGGGAGCTGGGAGGAGGTGGTGCAGGCAGCCACGGGTCCCAGGGTGAGTGGGAATGGCAGCTCAGTCAGATCTCCCAGGAGGGACATATCGCCCGCTCCAGGGGCCCAAGGACAGTGACAGAGCAGCAGCTGAGTGAGCTCCACACACGGCCAGGCTGGCCTCACTGCCCAGCGGGGGCCTTGGGCATGGTCAGCAGCTACTCTGTGTCTCAGTCTCCCCATCAGCAAAACGGGGATAACCACGAGGGCTCCTGGGAGGATTCAATGAGGTGCCACGTGCAGGCCGATGGCGGTTGTTCTGGGCTGGGGTCGAGGATGGGTGTGTTTAACGTCAGAGCCGAGAGAGGACCCTCCTGAAGAGGGCACAGCATGTACACAGCCAGGGCCTGGGCAAGAGCCACTGCGTTTAAACGTATTTTAAACGAGCCTGGCTGGTGTGGCTCAGTGGTTGAGCATCGACCTATGAACCAGGAGGCCAGGGTTCGATTCCCCGTCAGGGCACATGCCCGGGTTGTGGGCTCGATCCCCAGTGGCGGGGTGGGGAGGGGCGCAGGAGGCAGCCGGTGAATGATTCTCTCTCATCATTGATGTTTCTCTCTCTCCTCTCCCTTCCTCTTTCTGAAATCAATAAAAAATCTATATTAAAAACATATTTTAAACGCCACTTTTACTTCTGTAAATAATACCTGGATACATCCGCATTATGAAAAATTCACATGACAAAGTCAGGACGACAGTTCCCGTCACCTTCCACCCCCGGAAATAAGACATCTTTGGCGTCTGGCGTGTCCTTCAGGGCTCCTCTACACGGTGACCTGGGCCCCGTGGACGTGGGCAGAGTTCAGAGTCGTGTTTGGGGCCGGGGTCTCACGGCCCAGAGTTCAGTGAGTCCAGGAGCCCGGCTCCTGTGCAGCTGCCACCCGCTGCCACCCCTCGGGCTGTGACTCAGTGACCCGCGCCCCCTCCGCACAGAATCCATCACAGGTGGCTGACTCATGCCAGCACACACTGGGCCGGAGAACGACAAGTCGACGCTTTTAGAGCCTGTGACTTAGGAACCTGCGTCAGTGCCTCTGATGGGTTTTAAAAATATAGAGAAGAAACCAGGCCCCCAACCCCCCGCCGATCCTGCCTGCCTCCAGGGGCGCCGGGTGAGTAAGCAGGGAGTCTGGGCTGCCGTGCAGCTTGAAACATGTGACCTCTGACCTCTGGCTGCTGGCCAGCTTCCTGATGAAGAGAGGAGGCCGCGAGATAAAGGGTGGGGCCTGCTGTGAGCCTCGCCCGCCCGTCATCACGGCGGGCTTTCTGATCCGAGCACCCCTTGACTGTGAGCCCCTCAAAGGCACGAGCCGTTCACCTGTCAAGGGCGGGGGGCAGAGGCTGGCCTGAGCTGTGCTCGGAAGTGAATGGACAGACTGGTCACGTCACGTGTGACCGAGGTGTCGGCAAGAGGAAGCAACGGGGACCAGGGGGAGGAGCGGAGTCCGGGGGCCGGGATGCCTGGGCCGTAACGCTTTTCGGCTCGTTACAGCTCGTATGTGTCGTCTCCCTCCACCAGACGAAGGCCACCAGCACTGGGACTCCGCCCCTTCCACACTTTGCAGCTGAGCTGATAACCTACCCTGGGACTGGGAAGGTGCTTGATAACATTTTTTGGAATGAATGAATGTGTAATAGCCCACCTAATCCTCACACAAACATTGTGAAGGGAGGGGATCATTAGATGGTTATCATCACCCCACCCTCCGCCTAAAGATGCAAAAACCGAGGCTAAGCCCGGCCAGCCATGGCTCAAGGGCTGAGTGCCAACCTATGAACCAGGAGGTCACAGTTGGATCCTGGGTCAGGGCGCGTGCCCTGGCTGCGGGCTTGACCCTCAGTGTGGGGCGTGCAAGAGGCAGCTGATCAGTGGTTCTCTCTCATCACTGATGTTTCAATCTCTTTCTCCCTTCCTCTCTGAAATCAATAAAAATAATTTTTTGGAAGAAAAAAAACACACAATAAAAACAACGGAGCCTAAGATGGGTTGAGTGACTTGGCGGGCATGGCTTGGCCAAGAGGGGATGGAGCTGAGATGCAAATGCAGGGCTCAGGGCTGACAAAGCTGCCGTCTTCTCACCTCCTCCCCCCCCCCCCCCCGCCCCACCGGCCTCGGTCCCCTCCCTCCTCTGCCCCATCAACTTATGCCCCCGCTCAGACTCTGTCCCCTCCCTCCTCTGTCCCATCAGCCTCTGTCCTGTCCGACCCCTGGGTGTTGAGCCCACTCGCTGGGAACGCCCGGGGGAAGCGAGGGGGTGCACAACTCCGCCAGCGGTTTCTGGGGAGGCGGAGGACCGAGGGGGTGGGACTGCACAGATGGCGCTCTGTACCTTGTTGATGCTGAACTGGCCCTCGAAGCGGCAGCCCGCCCCGCTGTTCAGCGGGATCTTCATGGAGTTGTCGATGTGCCCCACTTCATGCCTGCCCATCTCATCCTGGATGTCCAGCCCGACCACTGCGAGGCCAAGAAGGGGAGAGTCACAAACAGCAGGAGAAACGGGGTGAAGGGCCAGCCCCCTCCCCCGTCCACTCCACGGACAGGCGGGGCTGGGCTCAAGGTCTGGGGCCCAGAGTCACAGAGGGGAAGTCAGCCATCGGAGGAGGAGAAAGTGGCTCTGGACTAAGAGGGAGCCAGCCGCCCCCTATGCTCCACGCCCCCACCCCCCATCTGCGGCTGGAAAGGACGAGGGGAAAGAAATGGGGAGGCAGCAGCTAATGGGGCCGGTGATGGGGGACTGTGGGGTGCAGGGGGGCAGCAGCTAACGGGGCCGGTGAAAGGCAGATTTTAAAGAAGTAGATCTAATATGGAGGACCTTAGGTACCCGCCCCCCCGCCATGCGCGCTTAGTGTGGCAACGTTCTCTGTGCTCTTACCTATGGTGACGCCTCACGCCAGCTGTAATGCACCCTTCCCTGGCTTCCCCAGCAGCTAATGGGGCCAGTGATGGGGGACTGTGGGGTGCAGGGGGGCAGCAGCTAACGGGGCCAGTGATGGGGGACTGTGGGGTGCAGGGGGGCAGCAGCTAATGGGGCCGGTGATGGGGGACTGTGGGGTGTAGGGGTGACACTCTGCTAGGTGGTGGCTGCGGCAGGCAGCAGAGGGTCAGGGTGAGGAGGAGGTCTGAGGACGGGCCCTGCCGGCCTTTACCCACCACCCACCCGGGCAGAGGCTCTTCATCTCTCTAGGCCCCCGTTTCTTTCCTGGGAAGTGGGGTGACGACAATGCAGCCTTCCTTGGGGAATCAGGAGCTCACACAGCTCATCCGTATCGAAAACGCTCAGACAGGGTCTCACGCCCAGGAGTGGCAAGGGCTTAATGAGCTCCAGCACTTCCTGTACCTCAGCCAGCCTCTGGGTTCCCTGGTTAAACCGGCTCATTCATTCATTCCTCATTCAGTCACTCATTCACACCTTCCTTTACCCCCATGCCTGTTCCTCCAGGCCCGCCCTGCAGGGGCTCAGGCACTTTTTGGAGTTGCTCAGTACACTAGATGGGAAACCTGGGGAGTCCTGCTCCTCGACTCCAGTGTGACTCCACCACCTCTGTGACTCAGCTTCCCAGCCTGGAAAATGGGCAGGCGCATGCCAACTGCTTGTGCTGAGAGGGTCCAAGTGGTGGTGGTGGTGTCCCCATAAACGACAGAAACGCAGGCATTTCCCTGAGAAGAATGCTAGGACGGGGTTGCCATGTAGAGAAGGGGCAGCTGGAAGCAACATTTCAAGTGAGCTCATCTTAAGGGAACCGATTCCTCAGTGGAGACGGGGACGTGGACCCAGGCCATCCGGAGAAGAGAATGGGATGCAGGCCTGGACGAGGCCGCTCATGGGTCTGCAGGACATGGGCGTGAGGCTCCCGCAGCGGGGCCCCGTTTGAGTCAGCAGCTCCATCCCAGAGGCCTGTCTCCCAGATGCACACGTGACCAGGCATGTGCAGGGGGCTCTCCGGGCAGCCTGATCTGAAACCGTGACAACTGCAAGCAGCCCAGCTGAGGGGCCGCGCAGGCCAGGGCTGTGGCCACGGGTGCGGGGCTGCACCTGGGACAAGTTACCTAACCCCTCTGTGCTCCAGCCTCCATGTCTAGGAGGAGGAAAAGCTAAAACAGCACTTACTATGCGCTAGACACGCCTCGAGGTGCGTTTTAGGTAAGGATGTTCCCTCTGGATGTCCCTGTGGGACAGGTCACCTTGTCAGACCCATTCTTTGGGGGAGACACTGAGGCACAGAGAGGTCATGTAACTTGCCTGAGATCTCACAGCTGAGAAACGATGGAGCTTGGATTGGAACCCATGGAGCCCACAGGCCCTTTAGCACACCTCGCGCCTTAACACAGCCCAAGCGTTCCGGGCGGGGCCCGGCCCGGCCTCCGAGCTGCAGCAATGCCAGCTGTGGTTACTGTTTCGCTAATCCTGTGAGGCATCGAAGAACAGCTCCAAGGTATCAGCTGGAAAAAGAAACCCCAAAAGGCCCCATACAGTTGGGTCTCAATGATGGAAAAAGAAAAGAAAGAATGTTGACAGGCAGGCTGGCAGACAGACAGACGGACACAGAGGTGGGGGGAAGGGTCCCCACTGCTGGCAGAGGCGACCTCTGGGGCGGGTGGCACCCTGGGGAACATGTACTTCTTTTACTTTTTTCTTGATCTCCTTCTGTATTTTGAACATGTATCTTATTAAGAAATTTAAAAAAATATGTATTCCTGCATTAGTTGTGTAACCCAAAAAGCCCATCGTTTGAAAAGCAGGATATGAGACTGCACATGCAGCATGAGCTCAGCCGGGTGTAGAAATGTGCGGAAGGGACAGCCAACGGGACGGAACGGCCTGGACCGCCAGCCGAGGCTGCGGCGGGGGGTGAAGGATGGGCGATTTCTTCTCTCGCTGCGGCTCCGGATTTTCCAAAGGTACAACGATGAGCACACATTTGTTTCCCCATAATATAAACTTGCAGTTCTTGTTGAAAAATTCCAGGGTGTGGGGCTCCAGCAGGAGCCACGGGGGTTGGGGGATGGCTCCGCAGAGGGGTCGGACCCCAGAAGCCAGCGTGGCTGCCGCTGGAGGTCGCTGGCCCCGCTTGGGCCGCTGCCTGGAGCTGGGATGGAGCCTAGAACCACATCCCTTCCCTCCCCTGGCCCGCTGGCCCCAGGCCTCTGGCCTAAGAATTTCCTTGTTCCAGAGACATGACCAGTTCCTGAATGAGAAGCTGCCAGATGAGTTATTTTTCTAAGAGAAAGGGGATAAAATAAAAATAAAGCCAACCTATTTCAACAGGTTCCCTGGCTCGGGCCCCGCTGTGGATTCAGGATTGTGATGCAACTCTCAGCAAAGGCAGTCACAGGGCGGACCCCCTATCTTTGCCTGCAGACCCGGCCGATGTGCTGCCCTTCAATAGGAAGGAAGGGGGTTAAGTGCCAGGCTGGGGCAGAGGAACTGCTAGAACCCCAGTCCCAGAGGGGACCCCCAGTCCACTCGCCCACAAGCCTAAGAACCAGCTTACCACATCCTCTCAACAGCTTCAGGCAACAGATAGCACCAAGCCCATTTTCCAGATGAGGAAACTGAGGCCGGAGAGGTTGCCTCAGCCAGCGTCACACAGTTTTACTGACAAGAAGAGCCAGAATCTGATGCCACACACCACTCTTCCAATGAGTTCTGTCTATACAAATAATTCATTCTCTTGGTTGAAACAAATGGAACAAACAAAATAGAGTGTGAAGTGAAAAAGGAAGTTTCCCGGCGGCTGCTGACAGCTCAGAGCTGCATCCCTTTTCTGGGTGACTACTCTTGGCTGGTTGGGGGGGTTATACGACCCCCACCCATCACCCACACCCCACCCTGCAGGCATTGGTCAAGGATATCAAGGATGCAAATAATAACAGCCCGGCCCCTGGCTACCAGGAGGGACCACCCGTGGTGTCATTCACACGCCACACATCTCCGCGTGTCCTCTCACCTCCCTGACGCCCTACACGTTCCTTCTGAGAGGCCTCCCTCAATCAGCCATTTGCAGGCAACCTAACTCCGCTTCTCTGACCTAAGAGACCCCCCCCCAACACACACACACACACACACACACACACACGCACGCACGCACACACACGGCTACTCTCCAGAGGTAACCCCCGTTAGCAATTTCTTGATTTTTATCCCAGAAAACCACCAAGTGTATTCACATGTGATCACATTCTCCCCCCGGAGTGTGGAGAATCCCATGCCACGTGTGGTTGGCAGCTTGCGCTGTTTGTTTAGCTCGCTGATGGCGAACCTCTGACACGCGGACTCATTTCTGGGGTTGATTTTTCTTTGTTAAATGGCATTTAAACATATAAAATAAATATCAAAAATAGAAGTCTTTGTTTTACTATGGCTGCAAATATCAAAAAATTTCTATACGTGACACGGCACCAGAGTTAAGTTAGGGCTTTTCAAAATGCTGACACGCCGAGCTCAAAAGGTTCGCCATCACTGGTCTAGCTGGTCCCGGCTGCCTGCCCAATCGTGCACCCCAGCTCTGCCTACACGGGGGAGGGGGCAGAGGGGGCGGTGTCTTGCTGGGGGGAGGGCTGCTGGGAACACTCACAGTCACAGTGCAAGTTGGGTAAGCTGATGTTCAGGCTGACGTCGATCTTGCCCCCGCTGTCCTTGTCCGGATCATCCACGTACAGCTCGTTCACACTGAGGGAGACAAGCACGGGGGCCTTGGCTGAGACGGGGGCAGGGGGCGCCGGGGACCCCCTGGCGTGGTGACTCCTGCTCCGAGAGCCTGCGCTCCCTCCGGGGAGCCTGCGCCTGCTCAGGTACAGGCTAGCGGGGCTCCCATCCCACGGCTGGCGATGGCAGGTGCCCCCTAAAAGCTGGCCTAGCATTGGAGGGAGGGGTGGGTCGAGGCAAGAGCACGGGAGTCGGATTCAGGCTCCAACGCCGGCCCTGCCTCTCTCTGTGGGAACTCAGCAGCTGTCACCTCTTCCTCTGCCTTTTCTTTTTTTAAAAAATATATTTTTATTGATTTCAGAGAGGAAGGGAGATGGGGAGAGATCGGCTGCCTCCTGCACGCCCCCTATTGGGGTTCGAGCCTGCAACCCGGGCCTGTGCCCCGACTAGGAATCCAACCGTGACCTCCTGGTTGGTTCATAGGTCGCCGCTCAACCACTGAGCCACACCGGCCGGGCCCGTCCTCCTCTCTTGAGCGCCCCTCCCGCCCCGACTCTCACAAACCCTGGGCGGGTACCGGGTCTGAGATCACCGGAGTGATGTAGCAGTGTCTTGTGGCTGCTGCAACGAACTGTCGGAAAGTTAGTGACTTAAAAGTTAATGGCTCTCCTGGAGGTCAGAGTCTACACGCGTTCTGCAGGGAAGAAGGCATTTTCCTGCCTTTTTCGGGGTCCGGAGGCCGCTCAGCTCGCAGCCCCTTCCTCTCTTCCCAGCCGGCCCGTGGCATGTCCTCCCCTCGCACACCTACCTTCCTCTGAGAGGCCCTGTGCTTCCGCCCTGCGACCTGCATGACCAGGGTCACCTTCCCACCTCAAGACCCCTGACATAATCACTGTAAAAATCACACTTTGCCGCGTGAGGTAACAGTCCCCGGGTTCAGGGAGGGGGAGGGAACGCTCTAGGGGAGGGCACAGTGTCCGGCAGGTGGCTCGAAGGACAGCCAGGACACCTTGCCGTTGGGGACAACAGCAACACACGGGGGTCCGCGAGCGACGCTCATCCATTCAACCTGTACGTCCGAGCGCCCGGCCTGCCCGGCACTGGAGGGAGGGGACCCAGACGCGTGGTCTCGGCCCTCCCGGAGCGCAGCCCCCCGCCTCCCGGGTAAACAGCCAACCAGGTGACTGCTTGACTGAAAGACATGGGCCCCCCTATCCAGCTCCAGAGGGACAGGCGGTGTGGCTGCCCTCAGGAGGGTGGCTGGGAAGACTGCTCTGAGGAGGTGGCCGCTGAGGTCTGAGCGTGAGGAGCTGTCCTGACAAGGGGGTGGGGGGGTGTCTCTCCCTGGAAGTGGGAGGGGCACGGCTCCTTGGGGAACAGAATGGGGGTCGCTGGCTGCGTGGGGGTCGCTGGCTGCAGTGTGCAGCAGAGGGGAGTGGGGGTCGCTGGCTGCAGTGAGCAGCAGAGGGGAGCGGGGGTCGCTGGCTGCAGTGTGGAGCAGAGGGGAGCGGGGGGTGCGGCAGTCAGAGGATGGTTGGGGGCCAGGCCAGGCCAGGCAGGCTCTGAGGCCATGAGGAGGCTTTGCACTGGAACCCAAGCCCAGTGCCACGGTCAGGCTGCACGTACAGCCTCCCTCTGTCTGCCCCAAGGAAGGCTGCCTGGAGGGCTCACCGTGCCTTCGGAGCCGGGCGGAGGCTGGGGCAGGTGCAGGTGACAGCAGGTGCCTGGCCCGGGTGTTGGGGATGGAGAGGAGGGTAGGGGCGCCAGAGCAGGCGGACTCGGTGATGGCCAGGGCATGACGTCTCCTGGAACCATTCACTGGAAGAGAAGCGGGGCGGTGGGAGGGAAAGGCACCGGGTTCCGTGTGGCTGCTGAGCTCGGGGTGCCTTGGAGACATCCTGGGAGCCGTGTCAGACGCCTGTTCCCAGATAGCGCCCCTCCATGGGAGGGAGCTGAATCTACAGGCTATGGGCAGCGCCAGGCGGCCCCTGGGGTCCTGGGCACAGGCTGTACATAAAGGACTGTGGCTCTAACCAGTCCGACTCTGCGAGAGCCTCATCAGCGGCCACTTCTTGGGGAAAGAATGAGTCAGGCCAGGGCCAGGGCGTTTGGTTTTTACTAAGACCCTGCCTTTGTGCCCAGCCCCCCGTGGGAAACGGTGGGCTCACTCACAACACACACCAGGGTCACAAGGGTGTTCCTAGGAACGAGAGCGAGGCCTGCACAGCTCAGCCTTCAGATGGCTGGGCCTCCTGCCCATCCAGCCGGGAACGGCCCAATCGGGTCTGTGGGCATTCATGTGGTCCCGCCTGCCCCTGCGGAATGTCCTGATCCCCATTCTACAGGCAGGAAACCGAGGCTCAGAGAGGGTGAGTCCCATCCCCAAGGCCACACAGCAGGACATGGCTAAGCTGCAACCCTAACCTGCCCGGTCTGCCTTCTGCCCGAGCTCCAGGGCTCCCCTGGCCTCCTCCTCCTCGTCCTCAACATCCAGGGTCAACGGGGAACACGAGGGGGGCCCTGGGCCTCCGAGGCCACGGCGTGCGGGGTTGGGAGACAAAGGCCTGTGCTGGGCAGGCTCGTGGCGTTGGCCCGCATCGAAGAACAGGAAGGACCGATGAGCCAGGGGGAGGAGCGGACAGGATGGCAGGGGGTGGTGCTGGAGGATGGACATCACAGGGCCGAATGCTTCAGCGCCCGATTCCCACCCCACCCCCCCAGCCTCACGTCGCAACTCAGGAGGGTGGTTGAACAATGAGCTTTGGGGTGATTAACAGAACGGTCACCGGGTCACCGAAAGAGAGCCCAGCCGCCCTTCCCAGCCCAGTGAGACTCTTCCTTGAAGCCGCTCACCTCTCCCACCTGGAAGGCGGGCCCCGAGCAGCACTGAGGGATTGTGGGATGATGTCACCCCTTGGCAATCCTCGGGAGGTGACCTCAGCTCCCAGAGCGAGGTGCGCCTCAGGTGTGGCGCCCAGGTGAGCACACCCTGGAGGCCCCTGCGGGAGGCCCTCCCAGCCCAGGGGCCCCGCTCCCGACAGAGGGGCTGGGGAGGGCGGGAAACCCACTACCTGCCACGCTCAGGCTGTTCCGTGAGGCTAGAGCTGGCTGCTCCCAGGCGCCTCCCTGAAGAGCCCGGGGCTGTGGGATGAACGGTGCAGCCACCTGTGCCACCGCCCGATGAGGTCAATGCGGCCACCTTCCTTCCGAGCGAGTCCCAGGCAACGTTCCCGGCTGCTGGCTTCCTGCCGCTCAGCCGGCGCCACAAGCCCACCCACCGTGTCATCCAGGGGCCTGCCAGGCTGGCTCACCTCGTGGCCCAGAGCCGAACTGGTTTTCACAGGTGATTTTAAAAGCCCATTGGGAGCAAAAATAAACTTTTTATGGATTCACCCAAGTTTGGGGACTCTGGTGAGGGCGATGAGAAGACCCTGGGGCAGCGACAGACAGATGTGGGCTCGCCCCCTGGCTCTGCCACTGAGAAGCTGGGGGACCTGGGACAGGTCGCTTCACCTGAGCCTGTAAAACGGGTAGAACTTTCTATGACGTGTAAAGACAGGCAGGATTAGCCCGGCCGGCGTGGTAGAGCATTGACCTGTGAACCAAGAGGTCACGGTTTGATTCCTAGTCAGGGCACAGGCCCTGGTTGCGGCTCAGGCCCAGTGTGGAGCGTGCAGGAGGCAGCCAGTGAATGATTCTCTCTCATCATTGATGTTTCTAACTCTCTCCCTCTCCCTTCCTCTCTGAAATCAATAAAAAAAATATATTAAAAAAACATAGAGACAGGCAGAAATAATCTATGGTAACAGAAGTCAGAATAGTAGGGGGGGCGGTTACTGACTGAGAGCGGGGACAGGGAACCTCCCAGCTTGTGGAAATATGTTGTCTGGTCGGGGTGATGGTGACGTGGGTGTCGGGGTGAAGGTGACGTGGATGTTGGGGTGATGGTGATGTCATGTAAATGCAGGCAAACATGCATCCAGCCTCATCTTTGAGCTCTGTGCACTTTGCCGTCTCTAGGCTATAGACGCCTCACTAAAAAAAGGAAAGAGACACAGGAAGGAGGGGAGGGAGAAAAAGAGGAAAGGAGAAAGACAGACAGATGAAAATGGGCTATGGACTCCGGCTCTTTCCCAGGGCTGTGTGAGGACGGGCCATAAAACACAGGCTGCCCGGGCAGGGCTGACCGCCACTCACTGAGCTCCGGTAGAGGGCATCGTGGTGGAAGTCCAGGCTCTCGGGGTCAAATCCTGGCTCTGCCACCTCTGGGCTGACTGACCTTGGCCAAGGGGCTTTGCCTCCACCAGCCTCGGTTCCCCCAGATATAGGACGGGGGCAGCCACAGACGTGGCGCGACCTTCGTAAACAGTAAGTGCTCCATAAATGTCCACTACTTTCCCTGCTATCATTAATACCAGTGTTTACTGAGTTGATAACAACAGGTATAGCAACAGTATCCAGGGTGCTGCGGTGAGAATTAAATGTGTTCATGTGTGGCCCGGCCGGCGTGGCTCAGTGGTTGAGTGCCGACCTATAAACCAGGAGGTCATGGTTCGAGTCCCAGTCAAGGGCAAATGCCCTAGTTGCGAGCTTGATCCTCCGTGAGGGGTGTGTAGGAGGCAGCCGATCAATGATTCTCTCGCATCATTGATGTTTGTATCTCTCTCTCCCTTCCTCTCTGAAATCAATAAAAAATGTATTTAAAATAATCAATATATAAATGAATTTGTTCATGTGTGTAAGGGGCCGAGCACTGCCCTGGTACGTTCCAAGGCCCGAGTAAAAGCTGGCCTCTCTTATGACTAATCAGAGATGTCCTCGTTCTGGGCTCCCCGATGGTGGGCTTTCCCGGGTCGTATCTCATTTAATACGCAGGACTAGCCCCAGTTTGATAGGGGTTACTCTGTTCTTTTCACAAGGATGAAACCAGATGGCCTGGCCAAGGTCACACGGACACGAAGCGGTAGAGGCAGGATCTGGACCTAGAGCCCCGGGAGCCCAGTGCCATACTCTTTCCATGGAATGACACTGGGTGGGACAGGAATCGGTGAAAAACTGCGGGGCGAGGGGCGCCCAAGTAGATGATGCAGGTGTGACCATCTTACTGATAATCGTCAGGTGCTCACCCCCACCCAGGGCCTGGAGGTGCTCAGGATTCACTCCCTTTGTGCCCCCAAAGCCTCCCTCTGCCACCACTCGCCACTCCCCACGCGCGAGAGGAGGGCTGAGCCGCCAGCACAGAGCAGGGGCTCACGTCTCCGCAGACGGAATGAACGGGGGAGGTAACCAGCGGGGCTGGTGGAGTGGGGGGCACATTCCAGGTGGGGGGACGCCAGACAGCGTCAGGGAGTCTGCGGATGGCGTGGGGGGTGGGGGGTTGAGCCTTCGCCATGTAGGGAGAGAAGAGAGGAACTGGGGAGGTGTGTGTGGGGAGCGTAGGTGGAATGCAATGGAGGGCCTTGAAATTCTCGGCTGAGGCGTGAGTCCGATGACATCTACGGAAAACAATTTTATTTGCTTTTAAAAGAGCACTCGAATAGTTCGGATTCCTGCCCAAAGTCCCTGACCTCCGTGCTTCACAAGTGGGTTTAATGGAAACTTACACAGCAGTGAGGCCCGAAGAAAGGGCTGGGGTGGGAGGGGGAGGGGAGAGACGCAGGTTATGCAAGCGAGCTCGCGGAGTTTGACACCCTGACCATTCCAGGTGTCAGGATGCCCAAGAAATCAGCCCTTCGCAGACACCCACGCCGGCCCCCACGCCTTCTCCACGGCTGCTGCGCTAGGACTCTCGGCCCCTCTGCCTGGGCCATCGCCAGCCTCCTCACCTGGGCCCTGGCCTCCGGGGACACCTCTTCCTAAGAGGTGAGCGTTAGAGGCCTGAACCTGACCCTGCCACCGTGCTCAGAGGCCTGCAGGCCTCCCGCCGCTCCTTCACGTGACTACCGTGGCTCTCCACCCGGCCCGGCTCCCGGGCCAGGACCCATGGTAGGTCTCTGGGCTCCCAGGGAGAAGTCAGCTCCTCCTCCTCTTAAGCTACTGGCCTCCTCGCTCTGGGCCTGCCAGGGCAGCTGCGAGGACACGGGTCACGGTGACCGGCCAGTTCCCACGGGGCGGGCAGTGGCCTCCTGGAGTTCCAGCTGCTTGACCACCACACCTGGAGGGAGCATCCAAGTCCCAGTCAACTATTCTGACGGAGACGCAGCGCTGCAGGCGCCCAGGGAGCCAAAATGCTGGGGCAGAGAAGGGTGGGAGACAGGCCAGGCGATGCTCTGGCTCCGCCACGGACTAACTCACTGACGGCGGTGTTAGCCTCCCGGTGCCTCAGTTTCCCCAGCTGTAAAGTGGGGCTAACGCGAACGTAGTGCCCACTTCAGGGGGTTCTGTGAGCCTGGATGAGCTGCTCATCGTGAACGGCTCACCTGGGTGGCTGGCACTTGGTCGCCCACGAGACACATTCAGAACTGGAAAATTACGAGGTCTTGTACTATGCTACCAATTGTCAACGGAGAGTTCCGGCTGCTAGTTTCTTATTACAAATCCTCATCAGGTTAATAATTAAGAGCAGCTAGAGCCTGGGCAGCCAAAGGCTGGAATGTTCCATGGTGGATCGGGACAGGGGCGGGACGGGGGGGGCTTGCTGCCCTGGAAAGTCAGGCCTCAGGGCACCCTGGGGGGCCCTTTCCCAGCATAATTAACGCCTGTCCAGGGCCCAGGTCGGAGTCCAACCACCCAAACAAACAGGCCCTCCTCTCTCCCACCGGCCAGGCCAGAATAGCGTCTTATGTCACAGATAACCGCAGGCCAGGCTTGGAGCGGTGTGATCCAACCCGCGGTGACCTCATTTCCGGGGGGTGGGGGGAGGGGCGATGGGTAGGCTGACCCACTGCGGTCACACAACTGCCCGGGAGGGCCGGCTGCTCCGAAAAGGAAAAGAATGGCGACGCTCCGTTCTCCCGAGTCGGCAGGGCTCCCCAGGGGTCAGACGAGCTTCCGAGAGGGGAGACCCCACATGAGCAGCCTATTCCCTCTGGTTTCTCTGTGTCGTCCGAGTCCGCACCCTGCAGACTCCCTGTGGGCATCTTGTGTACTATGGTTACCTGGCAACAGGAGTGAGGGGCCATAGGGTCACTGCTTCGCCCTGAATGGAGCCTCGGCCCCGAAAGGCCTCTCTCCTCGTCCCCACTTCCCTCCCTCGCCAGCCGCTCACACCACGAATGGAAAAGTGCTCGTGGGCCCAGGGCCGGACGCGGGCGCACACTCGATGAATAGCCTCTTGTTTGGGCTCTTCCCTCACCCTCATCTGGCTTCCTCTCCAGGGACCTGGTGGGACCGGTGCGTCCAGGGTGCCCCCAGGAGCCAGGAAGAGGAAGTCGGGGAGGGCGGGGGGCAGCGGGGAGGGCAGGGCGGTGGGAACACTGTGCTTCTGGGAAGGAGAGCCCTGCCCTGGGTACACAGGAGCCGTCCAGGCTTGCAGAGCGGCCCTTCACCCAGCAGCCGGGGCCCCACCTGCTCCAGACGCAACTTCTGACGTCAGAGCTCACCTGCCGGGCCCCTGCCTCAGCAGCTGCCTCGATGGTAGCCGGAGGCCAGGGGGGGCCGGTTCTTAACTCAAGGGAGGGGACGGGGAAATGCACCTTCACAGGGACCTCACAGCCGTTTAGTGTTACCTGGGGGAAACGTGAAAGGGGTAAATGCAAGGAGAGACGGGCCTACTGATACCAAACGTTACACTCGGTCCTTTCAGGAAAATACAGGCAAACCTCGGTTTATTGCGCTTCTCAGGTGTTGTGTTTGTTTTGTGTTAATATTATTTTTATGGATGTCAGAGAGGAAGGGAGAGGGAGAGAGAGGTAGAAGCATCAATGATGAGAGAGAATCATTGATCGGCCGCCTCCTGCACGGCCTCCTAACTGGGGGTTGAGCCGGCAACTGGGGCCTGTGTCCTGACCGGGAATCGAACTGTGACTTCCTGGTTCCTAGGTCGAGGGGCAACCACTGAGCCACGCCGGCCTGGCTTTGTCCTGTGCCGTTTTCCACCACTGTGTGAGGACCCCGGGGCTAAAGAAAGGATCAGGGGGGCAGGGAAGGGGAGTGGAGGGCAGGAAGTACATCCAGAAGCAAGTTAAGGGGAGGCGAGGCCGGCGGGCCTGCGGGGCCACCTCCTCGCTGCATGCCCGTGGGCACGTCCCCGCCTGCCTGAGCCCCTGTCCCCTCACCTGTGTGGCTGTGAGAGGCTTAAAGGTGGTCATGCTTACACAGCAACGCGGCCCTCTGGGCCCCAGCAGCTGTTTCAGCTCCCACTGTCCTGTGGCTGAGGGAGGCGGGGAAACCGAGACGCTCCGTGAGTAACAGAGAACATTCCGGTGCTGGACGGAGGAGCGAGCGGCCAGGGCTTAGCCCGTGCTGTCTGTCTAGGTCGCCAACACGGAAACAGAGGCCTGGAAGCCTCGAACCCCTGGCCAGGGCAGGAAGCCCCTGGGGCTAATTCCCTCTCCGAGGGGCGCCCGGGCCGTGACTAAATCATTCCGTCGGCATCTGTGCTGCACGCGGCCGGGGCGCTTCCTGGGAATCGGGGATGGGTCCGCGGGGCGTCAGCTGCTGCCAGGAAGCCCGCACCGACCCCCAGCGGTGGGCCGGGAACAGGGCCGGGGGCAGCAGCCTCGCCCCCTCGGGCGGGAAGCGGCTCCTGTTCTCCAAAGCCTCCAGTGACCCCGGGAGGAGTCGGAGGGAGAAGAAAAAGCTCTAACTTTAAATCAGTTGAAGAGACAGAGGAGCGGCGGTGCCAGGGCTTGGAAAGAGAGCTGGGAGGCCTGAGGTTTCTCTCCGGGTTAGAGCCCTCCCGCTTCTCCTCTGGGGGCGCTCTGGGACGCCCGCCCCCTCCTCCCCCCCTCCCCCCAGGGGTAACTTACACTTCTGTGGTTATGAATCCGGTGAGCTCCGAGAGGAAGAGGAAGAGGATGAAGAGGCAGCAGCAGACAGAGACTGCAAGAAACAACAGAGATGCACAATAAGGGTGGAGGCCACACGAGGGAGGCCATACCCCCTTTCCCCCACTTCCTCCCCCGCCCAAGGAAGAGCTGCTTAGAGGGAGTGGAGAGACCCTCCTGCATACCTCAGCCCCTTCCTCTTTTTTTTTTTTTTAAGAAGTGATTTTATTCCTCTTGCTTGGCATTTTTAAAAAATATATTTTATTGATTTTTTTACAGAGAGGAAGGGAGAGGGATAGAGAGTTAGAAACATCGATGAGAGAGAACATCGATCAGCTGCCTCCTGCACACCCACTATTGGGAATGTGCCTGCAACCAAGGTACATGCCCTTGACCGGAATCGAACCTGGGACCCTTCAGTCTGCAGGCCGACGCTCTATCCACTGAGCCAAACTGGTTAGGGCGTTACTCTTCTTTTTTACATAAAAATATTTTTTCTTTTAGAGAGGAAGGGAGAGGGATAGAAACATCAATGATAAGAGCCACCGATTGGCTGTCTCCTGCACACTCCACGCCAGAGATCAAGACTGCAACCCGGGCATGTGCCCTGACCGGGAATCGAACTGTGACCTCCTGGTTCACAGGTGGATGCTCAACCACTGCGC
>NW_006292094.1:2195848-2196770 GCF_000327345.1 Myotis davidii | reverse complement strand
AAGGGAGGGGACGGGGACGGGGAAATGCACCTTCACAGGGACCTCACAGCCGTTTAGTGTTACCTGGGGGAAACGTGAAAGGGGTAAATGCAAGGAGAGACGGGCCTACTGATACCAAACGTTACACTCGGTCCTTTCAGGAAAATACAGGCAAACCTCGGTTTATTGCGCTTCTCAGGTGTTGTGTTTGTTTTGTGTTAATATTATTTTTATGGATGTCAGAGAGGAAGGGAGAGGGAGAGAGAGGTAGAAGCATCAATGATGAGAGAATCACTGATCGGCTGCCTCCTGCACGCCCCCTATGGGGGATCGAGCCCAAAACTCAGGCACGTGCCCTTGACTGGGAATCGAACTGTGACCTTCTGGTTCGTAGGTGGAAGCTCAACCACTGAGCCACGCCGGCCGGGCTCAGCTGTGGTTTTCAAAGAAGCCGTGCCGGCGGCCTGCGGTCCCCTCTCACTGTACCTCCCGGTAGCCCTTCCCTCGTGCCTGTTGACCTTGAACATTCTTGCCTGGCTTGTCAGCCGCGCACATGTCTTCTCTGCGAAGGTCTGTTTCGATGTCTGGCCGGTTCCGAACGGGCTGGCCGTGTTCTGATGGGGGAGTGGTGTGTGTCTCCCGGACGCAGGTCTTCTGTTGGACGTGTGGTTTGTGCTGTTTCCTCCCAGTCCGTGCCTGTGTTTTCGCTGGTCAGGGTGTCTTTTGAAACGCGAGGGTTTGTAAAGTCAGTGGGTGCCCAGTTGCTCGATTTCCCGTGTCCCTGGCGCCGTCGGGGCTGTACCTGAGAAGTCTGGGCGCGAGGGGCCGGGAAGGGGCACTGCCGCTCCCCGCTGAGTGTCTGTGGTTTTAGACCTCGCGGAAGGTCTCTGATCCACTTTGGGTTTGCTGTTGTGTCAGGGGCGTGATTCTGCCCCTGGTGGGG
>NW_006292094.1:2193376-2194943 GCF_000327345.1 Myotis davidii | reverse complement strand
ACAGACCGGCTCCCTCCTGCATTCCCTCCACTGGGGATCGAGCCAGCACCCCGGGCCTGTGCCCTGACTGGAAATCAAACCTTGGCCTCCTGGTTCATAGGTGGATGCTCAACCACTGAGCCACGCTGGCCGGAAGCCCCTTCCTACTCTTGATCTCCATATGAAGCAGCCCCACTCCCAAAAAGGCAGATTGATACGACAGATACTGAGCCTACAGCTCTGGTAGTGACCTGACCCTCCAGTGTGGACCAACCCCCTAACGGGAAGCCCCTCTGAGGGGCCAGCCCGGCTTTCTTCTGCAAGAGCCATTTAACGCAGAGGTCAGTCGGAAACACAGGTAGCCAGGTGGTGGCCACCAATGGGTTGCTTGGCTTGAGCGGTACGTACTTCAAAATACGGAGGCGGCATCGAGCAACCTGGACGTTGTGTGTCAGAGTCCAGCTTCTGGCTACTCCAGAGCACTTACGCCCTGGACCCACATGGGGTCTGAGCTCACCAGTTTGCTACAGGCCCCACTATTCCCTCTTGCCTCCCTGATTCCTCATGTCCTTGCCGGTCACGGGAGCACAGACGTATAAATCCTTTCTTTCTCTAAGCAAATGGTGGTGCAGGGACACACTCGCCCCCCCCCCCCCCCCCCCCGGCCAGGACAGAGACGGGCTCCCGGCACCACAGCGGCCTCGGGGTCTAGCACGGTGCCTGCCTCCGAGGAGATACGAAACACGTTTGTTGAATGAATGAGTGAAAAGTGCGAAGGCTGTACGAAGGCTTTTCAATCCATGTTTGGGCAAGATGCTACGGCTCTCCGACTCCAGGCTTCTTCCGAGACTGACTCAGGCAGCGGCGGGAGGAATGTGACCCCAGGAGAATGCTGGCCAGGGGGCAGCCAGCCAAGGGGACACTGGACCCGAGACCGAGACGCTGGGACGTCAGTGAATTGTCCAAGGCCACACGGCCGCTGAAGGGGCGGAGGCGACACCGAGGCCCAACCTGTGAGTCCCCCGCGCCCTGGCTGGTGTCCCCGGTTATTCATAGCAGTGATCGCGACGTCAGGGAATGTGTCTGCGTCTGCAGCCCCGCTCGGCCATGCGCTCCTCCAGGACGAAGCCCAGGGCCATTCATCAGTGTGGTCCCGGGCTTGGCGTGGGGCCCGGCCCCAGGACCCGGTTCACAAATATTTGTCCCCTGAATGGTAGCCGAGGGCTGGCTTCCCGGGCCTCGCGCCTTTCCTCCCGCGGGAGGGAACCGCTACCCCGCGGCACGCCATGACAAGGACCGCGGAAGAGACCGCATCTCCGGGGGCTCCGTGGCAGCGCCTTCTAAATTCTACCCCACGCAGGCCCTTTGACCCAGTCGTTCCTCTTCTGGGAAAGTTTCTTTACAGAAATAACCGTACAGGGACACCGAAAGGTATGACCGAGGCTGTCTGTGACAGCAACACCATGGAATCAGCCATGTCCACCCTCCGCAGGCTGGTCACACACACAGTGGGTCACCCAGCTCGTGCAATCTGACACAGCTGGAGAGAAGAGCCTGGTGGCCTACTATGTGCTGGGCTGCAGGGGTC
>NW_006292094.1:2190463-2192465 GCF_000327345.1 Myotis davidii | reverse complement strand
AGGGGGGGAGAAAGCTGTGACATCCACATGACATCTCACTGGTGTATCCACATTAAAGTGACTATTTCCTTTCCATTCTCATCTCTATGGAATCAGCCATGTCCACCCTCCGCAGGCTGGTCACACACACAGTGGGTCACCCAGCTCGTGCAATCTGACACAGCTGGAGAGAAGAGCCTGGTGGCCTACTATGTGCTGGGACGAAGGCGTCCGGGACAAATCAGCTGGGAGAAAGGCGTGAAGATGGTGTGCACAGCCTGCGCCCGCCTGTGCTGAAAACAAAGACATACGCACATCAACGCCTCGCTATACTTTCAAAAAAATTCTAGAAGGATACACGCTGATAGTAAACCTACTGCCCCGGGAGAGACTGGAGAGACGGAGAAGAGGTTGGAGCTGTCCGCTGGGGGCAGGAAGGGCGCAGGCCGGCCGTGCAGTTCCGGCCCAGGTTCATAAAACAGCTGAGCAGGGAGAGGAGCAGGGAGGGGAGCAGTGAGAACGAGCCCCTTTCTTCTCACGTCCCCGAGCATCCTCTCCGCGGGGATCAGGCACAAGGCGTCACAGCTCCGCGGTCACAGACCCGCATGGGCTGCGGGCTCCAGGAGGATGGCCATCCGTGCACCGAGAACTTAGCAAGCCCCCCACACGTGACAGGCGTGATGTCCTTTCACCCCCAGATCAGGAAACGGAGACGGAGACTCAGAGAGGTGAAGTGACCGACCCAAGGTCACCCAGGTGCTAAAGGGGAGGATGAACGCAGTTCCGCCGGGCCCAGAGCCTGTCCCCCTCCCCGGGGGTGTGGGGACGGCATCCTCAGCTTCCCCGAGCTGAGCTGGTGGGAGGGAGAGCTGGGCGGGGCCAGCCAGGGTCCGGGGTCCCTGAGGCCATCCCTCACCTGACAGCGGCCTGCCCTAGGAGGCCACGGCGGACTCCAAGCTGAGGGTCTGACCCCAGGGGACAGTCCCTAGGGAAGGTCCCTCTCCTACACCAAGCACTGGAGAGGCCACGGGTGGGGTGGGGGAGGGGGAGGAAGGCAGAGAGGCCCACTGAGTCCCAGGCCAGTCCGGCTCTACCTTCTGAGAGCTGTGAAACATCAGCGAGCCAGCTGACCTCTCTGAGCCCATTTTCTCCTCCCTCATTCCTGCCTGCATAGCACCTCTGGTGTGTTTTTATTTTTTATTGTGGAGCAACACTAGATACAAAGATGGCACAGGAAGTTCCCACACCCCTTCTCCCAGCTTCCCTGGACATTAGCTAACATCTGGCAGGTTTGTCAAAAGGGCTTAGTTGCCATTGTCCAATACGATTACCGAATAAGCTATAGACTTATCCAGGGCCCCAGTTTCCCACAGTGACCCGCTCCTGTTCCGGAACCCACCCAGGCCCCACCTTACACGCAGTCGTCACAGGTCCGTGTCTCGAATCTGCGACAGCTCTTCAGACTGGCCTTCTTGCTTGTCAGGCCTGTATGATGGCAACACTGACTTAATTTGAATGTATGCAGGTCTGCATATGAACATGCTCAGAGGCCAAGAGCCCATTTAAAATATATTTTTATTGATTTCAGAGAGGAAGAGAGAGAAACACCGATGATGAGAAAGAATCATTGATCGGCTGCCTCCTGCACACCCACAGTGGGGATGGAGCCCGAAACCCAGGCATGTGCCCTGACGGGGAACTGAACCGTGACCTCCTGGGTCATAGGTCGACCCTCAACCACTGAGCCACGCCGGGTGGGCCCATTCTCGTTTCTTCACAAGCGAGGCGCTCAGCCCAGTCCACACTCCACAGGAAGAGAGCCGCGCTCCGACTCCTGGATGGGACGTATTCCTAGAGCATTTGCAATTCTTCTCTGAGGAGAGTCATCCCTTCCCCACATCGGTATGGACTCGTGGACCTTTTCCGGGGGCGACGAGCCGATAATCCCATCGCTTATTTTGTCACTCGCACTGCCCAGCCTCGGGCTCCGGGCTCCCTCTCCCAGGCCAGCGTCCGGCCGACC
>NW_006292094.1:2189972-2190381 GCF_000327345.1 Myotis davidii | reverse complement strand
TTCTGTGCCCTTCCTGCCGCTCCTGACGTCCGCCACTTCTCCAGGGCGCCCTGCGTCCTTTTACTGACGAATGACATTTAGAACCCAACATCTGGGTGAGATTTTTATTATTTTTTTCAATGGTTAAAACTATGATTATGTCAAAAATGCAACTAGTTTAAAAGGCCTGGAGAGAAAAGGAAGGCTCTTCCTGACCCCTGAGCCCTCGTGTCATCTCCCAGGGCAGCGACTAGGAATGATTTCTGGTGTCCCTTCCGGAAACAGGTACCGGCATCCCTCACAGGTTAGGATGAGAACAGAGATGGGACGAGGAGCTATATGAAGGGCCTGGTGAGATGCCCGTCATTTCTTCCCGCCTCCATCTCTCCATTCCTCTGGCCCAGCAGTTCTGCATGGGGAGTGGGCACAA
>NW_006292094.1:2154603-2189882 GCF_000327345.1 Myotis davidii | reverse complement strand
GGGGAGGGGGGGAGGGTGCGAAGGGCTACTCACTGATGGCCCCGGTGTATGTCGGCTGCGTAAGGTCCTTGGGCACCTTCCTGTAGATGTCAAACCTGCGGAGAGCCAAGGGGATGGGGTGAGACGGGCACAGAGAGCTGGTCTCGGGCAGCAGGGGCCGTGGTGTGGCTGGCGTGTCCCATGGCTCGGCTAACCTCGGCTCTCCCAGGACCAGCTCCGCCAGGAGCCTGCAGGACACCCCGTCTGATGGGCCCCAGGCCCCCACACTGCCCTTATGCTTGTCTTGCTTCCTCAGGACACATGTTGGCACCTGAGAGGACCTTGACCCACATTTGGTTATGTTTCTTTTTAAAATATATATATTTTTATTGATTTCAGAGGGGAAGGGAGAGGAAGAGAGAAACATCAATGATGAGAGAGAATCGTTGATTGGCTGCCTCCTGCAAGATCCCAGACTGGGGGGTAAGCCTGCAACCTGGGCATGTGCCCTGACCAGGAATCAAACCATGACCTTCCAGTTGACAGGTGTTAACGCTCAACCACTGAGCCATGCCAGCCGGGCTGGTTATGTTTCTTGGTTGGTCTTTCCCATCAGAATGTCGCCCTCATGAGGGCAGGGACCTGGTGAGGTCCTGTCACCCCTACCACATCCCCAGACCCTAGCTTGGGCCTGGCACATAGTAGGCACTCAACAGGAATGAACTGAACCCCAAAGGGCTTCTCTGACGTTAAAGGGAACAGGATGCTACGGCGTCACCTCTCCCCCTCACCCTCCGGTTTCCACCCCCTGCTTCCATGGTCCCTGTACCCGCTTCTTTGATTCTTAGATTCTTTGTTGTTGTTGTTAATCCTCACCCGAGGATATTTTTCCATTGATTTTTAGAGAGCATGGAAGGGAGGGGGAGAGACAGAGAGAGACACATCGATTGGTTGCCTCCCGCATGCACCCCAACCAGGGCCAGGGATCGAGCCTGCAACTGAGGTACATGCACTTGATCGGAATGGAACCCGGGACCCTTCAGTCCGAGGGCCAAAGAGCCACACTGACTAGGACTTCAGAGATTCCTCTTCAGTCCAACATAAGCCCTGCCCGGGGCCCGGGGCCCGGTCTCAGCCTCAGCCCGGCTTTGGCTGTTTCCTGTGGGTTTCAGCCCCAGGCACAGAGCGGGCGCCTTCCTTTCTCAGGGATCCCATCAGCGTAGACAGGGTTGTGGGCGGAGGGATTTGGGGTCTGGGCCTCAGACAGGCTTCTTGGGTTTAAATCTGGCCCACTGTTCAAGACATAAGGCCCCAAGTCAGCTGCCCTGGGTTCAAATCATGGCTGTTCTTTTTCCCCTGGGTTCAAATCATGGCTGTGTGACTTTAGGAAAGTAAGTTCCCCTCTCTGAGCCTCAGTTTCCTCAGTAAAAATGGGGCTCCTACGACCAGACCCGCCAGGCGATCGAGAGGAGTGAGGGACATAAGTGTTGGGCAGGTGTGACACGGAGCCTTCACAGGAGGCTCCTCACGCACCTGGCTTCCTCCTCGCACAGGACCCTGGGCAGACGGCTCTCGCACACCGCGTTCTACCGATGGAGCTCTAAGCCCACAGGCTCTCTGGTTAGAGCCCGGCTTGGTCAAGAGCCGCTGCTCTGGCCCTGCTGGGTGACGGCTGGCGTGGGTGCCCCGTCAGGGACCGGGAGAGTTGGCGCCCTGCTAACCCAACGCAATGACTTACGGGTCTTGCGTAAGATCTGATAGCTGCTCCTGTGTGCTCACTCTACCAGCACGTGGACCTGGTGTCCTAAGACCTCAGGGGAGGAACAGTTCCTGTCGGCTGCCAAATTAAAGGGCACCACTTTCTTTCCTACCTGCTCAGCCGGGTGCCAGGGCCCCTAAGGGCGCTAGAAACTGGGGCTGGGAGTGTGTGTGAGGGGTGGGGACCGTGTGACTCAACCACCCATACCTACTCCCCTCCCTTATGCTGACAACGCTCTCCCCTTTCCCGTGAGAGGCACGTGAGAGGTAAGAGCAGGTGCTGCAGGGTCCACCTGTCGGGGTTCCAATGTGACTGCCACTGTGTGACCTGGGCCACGTCACTCACTTAACCTCCCTGTCCCGCCATCTGTAAAATGGAGCAACAATCCTAACATCTCACAGACTGGGACCAGAGGCATGGGAGCACCTAAAACACTTAGAACCGGCCGGGGGCCCAGGAAGTGCTATTTGAGTACTGCTGTTACTATTATTGATGCTCATTTGAGTGACATTTATGAGCACCTACTATGTGCTGGGCCCTCTTTCAGGCACTGGGACATGGAGATAAAATGGGCCCCATGTGCCTGTGGATTTGCAGCAGAGACAAAGGAAACACAAGGAGAAGCGGGTGGTGCTTCAGCATGGGGTCAGCGTGGGGTCACCCAGGGAATCTGGAAGCTTCCTACAGGAGGTGATGTCTGAGCGGGCAGGACGACGGGAGGAAGGTGGGTGCTGACAAAGAGGAGCCCGGATAATGAGAACAGCAACAGCAGAGGCCACGCGCAGGGTCAATCGCACGGTGCTGGAGGCTTCCTTCATTTGCACGTGGTACAGGGAAGGGAGGGAGTGTCCGTGGGAGGTGGGAGGCCCTTACAGCAGCTTCCTGGCCCAGTGAATACCAGTCACCATCCAGGGCCCACAGGCCGAATCTGGGCCTCACAGTTTAAAAACATAAGAACCACCCAGCTATATGGTTGGGTGTCGATCTATGAACCAGGAGGTCACAGTTAGATTCCCACTCAAGGGCACATGCCTGGGTTGCAGGCTCGATCCCCAGTAGGGGGCATGCAGGAGGCAGCCAATCAATGATTCTCTCTCATCATTGATGTTTCTCTCTCTCTCTCCCTCTTCCTTCCTCTCTGAAATCAATGAAGATAAATAAACAAACAAATGAATGAATGAATATAAAAAACATATGAACCATCATCTCAAAACTGGGAGTTTCACAGAAGTGGAGCTGCTCAGGGTGACAAGGTGGGGGTGGCCCAGGGCAGAGTATCAGAACCGGGAGAGGGTGAGGAGGGAGGGATGGAGGGTGTTGCACACAGGGGACTGATTAAGTGAACACTGTGCGATGACGGGGGCCGGGGCCTCACCGTCGGGAGGTACGGAGAGAGAGAAAGGCAGGAAAGCCCTGTGGCAGGAGCGTGGAGATGGAGGGGTCGCTGTGAATTCGTGGTTTTCAACAGACACAATACAGACATCGCCATGTGGATGTATACATGTCACATGCACCTGTATGTCCCAGCTCGTTCCATAGAGAGGGCCCAGGAACTGACAGCCAGAGCGCAATGGACGCCTCTGGCACTGAAATACTGGCTTGTAATGCCATCCTTTACTCAAAGACACCAGCTTCTTGGAGAAATGGCTCATTCTAGGGCTGGGCAGGGGAAACACACGATGAACTTGGAGCATCCCCTTATGTAAGGAAGCAAGAAAGTGGCCAAGGAATGATGGGGACATCACAGGACTAGAAGCCAGCTTAGAGGGGCTGCCACTGGCCAGAGAGAGGACAGCGAGAACACCAAAGCCCATGGCCGCAGTAAGAGACCATAACCCACTGGGTAAGGCAGGAAGCCCAGACTCTATATAGATACAAAAACATGAATCCACCAAAAGGTTGAGGAGGAATGGGACATTTACGCGCCTTCCAAGCACCGCCCCACAAATCCTTGCTAACTACAAAAGGAGAAAGTGTTCATGTAGCCTGACTGTGGAGAAACTTGGCTGACATCATAGTAACCAAGTGACAGAGTGTCACCAGTAGGAGACACGTCATGGTCCCCCGCACCATCACTCCTGAGGAGATCTTGCTCCAAAGGCACCACCTCGAATGAATCACGAGAAAACACAAACAAATCCAAACGGAGGGGCGGCTGACAAAATGACGGGTCAGCACGTGTCAAAACAGCAAGGTCAGGAGGGTCAGGAGTTAAGACTAAGGAACTATCAGAGGTTGGAGGAGGGGACAGAGACGTGACAATCACGGGGGATGATGTCCCGAGTCGGAAAAGGGGCATCAGTGGGGCAACCGATGGGATTTGAATTGGAAACTGTAGGCATCTGACCTTGAAGAGCTGGCTTCACACACGTTTGCCGGGTGAGCCTGGTGTTTGGTAGAGTATGTCTTTGTTGGAAGTGGAAGGGGGAGGAAGGCTGGGTGAACAAAGGTCTAAGAGAGGAGGTTAGACCTAGACCAGTGTTTCTCAACCTTCCTAATGCCGCGACCCTTTAATACAGTTCCTCGTGTTGTGGTGACCCCCAACCATGAAATTATTTTCGTTGCTACTTCATAACTGTAATTTTGCTACTGTTATGCATCGTAATGTAAAAATCTGACATGCAGGATGTATTTTTATTGTTACAAGTTGAACATAATTAAAGCATAGTGATTAATCACAAAAACAATATGTAATTATATATGTGTTTTCCGATGGTCTTAGGCGACCCCTGTGAAAGGGTCGTTCGACCCCCAAAGGGGTCACGACCCACAGATTGAAAACTGCTGACCTAGACCCGTGGTCGGCAAACTGCGGCTCGCGAGCCACATGCGGCTCTTTGGCCCCTTGAGTGTGGCTCTTCCTAAGCCTTAACCCTAATTAAGTTAATAACAGTGTACCTACCTATATAGTTTAAGTTTAAAAAATTTGGCTCTCAAAAGAAATTCCAATCGTTGTACTGTTGATATTTGGCTCTGTTGACTAGTGAGTTTGCCGACCACTGACCTAGACCAAACTACAGGGGGCAACAGCAATCAAAGGGGTGTGCTCCGGACAGAGCGAGGGATGCGGCTCTGGCACGAGGCTCCCTCACATATATATCTAACTTCAGTGTTCACAGTAGCCTGGCACACACTGCTACCCCATTTTTCCAGGGAGAAGACAAAGTTTAGCCAGAAGCAACTTGCTCCAAGTCACCAAGCCCAGGATTAGTAAAGCCAGGATTCCAACCCAAGTCTAACTAAGCCCAGAGGCCATGGTCCTTCCACTCCCCTGGGCCTGCGGGAATCCGTTCAGAGCTCAACTGTTGGTAAATTAAAGTCTAAGGTTTCGTTTATTTGCTTTTCCAAAGATGCTGCCTCAGAGCAAGTGGGAGCCTCCTGGAAGATAGGGGCCAGTTCAAAATACAGTAATTCATTCAACAGATCTTTACTGCAGTGTCCTTGTTGGTGGGAAAACGAAAGAGGTCAAGGTAGACACGGACCCTGCCCCCATGGAGCTGACAGTCTACCAATGGCTTTGGCTCCCTGTTTAGGGCCACCTGTACAGAATGTTCTCTAATAATGACCCCATTCCCACGCTACAAAACCCGAGCTGGGGAGCGGTGGTACGGTAAAGGGAGAGCTGAAAAAGACCCTGGGTTCAGAGCTGACCACAAGCCAAGTGAGTCAGCAGTGAATGTCACTAAGAAAATGGGCCACAGGGAAGATGGTGAGAACCTAGGCATGTGACAGACGGGGAAGTGAGCCGTCCTCCTTGGCTCATATTAGTCAGCCCCTCAGTGTGGTGATGCAGTGATGAGATTAGCTGTGGCCACTCACTGTCAAAAGAATGTGGAAGAAAGGGCACGGAGAATGGGGGAGGGGAGAGGGTGCTGACTGCACATCTAGTGCACGCCTGGCTGACGCTAGGCCCTCGACCAGCTCCTTCTCATCCAATGATCTCGGCCAACCTATGAGTTAGGGACTGTTAACCCGTTTTACGGGTGGGGCTCAGAGGGGCTGGTGACTTGACTACGAAGTGCCACAGGGACCTTGTGCTCTCCACACCCTCCACTGCCCGGCCTAGAAGGCTCTGAGGTCATGGTGTCCAAACCCGTTCATCTTCCAGATGAGAAAGTGGGAGCCCCAAGAAGAGGGGGTGACTGCCCGGTTCAAGGTGTAATTCAGCTCAGAGTATTTAACACGAAAGCCAGCCAGCAAAAAGCTAGGGGCACCCTGGGCCTCTTCACGCTCTTGCAGTCACATGCCAGTGGATCCCGGAGACATTTTGGTTGTCACACTCAGGGGCGCCACTGGTACCAAGTCGGTGGAGGCCAGGGATGCTAATAACCACCCTACAGCACACAGGACAGCTCCCACAACAAAGGATCATGGGCCCGAAATGTCCCACTAACGCTGGGAGACCCTGTTGCTTGCAGAGCAAAACTTCCCCTGGGGGAAGCTCATGTTCCTGGAGCCTGTGTTCTTGCCCCAGTCGGGTCTCCAGCTTTGATCGTCTCCCAGGGAGACCGAGGGCCTGGAGGAAGCAGTCAGCCCCTCTCCCTTCTGCTCTGTGCTGAGCAGGCAGAACTCACTTGGGAAGAACTGGGTGAAGGACCCAGCAGAGGAAAAACGCAGTCGATCTGCATTTGTGACCACTGGTCCAGTGAGTATAGGTGTCACTAGTTTAATCAAAAAGGTGCTGAGCCCGGCCGGGTGTGGCTCAGTGGTTGAGCATCAACCGATGAACCAGGAGGTCACGGTTCGATTCCTGATCAAGCAAGCCGGCACATACTCCGGTTGCCGGCTTGACCCCCCGTGTGGAACGCGCAGGAGGCAGCCCATCAATGATACTCTCTCATCACTGATGTTTCTATCTTTCTCTCCCTTCCTCTCTGGAATCAATTAAAATTACGTATGTTTTTAAAAGATGCAGAATCAGTGCCTCTCACTTGGTTGTTCTTTAGGATAAAACAAATCCCCCCGGAGAAAATGTACATCCGCGCCAGGAGGCAATGAGCACAGAGGACTGACTTCACAGAGGTTCGCTCTCCGCCTCATGCAGCCTGCAGGGCGAGGAAGGCCGCCTGACCCCCCCTCAAGTAAACAGGCAGCGGGAACCGCCGCTGGGAACGTCTGACTAACGGCTGCTCCTGTCATTTCTTTTCATAGCAGAACGCCTCAGCTTTGCTATTTTAACTTTTGCTGCTGGGTCCTCGCCTCTCCCGGCTCTCGCACACGCGTCGCGGATCACTCTGTGGTTCGCCATCGGTGGGTGGCGCCCAGGCAGCGCGCGCGATGTCACCGTTTCCAAGGCTCCGTGACATGGGACGCCATTTAGGAGCCAGTCACTGGAAGTGGTGGGTCACTCGGCCCAAAAATAGCCAGCAAGGGTTTTCGTTGGCACTTGGGCCTGGTCGGCCCTGCCCGCCAGCCCCTCCGAGCCCTCAGGGCCCAGGGCCAGGGGGCTGGGTGAAAAGTGTGCTTGTTTGTTCACTCCTTCGTTTCCTCCACCTTCCTGAGAACCACTGGTGTGCGTGCATGTGTGTGTGCGTGTGTGCGTGTACACATGTGCGCATGTGCGCGTGCCAGAGCCCACAGAGGTCAATGCACAACCCAGAGCTGAGCCCTGCAGGCACCAGTTCTCATGAGCCCTAGAATGGCTCTCACGCCACCCCCCACCCTGGCCTTGACGTTCACACAGCCAACATGAGCTCGCCCTTCTCCTCCCCCCGTTAAAAGGAAGGGTACAAACATCTGTCTCCTTCTCCAGCCGGATGAAGGCGCTTTGGGGGAGTCACATTAATCACAAAAGCCACACAGCAAGGCTGCGCCGCCCACTGTGTGGTGGCTGCCACCATTCTCGCCTTTCCCCTGCCCAAGATGCAGGACTAGGATTCAAACTCCTGCTCCAGGGCACCCACCTCTCAGGGCCACTGGCCTGCCCTGGACGGGGGACAGCCTCCTGCACCTACAGGTCTGGGTGATGAGCCTCTGTGCACACACCTCCACCATGCGCGGTGTCCTCCTCTAGCCCACCGCCTGGCGCTCTCTCCCTGATCTCGCTGCCCACGTGGAGGTCTCTCTCTCTACAGGGGAGCCTCCTGCTTCAGTCACCTTCCCCTGTGACCGCTCCATGGCAGAATACGCTCTCTGCCCACAAAGCCCTACCCTCTCCCCTCCCCTCCTTCCTACAAAAGCCACCAAATCTGGCCACCGAGGAGGAGGAATAAACCTGACCATGAGTTTCAAGGCCCCTCCCCAGGCAAGTAGCACCCCCCCCTCCCCAGGGCTCTGTGAATGTGTGTTCCTGGCACAACCCCATGTTGGCTGCAGGGCTCTCCACTCCAGCTGGGCTGGGCTGGGTCAGGTCTGTTCCTCAATCTCCTGTGGGTCGTGCAGGGCTTGGCCCACTAATGGTATTCAGTGAATTGCAGGTGAAACCCTAAAAGGACGTGTACACACAGGGCCATTCGCCACGGCACCAGCTGGGACAGCAAGCGACTAGACACCGTCCACACGTCCATCCGAGGGGGCCGGTTCATACACTGCAGACCACCCGTGGAGTGGAGGGTGCACAGCGGTAAAGGGGGAGGTGGAGGTCTCTATACAGAAAGAGGAAAGAGCGAGCTGCGGAACAGTGTTCTGTCCCATTTTGTGTGTGTGTGTGTGTGTGGGGGGGGTTATAAAAATAAGTGTACATCCTCGCTTGTATCTTCAGAAAGGAACAATAGAAGGTGTCACCAAAAGCTAACACAAATGGTTGCTTCTATTCTTCTTAGGAGATGCATAAAAACTATCAAATATTTAGGGGTAATTTTGTCAAAAGAAGTACAAGACCCACATATGAAAAACTATAAAACATGGATGAGGGAAATCTGCAAAGACCTAAAACAATGGAGAAACAGACCGTGTTAACGGCTCAGAAGACTCGATACTGTTACAGTGGCATTTCTCCCCAAATTGGTCAGCAGATTCAACTCAAGCCTAGCAAGCACTTTTGTAGAAAAGATGCACATGGCCATGCTGAGGGCTTCGAAGAGGCAAAACCACTCCTCAGAAGAATGAAGCCGGGTCCCACTTCAAGACCTGCGCAAATCTTCCAGAAGAAAATGAGAAAGTCTTTGTGATCTTAGGTGAGGCAAAGTTGTGGGGGTTTTTTTCTTAGTAAAGCAGGATCCATAAAATAATTGGCAAGTAAGGCTTCATCAAGGTGATAAATGTTTGCTCTTCCAAAGGTACTATTAAAAGGATGAAAAGACAAGCCACGGACTGGGAAAAATACTGTGAGCCTCGTGTCTGATAAAGGATTCCTACGCAGTACAAAGAACTCTCAAAATTCAGCAATAAGAAACGACCCATTCAAAACTGGGCAAAAGATCTGAACGGACATTTCACAGAAGATTCATCGATGGCAAATAACCGCATGGCGTGATGCTAACATCAAAGTCATCGGGGAAACGCAAATTAAAACCACAAAGAGATACCGCTCCATGGCAGCGATTTCCAAACAGTGTGCCGGGGCAGGTACCCTGGTGCGCCGCAAGAACTTTTAAAGTTTGCAATACCTGACTATATAGGCAGGGGCACCGGCCTCTTTTCCCTTTCAGTGGTTCTCAACCTTCCTAATGCCGCGACCCTTTAATACAGTGCCTCATGTTGTGGTGACCCCCAATTTCACTGTTACAAATTGAACATAATTAAAGCATAGTGATTAATCACAAAAACAATATGTAATTATATATATTTCTGATGGTCTTAGGCCACCCCTGTGAAAGGGTCGTGACCCACAGGTTGAGAACCGCTGCCTTAGATTTGTCCAATAAAAAAAATGACAACAGCCAAAACAACAATAACCGTGCAGCGTGAATGAATCAAAAGGATACCTACTTTTTTTGTCAGATCGGTAAAAAGATCTATTTTCTGGTGTGCTGCAGAAGCGCAGTAAGTAGTGTATGTGTGCCAGGAGGTGAACAGGGGTGGAAATCGCTGCTCTGGACTTACTAGAATCGCTGAAAGCACAGAGTGATCGCACCTGGCGCTCTCCGATGCTGCTGGTGGGAAGAAAAGCTGCACTAGCACCATGGAGGAGGGAGTGGCGGTTTCTCCCGACGTTAAACATGTACCCAGCATACAGCCCAGCCACTCCACCCGGGGAGAAATGAATATGGCCCGAGCCAGTTTGGCTCAGTGGATAGAGTGTCAGCCTGCGGACTGAAGGGTCCCAGGTTCAATTCCCATCAAGGGCAGATACCTCGGTTGCAGGCCTCCCCAGTCCGGGCCCTGGTTGGAGCTCGTGCAGGAGGCAACCAATCGGTGTGTTTCTCTCACATCGATGTTTCTCTCTGTCTTTCCCTCTCTCTCTAAAAGTCAATGGAAAAGTATCCTCGGGTGAGGATTAAAAAATAATAATAATAATTAATAAATAAATAAACACATGCATACGAATATTCATGGGAGCTTAATTTGTAATAGCCACAAACTGGAATGTGCATCAACAGGCAAATGGACAGACACATGATAGCGCAGCCGCACGACGGACTGTGCTCAGCATTCCAAAGCAGCGGGGTGCTGGCGTGAGCCACAACAGGGGCGCTTCTCAAAGTAAGTATGCTGAATGGGCGACAAACCGGGAATCTTCGGTAGGATTCCACCTCTGTAAAATTCTGAGAAGTACAAACTAACTGGAGTGACAGCAGCCCAGGGGTTGCCTGGAGACGGAGGGAGGGAGGGAGGGGCACGAGGGAAGTCGGAGAGGTGAGGGATGGGATCCGTCCACTCTCTTTGGCTGCGACGGTGGTTTCATGGGTGTATACGCCTGTCAGATTTCTCAAATTGTAGGCTTTAAATGTGTGGAGTGTATTTTACGTCAGTTATACCTCAATAAAGTGTTGGGGGGGGGGATGTAATTGATAGCCATCATTGAAACACATCAAACACACTAACCTCCAGCCCTACATCCTAATGCTCCCGGTCCCTTGCTCCCACCTCAGGCCCTCTGCCCTTGCCGTTCTATCTGGAACGTTATTCCCCGGGATAGCTGTGTGCTTGCTCCCTCCATTCATTTGGGTCTACATTCCAATGGCACCTCCTGGGCTCCTATCCGATAGGCCAAGCGCCACCTACCGCCTTGACCTCCCCCACTGCGTCCTCCCTGCCAGCCATCAGGTACCGGCAACAAAGGAGGAAACCGGACTCAGAGAGGCTGAGCCACTTGCCTGAGCTCACACAGCCAGCAAGAGGCAGAATCAGGATGGGGACCCTGGTCAGCCTCACCTGGAGGCTGCCCCCCCAGGCTGACCCCCTGCAGCCGCCCCCCAGCTCCACGCTGGCCCCTGGGGCCTTGACTGTCCCTGCTCCCAGCTGCCCTCCTGCGCCCAAGTAGGACCTGGTGCGACCATAGGCCGTGGGCACCCGGTGAGCGGGTGGGGGAGGAAGGGTCCCCACTGCGGTGCGGTGCCCCGAGGCCCTGGCAGAGCACAGCTGGACAGCGTCCCCTTGCCCACAGCTGCCTCCCCCACCTGCAATGATGAGCTCATCTGCCCTGGGAGCGGAGAGCTGTCTGTGGAGCCTGGCTTGGCCGAGAGTCAGGCTTCCCGCTGTCAAGGCCACAGGGAGCGCGGCTGAGGGACAGCAAGGGCCCCAAAGCGTTTCCAAGTCACTGGAACCAGGCCACGGCCGCGGCCCCACAACAACATCCCGCGAGCAGACGCTATAAATGGAAATGTATTCTTAGAGGGGCAGATGATGGGGGGGGGGGTCAGAACTGACCCATCATCGGATAAAAATACAGACGGCATTTAAATGCTGAGCGGCAGGAGCTATTCGGGGACTGGGTTCGCATGCCCGTGGCTCCCGGCCAGGGCACGGCCTTCGGCAGACCTGAAAGGAAGGAGCTAGTGGGTGGGTGTGTTAAGTACAGGAGGAGAGCAGTGGGGCGGGGGGTGGGGGGAGGTCGGCATGCCCGCACACCTGGCGAAGGGGCTGCCTTTTGGGGGTGCACACAGATCCCCTGACCTCCACCCACACTTGCCCATGGGGTTCAGGTCCACTCTGAGCTGTGAGACCACCCTTTGGACAACATCCTCGCCGCCCTGCAAAGTCCAGGTGGAGTCCTGGCGAGGCCCGTGGCTGGGAGCCTAGGCCGGGACTGGGTTGGAGAAGCTTGCAGGGCAAGGCCGGTGCAATGGAGGAAAAGCTGGGAGGGACCTGGCGTGGAGAGGGAAGGGGGATGTTTACTGAGCCAGCCTCTTAGCTGCTGCTGCCTCACGGTCTCCTCAAAGCCATGCAACATACAGAAACCATGGTCATCCTCGTTTTCACAGGAAAAGACACGGAGGCGAGGAGACCGTGTGGAGACGGTGGCCCTGAGACTGAGGCTGAGACGCTGCTCTAGAAAGACAAGCAGAAACGAGGTTGGGAAAGGGTGGGCGGTGTCTGGGGCGCAGTGACCGCCCCTGCTAAGGCTCCCGGCTCCCGAAGCTCAAGGTCACTCGATCAGCACGTGGCCACGCGGCGGTGCGCTCCCGCCGGGGCCGAGCAGGAAGTTGCAGGGCTGCGCTGGGGCCAGCTGTGCTGAAGTGAGGGCTGGCTCGCCATGAAAAGGCCAGGTTTTTTCAGACAAGCCCACGGAAACGGGCACAGGGGGAGGGATCGCAGCTCTCCTCACCCTGGGTGGGAGGTGAGCTGGTGACCGTTTTCATGTGGGCACGTCTCGGGACTTTTCCGTTCTTCTGTACTAATCAGGTTATAACCATAAACCAGGACAGGAGGAGACCTGCCTTGGGCTGGGCTTTATCTGCCCCCACAGCCCCACCAGCACTCCGTCCGGAAAGGCCCCTCTGCCCAGCCCCATGTCCTGGCTTGCACTGCGCCCTCTGCCTCTCCCTCGCCAGCTCGCCCTTTCTTTCTGTCATTCCTGAGTGCCTACTGGGACCAAGCGCTGCTCCAGGTGCGAGGAATACAATGGCGGTCAGACACGAAGCTCCCTGCCTTCGCCCAGCTCACACCCAGCGGGGGAGACAAACAACACATGAACTAACATATGTCACTGCTGACAAGTGCCATGAAGACAAATAAAGCAGGCTAAGGAGACAGGCTGGAATGTGGGTGCTGCTTTAGATGGGGTGCGAGGGGGGTCGGAGAAGGCTTAGCTGACAAGGTGACATGCCAACAGAGATCAGAGTTCCATGAGACAGGCAGCCACACGGACATCCAGGGAAGAGCATTCTAGGCAGAAAGGAGAGCGAGTGCAAAGGCCCTGGGGCAGGGAGCCTGTGTGGCAGGTTCCTGGAATAGCAAGGAGGCTGAGGCAGCTGGAATGGGAGGGTAGGTGAGAAGCCCCTGGTCTGTAGAACTCATCTTGCACATCCTTTGCTCTGAGAAGCCACCACCATCAGTTCCCAGGCCGGTGGAGGGACCCTGAGCTGCTCTGTCATCATCTGGCCCGGGGTGTGTATCACTAACATGTGTGGACCACAATCACTGAATGAACAGCGCAGCCCACTCGGGCTCATTAACACTACTGGTGTCTTCCCCTCGAAGCCGCGAACTCCTCAAGGGTAGAAACGGGTCTTTGCAGCTTGGGGTCCCCAGCGCCTGGCTCTGCAGCCTCAGGCAGGGAGCATCATCTTTAAGCAACCAGAGGCCCACGGAGCCACAGATGCCCGTGGGTCTTTCCCGGCCAAGAGGTCCCCTGAGATGTGCAGGTGAGTCCCCCAGGGAGCCACCAGCAGTGAGATTCCACAGACAAGACCTAAGAGAGGCGGGGAGAGAACAAGTGGGGGGCTGGGGGGGCAGGAACCTCCTCCCTACTAGTATTTCCAACATCTGTCTCAACCCAAGCTTTCCTCAAAGTTCATGCCTTTGCTCTAAGAAACACCCACACGATAGAGCATCGGCCTGTGGACTGAAGGGTCCCGGGTTCGATTCTGGACACATGCTGGGGTTGCGGACTCGATCCCCCGTAGTGGGGCGTGCAGGAGGCAGCCGATCAATAATTCTCTCTCATCGTTGATGTTTCTATCTCTCCCTCTCCCTTCCTCTCTGAAATCAATAAAAATATATTTTTTTAAAAAAGAAGAAGAAATACCCGCACGGAAAAATGAAAATATAAAACCAATTCACCAGGGAGTCATTATTCAAAGATTTCAGGAAACATCGGGCATCCCAGATAAATGAGTGGACCTGGGCATTGGTCACCAGCTGCTCTCACCCAATGAGAGACAGCCAGGCACTGCCTGTCTCCGAAATAACCCTTCCCCACCCCCACCCCAGCAGGTGGAAATGCCCGCTGGGCCTAGGCAGGTACCAGAAATGACAGCCAATTTGGAGGGTCCAGAGCCCATCTAATGGGGGTGGAAAGCCCCCCAGCGTGGCCACAGCTGGGACAAGGAGCCCTAAGGTGGCCCGATCAGTGAAAACCAGAAATCTGGGGTCTTATGTGAAATCACCAACTTAAAAACCATAGCAACTAGTTTTTGTTTAAATAAAACAATATGCAAATCAAAGAAAACACTTCTGGGGCCCAGGTTCCGCCCGTAAGGCTGACCCTGGGCTCGGCGTGCGCGCGTGGGGACGGAGCAGCAGTGTCTGCCGAGGACGTGGGACCGGGGGCCCTGGTGACACGCTTCCTGGGTGTTCTCAAGGCTGCTTGAGTCCAGGCCCATTTTTACGGCAGAAACATTGAGGTCCAGGAAGCTAACTACATTTCCCAGCGTCAAAAGAGAAAACTACCTGAGGGCCAGCTGGCCCTTCCCGTGGCACCAGGGGCCCTGAAATGGGGCTCTGGGAGCTGAGAGAGCCAGCCCTGAGCCAGCGTGCAGGTCACAGAGACACGGGTCTACACAGCAGAGCATTTTAGCCACAGCTCCTCAGGACCAGCACCTTTTCTAAGCAGCGAGGGGTCTGAGCCCTGGCCAGCCCTCTGGGGGCGCTGCCCAGGATGCACCGCTGTCCCGGGGAGGGCCCTGAGCTGGCCCAGGGGCCTGGCACCAGCGGGAGCCTGGGCCCAGGCGAGGCCGCGGCCGCCCCGAGCCCGCCCTCCGCCCTCCCACTCCGTGAGTCACGCCTGGCTCTCGACTTCAGTGCGCTGGCTGCAGAGTCTTCAGTTTTTCTTGGCTCCGGAGCAAAATGTATTTTTCCAAAGCACATAGATTCAACGGAGCCTGAGTTTCGCAATGACCTGGCAGCGGCCGGGCCGGGCTGAGCACACGCTGTCCCGGGGGGTGGGGACCAAGGAATGTGGCTGTCGCCTCCCTCACCTCCTCCTTCCTGCTCCCCAAGTGGGAGGATCGGTCCAGGCCCTGGCAGAGCCCCCGGGGAGCCGGCCATCCATCCCCTCGGCCTCCCCTGGTCACCTCATTGCAGCCACTGCCGCCCCGACTCCCCCCACCGAGCACACTCCTGGATGGATGGGACTTCAAACCACGCCTGCCAGCAGGCCTGGAAGAACCAGACACGAGGGGCCCGCAGAAATCCAGCCAGGGAAGCCCCCCGAGTCTGCAGAGCCACGCCCCCTTCACATCACTGCTGAGGCTGTGGCCGGTGGGGGCTCCAGAACCACGTACATTGTGTACCGTCTGATTTTCATAAAAATAGGTTTTTGATTGGTGCGGTTTAGATTCACAGCAAAGTGGAAGGTACACAGATCCTCCTCACATGCCCCCCCCCAGGTGGGGCGTCTGTTCCAGTGGGTGACTCTAGGTTGACATCACCGTCACCCAGAGTCCACAGTTGACATCAGGCCTCGCTCTTGGAGTCGCACATTCTCCGGGTTTGGGCAGATGTGTAATGACAGGCGTCGCCCTTACAGAATCACACAAAGTCGTTTCCCTCCCTGAATATCCCTGTGCGCTGCCCACGCACCTGCCCCGCCCTCACGTGAGCCACCACTCTCGCTGTCTCCACGGTCTTGCCTTTCCCAGAATGTCATACACTAGAGACCATATGGTACCTGGCCTTTTCAGACTGGCTTCTTTCACTCAGTAAGATGCGTTTAAATTTCCTCCAGGCCTGTTCAGGGCGTGGAGGTCATTCATTGCCTTTCAGCACCGAGTAATACTCCAGCCTCCGGCCGGACCGCAGCGCACCTGGCGTCCTGATCCCCCAGGCGTGGACTGGCAGGGCTCTGCCCCCCACGCACGCGCCGCCCGCCTGTGGACAGATTTTCCTCCGAACCTCCGGTGTCTTTCGTTTGTAAAGCGGGAGAAAGAGACGGCCGGCCGCCGGGGAGCGAGGATCACATGTGGAAGCGCGTGGAAGGCACTGATGACAGCTCTCAGCACGGAGCAAGCAGGCGGCAGACGCCGGCTGCAATCGCTCTCTATCACCAGCACTGAGGCTGCCGTTACATTCACAGGCTCTGCCTTCCCTCTACAGAGCAGCACAAGGGAAGTGGAGACACGCCAGGCTCTGGGCTCACACGGGCTGGGGGTTAAATCTTGACCATGCTTAGGCAACTGGCTAGCCCTCTCTGGAGCCTCAGTTTACTCATCTGTAAAATGGGGCTGGGAGGAATTACACGTCCCTCCTAGTATGATTTTGAGAAATGAATGCGTCTCTAGTTGGGACTCAGAGAGAGCCCCCAGCAACCAGGGGGCAATCCCGGAAGGTCAGTTCCAGGCTGTGAGGGGAGGGCCCGCGACCAGCCCTTCTGAGTGTAGGGTGCAGGGAACAGCGGAGTCTGTGAGGGGAGGGGTGGGAGCCTGTGGCTGCTGCCAGAGAGGAGGGTGGCTTCACAGCAGAGTGAGCGCGGGGACAGGCAAGTGCCATCCTGCCCAGCCAGGACACGGCAGAGGTCAGCCAGGACCCACCGACAACTGACACCCGACAACCGAGGGGGACTGTGATACCTCTGCAGCCTGGCCCGCCTTCTCCTTGGTGTCAAATGACAGCAGAGCTGAAAGGCGGAGGCAGTGGCCAAGGCCACTCAGCACTGTTCCTGTGGCCTCCAAGGTGAGAGGCAGGGACACAGGGGAAACAAAGGGACAGCATCCGTCGGTCAGCTCCAGGGAGCCCACCAGCGAGTCCACCCCGTGCACCTGCAGGGCCTGCCCGTGACGCCCGCGCTCTTCAGAAGAACGACCTGGGTCTTTGGGGTTCACCCACCGGGAGGCCCACCTGTGCCCAGAAAGGTCTGGGAGGTGTCACATCCTAACCACGTAGTACCAGTGACCCTGGGAGGGAGGGGCTCTTATGGTCCCCGCTTTCCGGAGGAGGAAGTTCAAGGTCACTGCCAGGGAGCCCTGGAGTTGGGCCTCCCATCCTTGGCTCTCAGATTCCCCATCCCCCCCAAAGCCAAGCCTAGGGTCTGCAGGGACGCCACTGGGGGGCCTCCCCCCTGACCACTTCCCACGGCTCTGCGTCCGCATTGTTCCTCATTCATTCATTCATTCACTCATCCGGCACAGATTCCACCAATATAGCTAGCATCTGCCCTGTTCTCGACGCTGGGCTGGGCCCTCGAGACACAACGCAAGCCGGACAAAGGCAGCACCTGCCTGCCTGGAGCTGGAATCAAGAAAACTGTTACGAATGTGTGGTCATCGCAGGAGACAGGCGGCAGGAGGCGAAGGCATGGCCTCCTGCCCTCGGTTACGATGGAGGCTGGCGAGTGTACGGGTCACAGTGGCCCGGAGCTGGCCTTTCTGGGTGTGAGTCCCAGCTCCGCCACTTGCTAGCTGTGGCCTTCGGGAACTTACTTCACTGCCCCATGCCTCAGTTTCCCAGCCTGTCAACCAGTGCCCACCTCGCTGGGCTGCTCTGATGGGGTCCAGGTGTTCCCACATCAAAAGTGTTTGTTTAGCACAGCGCCTGGCCCCGTGAGTGAGCCCTCACCATCTGGCCTGTTACTACGAGGCTGCAGGGTGCATGGTACCGGGGACCACAAGTCTGTCCTCCCCGGCAAGTCCCTCTACGGCTGGCTCGGCAGAGGTGGCACCCGTGGAGCCAAGAAATTGGGTCAGAATGAGGGGCACACTGAGCTCCCCATAAGTCCAAGATGAAGGCAGGGGCCTCAAGGACCCCGAGTTCCAGCTGCTTCACACAGGCCAGCATCATCTCCTCAGATCACCTCTGTTCCTCACCCCCGCTCCCCAGCCTTCACCCCCACTCAGCTCTCTTCCTGCCTCTCCCGCCCCTGGTCTTTCCTGCTGGACTCAGTTCCAACTCTCTTGACCTCAATAGCACAGAGCTGAGGTTCTGAATTCCAGAAAGACTTGGAACATTTCAAAAAACTTTTTATCTGGATTCAGCAATGGCGCGCAAGCACACACACACACACACACAGACGCACGCATGCGCGAGCACACACACACACACACACACATGCATGCGCATGCGCGCGCGCGCACACACACACACTCACTCCAAGTAAGAATTCATACAGCCCTAGCCGGTTTTGCTCAGTGGATAGAGCATCGGCCTGTGGACTCAAGGGTCCCAGGCTCGATTCTGGTCAGGGGCACATGCCCAGTGTGCAGGCTCAGTCCCCAGTAGGGGATGTGCAGGAGGCAGCCGATCAATGATTCTCTCTCATCATTGATGTTTCTATATCTCTCTTCCTCTCCCTTCCTCTCTGAAATCAATAAAAAAAATATATATTTTTAAAAAGAATTCATACATAAGTAGTGAAACTTTACTAACATGCACAGGAAGTATTAGCTCCACAGCAGGGAGACTAGTTATCCTGGGGTGGGAGAGGGGTGCATCGGAGACGGAACTGTAAGAGCAGAAGAGGAATATGGGGTTGACGGTTTGCTTTTTAACTGGGTGTAGATTATTCTCTGTGCCGTTTGATGTGTCTATAATACTCTACGAGAAAATTCTTAAAAAGCTCACAAGCACCCAAAAGAAATCAATTGCTATGGAACGAAAAAGAATGGATTCCTGACCCATGCAACAACATGAGCGAACCCCACAGGCGTCACACTGAATGAAAGCATTCCGGCACACATGCTGTAGGGCCCCATTCGTGTGGCACGGAAGGGCTGGCAAAACTAATCAGTGGTGAGAGACGTCAGAAGGGCTCCCTCTTGGTGGGGGTACTGACTGGGATGGGGCCCGGGGAGCTTTCCAGGGGACTGGAAATTCATGTCTGGACTGGGGGGTCGGGGGGATGGCCACATGGGTGTGTATGCATGTGAAGAACCATCCAGCTGCACACAAGAGGACAGCACCTTATGGTCAACGATGCCTCAATTTAAATATTAATTAAAATGTTAAGGAGAAAAACAAACCCTGGGCCAGGTTTCGGAGCCCTTGCACTGGCTTAGGGGAACAGTAAAGGGACTGGTTTTGAATTTCTTTCCAGGCCAACTGGGTGCTGATTCTGTCACTCATGTACGTCTCTATCGGGGCCTCCTCTGCGGGCGGTCGTGAGCAAGGTGCCAGTGCAGATCCACAAAGGACCCTGGCTTCGCCCTCGCCGCTGTGTGGGCTGGGCTAAGTGACGCCCGCGCGGGGACTACCGTCTCGTGTGCCATCGTGGTCGGGATTAAACAAGACAGTGCTCAGCACTGCACCTCGACCCCACTAGGTGCTCAGAAACCGGCCCGGACACTATGGTTCATGCCTTCACCCTTTAGATCAGTGGTTCTCAACCTTCCTAATGCCGCGACCCTTTAATACAGTTCCTCATGTTGCGGTGACCCCCAATTTCATTGTTACAAATTGAACATAATTAAAGCATAGTGATTAATCACAAAAACAATATGTAATTATATGTGTGTTTTCTGGTGGTCTTAGGCGACCCCTGTGAAAGGGCCGTTCGACCCCCCAAAGGGGTCGCGACCCAGAGGTTGAGATCCGCTGGCTTAGGTGGACCAGCAGATGGCAGACAGGGAGGGAGATCCGCCCCCTCCACTTCAGCAATTCCCAGGAATGAGCGGAGGACAAAGTCGCCTGAGGTGCTAGTAGGTGGTTTATCACCCAACGATCTCACTTTTTAATAAAGGGAAGCTCCGGGCTCAGCACCATCTACTGCCAACAGCCCGGAGCAGAAATCGGTGCTCAGTGCTCTGAAGTTCACGGACACCTTGAATTCCTGGCAGGTGACACTGGTTTTCCATTTCTAGGGATGGATGAGGTAACACGTTCGTCACTTTAAACTCATCTATTCAAGTTTTTAAAAGCGGGCCCATGTAAATGAAATAGAGAGTTACAACAGTGTGGGCAGAGGTAAATATGGCAAAGAATGTGAACATGGCCGGGTGGGAGGGAGGGAGGAGGAGGGTTGACATTTGTAAACGCTGCTGAGGGCACTGGGCTGGGGACGCCTGGACAGCTCTGTGCAGCCCGGCATCGGTGGGCGCCACAGAGGGACCCTCCCAGGGGCAGAGCTCAGGTGGCAAGGACCACGTCTCCGAAGGAAGAGCCGCGTCAGGCCAGCCAGCCAACCGGCTGCTGAAAATTCTTCACAGAAACAGGATTTTGTAGCTGCAAGGTGCCTCCCGTCACCGTCAGCAGCCTTTCTCCAAACACATGCTCCTTCGTGTGGCCTCCGTGTCCTAACAAAGTCTGCCCTTTATCTGTCCCCTCCTCTCACGTCACCCTCCTCGGCGGCGTCATGAGTCTTACAGGAGAACAAAAAAGGACAGCCCCACCCCCCTCACCCAGCTTCCCCAGACGTGAGCCTGGGTGCAACGTGATCGGTAGCCACAGCTTCACTAGGGTGTCACCAGCCCTTCGCCAACATCCTTTTCCGGCCTCGGGTCCGATCCAGGGTCCCGCACCGCCTCTAGCTGCTGCTCCCCCAGTCTGTGACCATACTACCTCCTTCCTTGTCTGCCAAGGATATTCAGTGCCCACCCGTGCCAGGCACAGGAGTGGAGGGAGTTCTGTCCTCACGGAGGGGACGGGTAATAAATGCTTTAACCAACAAGAACGGAGATGTGACTGCTCGGAAGCGTGCTAAGGGCCGCGAGGAGCACACAGGGTGCTCTGACAGGGTGCGACGGGGACACTTCAGGCAGAGCGGTCAGGGCAGGCCCCTCCCAGGAGAGACCTCAAGGAAGGGAAGGGCATTCCAAGTGGAGGGAACAGCCAGTGCTCAGCAATGGCTCAGAGTGAGGTCAACCTGCGGAGGGTGAAGCCATGGCTGAGCAGCCGGAGTTCAGAGAGGGGGCCGGGGGGGAGGGGGGGGCCTGGGATGAGGTCAGCCCAGATGGGGAGGACGGACCCGCAGGGCCCTGCAGGCAGGCGCAAGGGCTCTGCATTGTTCTCCAAGCTGAGCGTCCAGGAGGGAGGACCCAGCTCACCCAGAGTGACCCTGGCGGCCAGTGACAGCCGGGCTCAGGACGAGGCTGGCCTAGCCTGCATCCGCCCCAGCCAGGCCCTTCCTCTTCCCCCAGCACTGGCCCGGCCTCAGGCAGAACTCCAAGCCCCGTGGAACCCGGGCCTGGCTTTGGAAGATGTTTTTGTGCTCACAAGAAACACGGCGCGGCAACGCCCTGGACGGCTCCCTTCCTCCCAGAGCGAGGTCACTCACAAGCCCCGCGCTGCAGCTCCCCATCCGGGGGGCCCTGAGCCCCGGGCCCTCTCCCCGCCAGACCCTGGGGCCTGCGCTGGGCACCAGCCCAGGGCTGCTCTGCCCAGGGGCCCGCTGGCCTCGATTCTGCCGCACGCACACACTTCGTAGCGTCCGCTTCTTTCACGGTCCTCAGACTGACATGCGCTGTTCCCACTTCTCTGTCTAGCAGGCTCACAGCCGGGCAGCGCCCTGCTGGGGTGAAGGGCACAGACTGGGGAACCAGATGCTCGGCCACTAGCTGGGTGACCCTGGGCAAGTTCGTTAACCTCTCTGTGCCTCCGCTTCCCAATGTAGCAAACATTCATCATAACAGGTCCTACCCACGTCCGAGGCGTGAGGATCATGTGAGCTAACAGACGGGAGAAGGCAGAGCCCAGGCGCCCTGAGGACGCCACCTCGGGTTGGCTATTCCCATCGGGTCTCGAGCCTCTCCCGCCCTCTCACTGCCCCATAACCTGTGAGCTCCCTGGGGACAGGAGCACACACATCTGGTTCACCTGCCCCTCCCGTCCCTGGCAGGGGCCGGGCGCTGAATACATGCTGCCTGCTGAAAGAATGAATGAGGAACAAACCCGCAGTGGGCTGGGTAAACAGGTCAGTGAGATCAAACACTGGCAGTTCCTGCCCGGCCGATGCGGCTCAGTGGCTGAGCGTCGACCTATGAACCAGGAGGTCACAGTTCGATTCCTGGTCAGGGCACGTGCCCGGGGTGCAGGCTCCATCCCCTGTGGGGGGCGTGCAGGAGGCAGCCGGTAATGGTTCTCTCTCATCACTGATGTTTTTCTCTCTCCCTCTCCCTTCCTCTCTGAAGTCAATAAAAATATAATTTTTAAAATAAATAAAACTTGGAATTCCTCAGGACAAATACTTTCAAGAGAAGGGCCTCGGGCAGAGCAGAGCTCACAGGCCAGAAACGCAGCAGGGAAAACCCAGGAGCTAACGGAGCCCCAAGAACTGACTCTGGGGTGTGGAATGTCCAACACCTGGCCTCCTGGTCCCGGGCCAGCACCTCTGGGCCGTGCTGTGGCCTCCGTGTACGCTGGGCAGGCTGTCTGCTGCCCAAGGACGCCTGGCCGGGCAGAAAGCAAGAGCTGGACTCCAGCTCAACTTGGTCGAGGAGGTGTCAGGACTGCAGAGGGCTCCAGGGGCCTTTCAAAGTGACCCCCACAGAGGTGGCAGAGAGGTGACCGGCAGTCCCGGCACCTGCATGGGCTCCAGGAGCTACCGTTCTGCCTTGAAAAGTGGAGCCGGTGGGAGCAGCTACACTTCACAGGGAAGGTGACAGCACTGTTACACGGTGACGCTTTTTAACTCCCCCTCTTCTTATGCCCAGTGCCTAGAACAATGCCTGGCACACAGTAGGTGCTCAGAGAATTTGCTGAAGGAATAGACAAACAAACAAATGGACGGGCTAAGGTAATTAACCCCCGTCCTTGCCCCACAGGCAGCCCGTAAAAGGGGCCACGCGGTGGGCTCAGACCCAGGCAGGCGTGGCCATGAACTTGAGCAAACTCTCCCATCCCCAGCCTGGAAGAAAACAGAAAGGAGGGGAGCGAGTCTCTGTTCGGGCTGGAATGCAGGAAAAGCGATAAGGAGGTGAGCTTGGGACCCCGGGGAACTGCGGGTGGGGGAGGGACAAGCCTCATTCAGGGGGGGCAGGAAAGTTGGGCCGGTGGAATTCGGCAGGGTGTGGGGCCTGGGAGCAGAGTTCCTGAATGACCGGCTGGCTGGGCCAGGGCCTCGAGCCCCTCTGGGGAACCTGCACAGCCAAGAGCAGTGTTTCATCAAAACAGGAAAAATCATAGAGGAAAAATGCATATGTCAGGGAGCTGGTATTTACAGGAACGGCCCTGCCTGGACCCAAGGCCTGAGGATGGACTGGGGGGTGGGGACACCGAGGAGACATGCGGGGAGCTGACCTCCTGGTAAGACCACCCCGGGCCCACCCAGGCCCAAGGGGGGGGCGGGTCCCAGGAAGCCAGGTGAGGAGCCTGGACTAAGGGAAGGAAGGTGGACCACAAGCCTTGGGAGTCACGTCCTTAGAGCGAGTTCCGCAGCCCCAGGCCCTGTGGCTTCGGCAGAACTTGCCCTGATGTTATCCGTCCCCAGGGCCTCGGCAGCAAGGGACATGCTCTCTGGCAGGTGTTCCCTCCAGGACAGGGAAGTCAGGACTTTGGCCCCAAACGCCTGGCAGGCAGGAGCCTCACAAGTGCCCAGTGCTGCTCTTTCTTTGGACAACAGGGCGCTCCTCCCCAACCCCAGTGCCCTGCGGGGTCATGAACTTGGATCTGCTGGGCGCACAGTAGGGTTGCTGGCCTGGACCATAATCGCGGCCACATGATAGTGGCCACATGATAGCTGCGATCCGGCCACGGCCTCTCCACCCCACCCCAAGCTTCCCGGACACACAATCCTGTGCCTGGGACTGCTTCTGTAGAAACACAAGGATTCTGGTCTCGCTGAGTGCGAACTGAGCCTCTCCCCTGGCCCTGACGAGAGAAGGAACTGGTATGTGCCCTATGCAGGCACCCCCCTCAACCCCCTACTCGGCCCCGCAGCAGGCTCCCACGGCTCCACGCTCCCCCTTCTAGCCAAAGTGAGCTTTTCGCAAAGATCGAGCAAGGGCAATGCCGGGTGTGTGTTCTGGAGACAGCCGAGAGGCAGGAGCAGCTCGCGAGTCCCAGGGTGCTGGGTGGAGGGCACATTCCTACACGTTGCATCTCCTGTGCAATACCTTCCAGGGCGAGAGCCACACACGGCAAACCGGCTCAGCTGGTGACGGGGCGGACACCAGGTCCACATCCCACGTCCCCGCACTAGGGAGCCCCACGGTGTGGCACGGGCTGGGGCACTGACAGCCACCCGTGGGCCTCCGGCAACGGCACCAACACACAGTTCCACACGCGTCCACGCTCACACGTACACACGCGTAAGCACACAGGCGCTCCTTCGACAAACAGGCGTGGCTCCCCCCAGAGGCCCTCCCCCTCGGCCAATCCTGCGTGCCCTCTCCTCCGAGGCTGGTACCACCAGCCTGCTCAGGTAGATGCAAAATGACAGCTGTCACCTGCTGGGCCAGGGTCCCCTGTGAGGGTCTGCATCAGGGGTCAAACACAGAGAGACCTGTGAAAACTCAGCGACAGTCAGAGCCGCCTGGAGCGGCCACTATCCCTGGCAGTGCCGCGCTGACCGCTGACCTGCACTGCTTCACTGGATCTCACGGTCCCCTGGGAAGAAGGCACCTCACCAGCCCCGCTAAGGACGCGGACAAGGTGCCAGCGAATCAGAGACCTGTGGGGGCAGAGCTGCAACTCAAACCCCGGACACTCTGCTGGCCGCTATCCGACAGTTTCCCAGTGTGCCGGCACCGTCCTAGGCCCAGGGCAGCCAGCAGTGACCGAACAGAGCCAGGAGTGGCAGCCTGGTGGGACACCGAGCTCACTTTCACCCTGGTCTCTCCTGTCTCCCAAAGGCAATGGCTCCTTCCAGAGAGAGACCTCCTGCCCGGCCGGCGTGGCTCAGTGGTTGAGCGTCAACCTATGAACCAGGAGGTCACGGTTCGATTCCCAGTCAGGGCACATGGCCGTGTTGCGGGCTCCATCCCCAGTGTGGGGCATGCAGGAGGCAGCCGATCAATGGTTCTCTCTCATCATTGATGTTTCTCTCTCTCTCCCTCTCCTTTGCTCTCTGAAATGAATAAAAATATATATTTTTAAAAAATGTGTTTAGCTAGTGTGGCTCGGTGGTTGAACCAAGAGTTCCTGGGTTCACTCCCCAGTGCAGGGCGTGCAAGAGGCAGCCGATCAATGTCTCTCTCCCCCCATCAATGTTTCTCTCTCTCTCCCTCTCCCTTTCTCTCTCTCTCAAATCAATAAAAACATATTTTAAAAGGAAATGTGTTTAAATGTGAGGACTAGCCCTAACCGGTTTGGCTCAGTGGATAGAGCGTCGGCCTGCGGACTGAAGGGTCCCGGGTTCGATTCCGGTCAAGGGCATGTACCTTGGCTGCGGGCACATCCCCAGTAGGGGGTGTGCAGGAGGCAGCTAATCGATGTTTCTCTCTCATCGATGTTTCTAACTCTGTATCCCTCTCCCTTCCTCTCTGTAAAGAATCAATAAAATATATTTTAAAAAATAAAAATAACAAATAACCCTGAGGACCAGATGATCACATCTGTGACAGGGCAGAATCCAGCCCCCATGCTACCAGTGTGCAACCTCTGCTTGTGATCAAGTCCGTTGGGAAGCTGCATGCGCGGGGACAAGGAAGCGGAGGGGCTGTGACACTGGACTAACCGAGGAGGCGCCGGGAGTGGAGGAGGCTTTCTCCTTCACACCGTGCGGCCACCCGGGAAGCAGGCTCAGAGAGGTGCAGCGAGCTGCCCAAGCACACACAGCAAGCGGGCGGAACCGCCAGGCTCCAGAGGCCGTGGGTCCCCAGTCTGCCCGGCCGCACACAAGGCAGCCCTGGGGAAGGTGAGGCTGGGGCGGCTGACTCGTCATCCTCCGGTGAGTGCGAGGCAGGCGGAGGTCCAAGTGGGTGACGCGCCGGGGTGGCCCCACTTCCAGGGACCTGATCCAGGGTGGGGTGGGGTGCGGTGGGGCAGGGAGGAGGCGGGTGGGTGAACCTTCTCATACCTCCTTGACTCAGGGTGAACTCAGCTCTGACAAACCACCAGGCTTCAACAGTGACCCAGTTTCCCACTCAGCCAACTGAAACGAGTGGGGAGAAGGCGGCTGCCGCCTGGCTGGCCAGGTGAACGTGGGCAGGGCCTCAGCTCGGAGCGGTGGGTCCCAGGCTCCAAGGGAAGGGGCTGGCTCCATCCACCTCGAGGCCCTCCCGGCTCCCACAGCTACTGATTCTAATCAGCCCGGAACCTGAACACACGCCAACCCTAGGAGAAACGCCTCCCCCTCGGTTCCCCCGCTATGAACGGGCAGCGAGCCCCGTTCCACGGTCTTGTTGTGAGACCTGAGGATGGTTCCTAATGGTGAAGCCCTGTGCCTGACACCCCCGCCGTCACCACTGCCGCGGCCTAGCACCTGCGGCTACTCGCTTCCCTCCTTCCGGAAACATCCGAGCGCGGAGTCCGGGTCAGGTCCCGTTCTCTGCCTCCGGGACAAAGGGCCCAAACCCACGGTCGTGTCAGTGTCCCGGGAGGGCTCTGAGGACCTGACACTCACCAAGATGCAGACGCGCCCTGCGGTGAACTAGGGAAAAGTACGGGATTCACGTTCGGGCGCCGCGTTCCTGCCACCCCTCCCTCTCCAGCTGCCTGACCCTCTGAGCCTCAGTTTGCTCATCTGCAGAGAAAGCCATTACCCTACAACACACCATCTCCGAAGGGCTTCCTAAACTCCAGTCCTGTAAGACGATGCGTTCATGCAACGTACTCAGTCATTGAGGATCTGTGGCGCTGGGTCCCAGGATTACACTTGAGTCATAACGAGATGCCCTTGCTCAGGGTTCCGCCACGCACCTGATCCTGCCAGTCACTGAGAACACTTGCTCGGTGATTCCCAGGCCCACCTCAGGCCACCTGGACCGACTGCGGGTGGGGGTGGGGCAGCCCCGGGCCAGGTAAGAAGGAAAACAAACCTGCCGGTTCTAGAGAGGACACCTGCTCACTGAAGCTGAGAGACGGGCGCACCCGGACTGCCAGGGACAGGGGCGCCATCGGAGCGTGTCACTCACTGGGGGTGAGGACGTCTCGAGTCTAAGGCTTGGGCTCTGTTACTTCGCCAGCTGTGTGACTCTGGGCCAGGCCCTCAACCTCTCTGAGCCTCTGTTTCCTCAAAATGAAAACAGTCAGGCGTAAACCCCAGGCTGGGTTGGGGGTGGAATGTCAGGTGTCTCCTTCCCCCCGGCTTCCTCCGATGCTGGGGCTAATGTGCCATTCCAAGCCCGTGGAGCTAGCGGGGATGGGGGTGACTTGGTCACTCCCACTCGGACAGGCAGCTGGCCATTCACTGCTCCTGTGGCCAGGGCCCGAGACCTGGCTGATGTCCCGATTCCTCGGGCACAGTCCAGGGGAAACATGTCCCACTCCCACCGCTAAGGAATCAACTCCTCTCTTACACCCTTAGGAGAAATCTGGAAACATTCTCCCAACATAGAGGTATGGCAACAAAGCCCCCAATCTGGGTGGAGTTGCACCGCTCGCCAGATCATGAGGAGAGTCTCATCTCACTTGGGGCTCCAAACTCTTTTTTGGGAGGTAGAAGGTCTGGGGGGAACGGGGGAGCAGACTCCGGATCTGATTCTGACTTGACCGGCCCCTCCCTTCCTGCCTCTTTCTTCCTTGTTTTGTCCCTGAAAACCTCCCCAATAAATCTCTGAATGGATGGATGGATGGATGAATGAATGAATGAATACACAAACTCCCCGCTTCCCTGAGCCTCAAACTCTTTGTCCCCACAGCAGCAATGACAATACCTTTAGATCCGGGGCCTCCTCCGGCGTATTTTCAAAGGGTGGGGCTTGGTGCTGGTGTAACTTGGGGTGGATGGGAAGTGCAGGAGAGAACAAATCACTGAGCTCCACCCAGAGTCAAGCAGCACAAAACAATGTCAGGAAGACAAACCTGACACCTGGGGAGCCCTCCCTTCAACAGCACCAGCCGAGCAGTCCCACGGATGCTGTCACCCAGAACAGGGCATCTTGTGTCACCCACGGGGCCAGCAAATGGGCAGCAAGTTCCCAAGCACGCCCAGGACCGCCTTTCCTGGGGACCCGGCAGGTGATGGGAACGGGGACAGGGAGATGGGAGGAGCGGTGTGAATACACACGACCACGTCCGTGTGGCCGCACCCCTGGCAGGAAGCCTGCCCAGGCCAGGCAACAGCCAGGACAGCGGAAAGAACGCTCAAGACTGTGGTGCACCCGTGGGGAGAGGGGACACAGCATGCCCCGTTCTGGGCCTCAGTTTCCCCTTCGGTGAAGTGGCACCCTTAATTCCTCCCTCGCAAACTGTAAAGTGACGAGGGCTCCGAGGGGAAAGGGCGATTTTCACCCCCTTTCCTTGCTGCACCGGGATCTGGATTTGTCTGTGTGTGCTGGTTGCTCCCTACGCCAGCGTTTCCCAAAGCACGGCACCCACACCACCCACCGGCGGGACGTGGGGTGACTTCAGGGCAGGATGGGGACCTGCTGGTTAAGTGACATCAGACGTCACAGTGAGGGGGTCGTCCCTGTTGGGTTCTCGTTTGAGAACGCCGAGGACATCCAAGGGAAAGTCTCAGGGCAGGAGGCAACCTGGTCTTCGCCGCTCAGCTCTCCAGCGCTGGCTAGTAGCCCGCTGGTCACAGCCGCAGCGGTTCCGGCAGGCACCGGCTAGCGGCGACCTCACAGCCTCACAACCTGCCATGATTTCTATCTATTTGCAGCAGACGGTACTACTTTCTCATTTTCAAAGATGTTATAAAGTGATCTTTTCTACATAGAAATGTTAACTTCAAAAAAACGGAATCGTTTAAAGAAAAATGACTAAGTAAACAGCCCGCTTTGTTTAGAAATAGGCCCCGAAAGTCTGAAGATGGTACCAGAAGGTTGAAAACCGACTCAGGTGACGCACGCGTCAAGCCCCCCGTTTCTCTTCCTCCTGGACCCCATCTCCCGGCCGCTCCTGGAACAGGGTGAGGCCAGGTCCCAGCTCAGCAACAGACACGATGGCGCCACATTCTAACCCTCCACCCAACCCTCTGTCCTCCCTTCTCCCCCCGACCCTCTGCCAGGCCATGAGCACACCCTGGAGGCAGACAGAGCCACAGGACGGACAGAACCTGGGTCCCCGGGGACAGGCAACAGGCAGAGCATCCCCGCCCACCGTGGAGCTGTCCGTGAGCGAGAAATGAACTTGTGTTGCGTTAAATCACTGAGGTTTCAGGTTCATGGGAATTAGCTGACTTAGGCTAATCTAAGGAGGCATCTCGAGACCAATTTCCGGCCAATCCAGAAATCTCCTATGATTTCTGGTGCTTTATTCTGTAACAAATAATTACTAAGCTCCTAACAGATGCCAGGCACAGTCCTAAGGGCTTTGCAGCGATGAGCTCAATTAATCCTCATGACAGTCCTGGGAGCCAGGCACTGCTAGTATTTACTATTTGGCTTGACTTTCATTAAGGCAACCAGGGCCCAGAGGGGCCAAGCGTCTTACCAGCACCACACAACTAAGAAGGAGTGGCTGAGACTCGAACCCAGGACTGTTGAACACGCTCACATCCCTTGCTTTGCCTCAGTGCCACGCAGCCTCCGCTGAGCACCTCACCCAGGGATTGCCCTGCCCTGACTGTGTGCCAGTCCCTGGCTGGGTTGTGACCTCATGGCCTGGAGCCCAGCGAGTAAGACAGGAAGGGAGCAAGGGAGGTACATGGCACAGAGCCAGATGGGTACAGGAGGGGCAGCACGGTTGGAGGGCTCCGGGAAAGCCGGGTGCAGCTGGGGGAGCATCGCCCCTCCGGAAGAACAGGGAGGGCTTCTCGGAGGAGGTGCTGCTTGCGGCTGGTGAGAGCGGGAGAGATTTTAGCACAAGGAGACGGTGGGGAGATGCTGGCTCATCCAGAGCTAAGAGCCACCTCCTGGATCCACAGATGACCCGCCGCTCTGTCTACCTAAGGGGCCTAAAGACTCTGGGACAGGTCTCGAGCACACTCGTTAAAACACCCCCCATGCTGGGTGAAACGCATCTAGTCCTTTCAAGCCTTCTCTCACGAAAGGCTCCTATGGGCCTTGCCACTGCCTTTTCTTTCACAGGCTCGGGGTGCAATGGAAACACTGGGTGGGGAGGGAGTGAGACCACTCAGAGCCAGGCGGGCCCCCGCTCAGCAGTGACACACGGTGCCCACCCCCGGGGGCCCTGCACCAGCGGAGCGGAAAGAGGCGGTTAAGTCACGTGAAGCCGCACGGGGACTATAGACGCTGGGGGTCCACTTCACTGGGGGCGGCCCGTTTACAGGTGGGGAAAGAGCACCGACACAGGGGGCTGCCTGGCGAGGCTGCCTGAACCTGGTGCTGAAGGTCAAGGCCACCAATGAGGTCACGTGGGTGTCGGGATGCGCTGGGAAGGGCACGCCACCCACAACCCGGCCTAATTAGCAGGAGACACTGGACAAACCCAGACCGGGGCACATTCCGCAGGATGCCTGGGCCGTGCTCCCCAAGATGCCAAGGGCGGGAAGAGCCAGAACTCTCCCCGACCCGAGGGGCCCGGGGAGACGTGACCAGTGAGCGCAGTGGGGCTGCTGGATTGGATCTGACCTGCGGAAAACAGGTAAAATCCAAGTCCAGCACGAGTTCAGTTAATAATAATAATAATAATAATAATGTACCAACATCTGTTTCTTAGTGGTGGCAAACGTGGGAACGTATGCTGTGAACCATGGGGAAAACCGGATGGGGGATCGGTACTATCCTTACAACTTTTCTGTAAATCCAAGTTTTCCCAAAATTAAAACTGCATTTAATTTTTAAAAAAGGGGGAAGAGAGAGAGAAAGAGAAGCAAAATACTGAAACTAAAACAGAAGTCCCACGAGGTTGGGGGCAGGAGTTGCCTGTTTGGCTCAATGTTATACCCCCGGCTTCTAGAACAGTGCCTGGCACACAGTAGGCCCTCAATAAATATGTTCAGTGAACGAAGGACCCCAACAGTCCTGCCAGCGCCTGGCCTGTGGATGGGGGCTCCAGAGACGGGCTGAGAAAGGGCAGGATGGCAGCCCCCACAGGAAGGGCTGCACCCCGCTGCCTGCTCCCTGGCAGGCACATGGCGGGAAGCGCTGCCCACAAAGACACACACGACACAGGAAATGGTCAACAAACTATAAACACGGCTCAGTAGGTGGCAGCTGGTATCTGTGAAGAGGCCCCAGGAAATCAAGGCGATAAGGCTCCGGGGCACAAGTGTGTGGTTAATAAGAAAGCCTTTGGCATCACTAGCGAGCGCCCGGGTCTCAGTGATGTCATCCGTGGTTTGGGGGACCTTGACCAAGTCCCGCCCCATCTCTGTGCCCTGCACCCTCATCACGTTAAATGGGGAGAACACCGGGGTCCTACCTGATGCGAGGATGGACTGAGGGAGTCCAGGAGGACCTTAGCCGGCCACTGGACAGGTGGGCACTACGGTGGGCACGGCTGCAACCATGCAGGCCCTGGGAAGTCCCCGGAGGCTGAAGGTGTTCGAGGACCTGGAGCGAGGGGGGCGTCACTCAGACCGGGCTTTGGCTGAAGATGAACGTCAGGTCCAGTGGCAGAGCTGGCGGTGCCATCCCAGCGCCGTCGGGAGGAGGGAGCCCCAGGCTGCCTCTGCCCACACCCGAGCCCCTCACTCCTCTGCCTCGGCCACAAGTCCATGCCCACAGCCAATCCCAGGCGTCTGCGGATCTGCCCGCGTCCTGTGCACCTGGCCAGCCTGTGACACAGGCCGCACACCGCCCGCCGCAGGTCGTCATCAGTCCTCAGTAAGGTTTGGTTTGGCCCAACATGATGTTCAAAATGAAACTGGAAGCGGCTGCTAATCATAGTCACATTTCCTGAAAAGCTGGGGACTCTGCCGGCAGGCAACCAGCCACAGAGCTGGTCGGCAGCCGCCCCTCCCTGCCCACCGCGGCGCCTCCCTGGGCCCTGGGGCATCTGGGTTGTTGTCTGGAGTCACCAGGCAGGTGCCCCTTAGAGAGGGGAGCCCGGCTCCAGGTCTAACCTCCCGGGGGTCCCACGTGAGCACGTCACCGGCCCTGCAAACCCCAGAGACCCTGGTCTCAGCACGCCCACGTGCCCGAGGCCCCTGCTGATGTCTCCCAGGTGAGGAGCTCAGGCACATGCTGCCGGGCAAGGCCAGAAGGAGGCAAATACAGTCCCATTTTCTTTTATTTGTTTTTATATTTTTATTTATTTTTTTGTTAATCCTCACCCGAGGATATTTTTCTATTGACCTTTTAGAGCGTGGGAGAGAGAGGGGAAAGAGAGAGAAACATCGATGTGAGAGAAACACATTGATAGGTTGCCTCCTGCACGTGCTCCAACCAGGGCCGGGGAGGAGCTGCCACCAAGGTACGTGCCCTTTGAGCGAATCGAACCCAGGACTCTTTGGTCCACAGGCCGATGCTCTATCCACTGAGCCACACACAATCCCATTTTCTAAGCACATCTGTCCGGCATCCACACAAGCCCATCTCATGCAGGCTCGCAGGAACCAGGCTAGGAAAGGGTGAGCACCCAATATGCAGATGAGGAAAACCGAGGCTCACAGAGGCGGTGTCCTGTCCAGGGTCCCACGGCGGGTCAACACGGGGAAGGGATCCGAATCCAGACAGACTGGCTGAACAAGCACAATAGGAGGTCCGTTCCGAGGCGGCCAGGGTCAGCCCAGCACGGAACACGTTCCCCTGAGGATCTGGAGACACTGTCTCCACACAAGGAATGTACGCTTGGACCCGCAGGACATCACAGCAGCCCCCGAGTCACGTGGCCCACACAGTTCTCAAGGGATGTTTTGGTGAAATTCTGTATGTCAGCGGCTGGTGGTGAGGAGGGAAGGCCTGGGGGAAGCCATGAAAATCAGCAACGGCCAGGCATCAGCGAGGCAGGTATCAGCGAGGCAGGGCCGAAACTGCTGAAGCGCCTGGCTCAGGAATCACCACGTTCCAGTCCCCGTCCTGACCTCCCAGAGGCCTGCCCTGGGCCAGTCACTTCCGGCCTTGGCTCCCTGCTTCTAAACGGAATTCATCAAGGAAACAATGAACAGAGTGAAAAACTGCTCTTTATGAAACCCATAAACCTGAAAAGGGGTTACTATCCAAAATATACAAGAAGCTCCTTCAACTGCATAGCGCAAAAACAGACCAAAAAAACCCCACCAAAAACAGTGAAAAACTGGGCAAAGTTTTGAATAGGCATTTCTCCAGAGGAGACACACAGGTGACCGACGTGCATATGAAAAGATGCGGCATCACTAGTCACCAGGGAAAAGCAAGTAAAAGCCACAATGAGATGTCACCTCACACCGGCTAGGAGAGCTGCCGTCAACATGAACAAAAACGACAACTGCTGGCGAGGCTGTGGGGAGAAGGGAACCCTTGTGTCCTGCCGGTGGAAAACGGTCTGCAGGCCCCTCAAAAACTAAAAATAGAGCTACCAGATGACCCAGGAACCCCATAACCGGGTTTTTATCCAAAAGAACTGAAATGGGGACCTTGCAGACATACAGGCAGCCCATGTTCACTGCAGCATTATTCGCAGTAACGTGAAGCAACCTGACTGTGACACTGTGATATGCACATACAAGGGGGTAACACTCAGCCTGAAGACAAAGGAACCCCTCCCACATACAACACGGATCAACCCGGAGGGCGGTGTGCGAGGTGACGGAAGGACGATATTCACAGCATCGCTGACAGGACACATCTGAAGCAGTCAGGCTCACGGAGACAGAAGTGGAACCGAGGGTGTCGGGCCGGGGAAGAGGGATGCTGCTCGACGGCTCTGAGGTTTCGGTCACACAGGACACGTCAGTTTAGAGACCTGCTCACCGACTCTGCCCCGTGTTGACCACACTGCTGTGCACTGACACACGGGCTACAAGGGTCACCTTAACGTTCTTACTACCATTTTTTAAAACGGAAGCAATAGTGTGACTATCGCCCGGCCGGCGTGGCTCAGCGGTTGAGCATCAACCTATGAACCAGGAGGTTGGGGTTCGATTCCCGGTCAGGGCACGTACCCCGGCTGTGGGCTCGATCCCCAGTGTGGGGTGTGCAGGAGGCAGCCGATCAATGATTCTCTCTCATCACTGATGTTTCTCTCTCTCTCCCTCTCCCTTCCTCTCGGAAATCAATACAAATATTTTTTTTAAAAAAATAGTGTGACTATAACATTTCTCAGGCTGCTGAAACTGTCCTGTATCTAGATCGGGGGGTGGTTACATGATATAATGTCTTAAATTTCACAGATGAGTACACCCCAAAAAAGGTCAATTCTACTGTAGGTTAATTTTAAAAAAATAAAAATAAATTCCTAATCATCTCTCTCTCTCTCTCTCTCTCTCTCTCTCTCTCTCTCTCGGGACGGGTGGCTTTTAAGCCCAATGGCATGCCTGGCACAGTGCTCAGCGCACCCCGAGCGGGGGGACCGCCAGGCTCACTCAGGAGGTCAGCCTGCCTCCTTCCCTCCTGAGATGCAAGCCCCAGGCCAGCACGTGAGGGACAGTTAACCTCCTGCAGGGGCTGTCTCAGCACCAGCCCCCAGTGCGTCAGGGACCCCCAACTAGACTTACATTTACTAACAGCCAGGCCTTGTCTCCAATGGGGTCTAAGAATATTCAGTCCATTGCCAACGGAGGTTGTGCTGCTCGCCAGGTTCAAGGGGGTGAATGGCACTGTCAGGTGTACGCCGGTCCCCTGGGCCCTGTGAGGTACCGGGGTGTCACCCAGCATCTCTGAGGCGCTGATCCCCCAGCAGGCCCGGGGGTTAGAAAGCACTGGCCTACGCCCTCGCTGTGGGCAGTGCAGCCCCGAGTTCTTCCTGCCTCCCCCGAGGGCGGGGATTTTTTTTTTTTAACCGAATACGTAGTGGTGTTGGAGGTTCTGTGCCGACCTGTACTTTTTCTGCATATGCAACCAATGTAATTAAATCCACAGACCTAAATGTTGAAAGCTGACAACAGACAATTAGGCTAATTACCACTTCCTTACAGGATCCATTAGGGCTGTTCCTCACACCTCATTCTGAGAAATGGTACCCAGCGCTCTCTGAGCAGCAGGGTGACTTAGACAGTAAGTTTGGCAAAAGCGGGGCTGAACCGAGTGACTCTGGTCCCTTCGTGCAGGCCTTCTCAGAGCCTTTACTACGTCAGCTCAGCACATGCTGTGACTCTCTGCGGGGACACGGTATGGAGAAGCACAGGCTGGGAGATGCTAAGTCAAGTCAGTCCCACGGGGCGAGGCACCCAATCACCGGGAACCTCGCTAGCCTAGGTGCAGGCCTGGGGGGGTCGGGGTGGGGGTCCCGGAGACTGCCCTTCTCATAAGCTCGGCGATGCTGC
>NW_006292094.1:2150396-2154478 GCF_000327345.1 Myotis davidii | reverse complement strand
TGACCACTGGGTCTGGAGTGCAGCCTGAGTCTGGGGACTTTGAAAGCCCCTCCGGTGGCTCCCGTTCAGCCAGAGTCGAGGTTCAGAGATGCAGATGGTGGGGAGGCCTCACCCCAATGCCCTCCTCTCTCCCTGCCTGCCTGGCCAATCGATGCCCGAGGAAAACTGCCTACAGCCACTCCAAAACTAAGTCTGAAAGGATTACCAGATGGGGAGAGGCACTGACGAGGCCACAGCTGGCTAAAGCCCTGTCTCAAGATATTATGGCATTGCGGCCAGGAGCCCAAACAGCCTAGGGAAGGCCCGAGGGAGTGGAGTCTCCATCTCATTCTGTGTCCAGGGAAGCCTGGACCGTCCAGCGTCACGTGCCCTATGTTGGCGTGAGACCGCAGTGGGATCTTTAATGGCAATTTCAGAATCGGGTGTCAGACCACGAGGTTAGTGTAGAAAAAAAAAAGGCTGCCCAGCCGGCGTGGCTCGGTGGTTGAGCAGTGACCTGTGAACCCGGAGGTCACGGTTCGATTCGCCATCAGGGCACATGCCTCCCTGAGAGCAGGGCTCAGGCTCCCTGGGCCTGGGCCGCAGGAACCGCCCGCATCGCCCGCCCCAGGCCGAGGGGGAGGCGGCAGGTGGTACCCGTCCCCCGCCAGCAGGAACTGGGTCCGGTCTGGGCCAACGCCCCCGGATCTGGGTCACAGGCCCAGTTCCACACCTGCAGCGTTCAGCGATGACTGAAGCAATGCAGCAGAGCAAAGCAAACACAAGTAATCTCTGAAGGCCCAGGATCCTCCCTCTGCACTCTGCCTCCTCCCCGCCCCCAACAATTTCAAGCAAATTCAAGGAAAGGAGGGGAAATCACCAACAGCTGAAAACCTGCCCGGGGGAGAGAGAGCTGGCTATCGAACCGCAACCATGCCTTCGGCTTCCTCGTGAGGCATTTCCAAGGGCCCAGGCACGGTTCTAGGAATTACCAATAAATAAGGCAGATACAAATCTTTGCCTAGGCAGCTCCGTCTCGATGGGAGGGAGAAAGAAAGTGAGCATAATAATCAAGTGAATTGTATAGTGTTCGGAAACAGAGTTGCTTCGATAACACAAATAATGAGAGTAGCGGCCACAATGTATTGGGAGCTCGCTTGGGTAGACATGCTGAACATACACTATCTCATTTAATTCTCTCCACTGCTCTCATCCCCCTTCACAGATGAAGACACAAGACCCCATAGACCAGCGGTTCTCAACCTTCCAAATGCTGCGACCCTTTAACACAGCAGTTTTTATAAGCTCGTCAAGTGGTGTCAGTGCACAGCCGAAACCGAGCAGACTGTCCTAAACCCAGAGAACTGACAGCAAGCTGGGCCTTGGAGTCCGGTCCCTCCTGGGTGACTTCTGGCGGGCCAGTTCCCTCCTCTGAGACTTTTCTCACCAGTCGAGTGGTCAGTGAGGGGTCTTACCTCGCCACTGATGCCCTTACGTTGGAAGTGTGGTCCCCAGACCAGCAGCTAACTGAAATTGGGGTCACCACAACATGAGGAACTGTATTGAACATGAGCACAAATTGAACATAATTAAAGCATAGTGATTAATCACAAAAACAATATATAATTATATGTGTTTTCCGATGGTCTTAGGCGACCCCTGTGAAAGAGTCGTTCGACCACCCAAAGGGGTCGTGACCCACAGGTTGAGAACCGCTGGCTTAGACAATAAGAAACAAGGAGTATTGATAAAGGAAGGACAACCTCCGCCTGGTGTTGTTTAAGGAGAGCAGACTGAGCATGAAGCCTGGTTTTCTTCCAGGCCTTGAAGTGGGGGGGTGGGGATGGGGATGTCAAATCAGAATATGCCCCTCTCCACTCCCCACGGCTCTTAAAAGAAGTGACAGAGTTGTGGGACCCTCCAAACCCTCCCATTCTCTCCCAGAACGAAGGCTCCGGAGCTAACAGTCCCGAGTTCAAATCCCGGCCCCACCAGCTCACCATGGCCCTGGGCAAACCGTCTCTCCTCCCTCTGATTTAAAATGAGATTAAAGGCCCCCTCACAGATGACAAGACCGCACCCCACAGTGCCTGTACAGGGTGACTGCCCCATGCACACCTCTACTCCCGGGTGAATGCCCTACGCCCACCCCCCTCCTCCCCTCCAGTGCTCAGAGGCAGGGCCACGTGTCTCCAGGTCCCGCACGTGGGGCACGTGGCAGAGGGCTGAGCACCGTAAACATTTGATGAGTCAACATGGAGAGGAGGAAATGTCTGGGATGGTGGGACCTTCTTTAGCACCTGAGCCCTTGAGGTAACAGATCTTAGAAACTGCAGGTTCCTGGGCACAAATGGCTCATGCTCTGAGGTGGGAATGTAAAGTGTTGAGCCCACGCCCTCAAGCAATCGATTTAAAGCGCTGCATGAAGCCAGGACTCCCTTGGCCCTGAACCATGCATCTCAAGGGCCACCAGGTCAGGAGCTGTGTGCAACCTGGAGCCCCGGGCCCACCTGTCAATCTAGCACCCGTGAGGTGCAGAGCAAGACCCTGGAACCTCAACTTTCTCATCTGCAGACGGGGGAATTAGACACAGAGGGAAGGGATTAAATGATCAAACGCAGGGATTCCATCAAGGTCAAACATCACTGAATCACATGGGGATGGAGGAGGGGCAGGAATTATCAGCCTGGGCAGGGGGAGGCTCTGTGGGCCCAGGAATCCACATCTTAGGAATTCCTGGGGTCCAGGAATCCCAGGTCTCAGAGCCCGGATTGAATGTCAGCATGAGGACAGACCCTGCTCCCATCAGAGGGGCCTTTCCTTGTTCCAAATGGCCCTGCGTCTGCAAGCGTTTGTCTGAGACCCTCGTGCCAGCCTCAGGGCTGCATGGAAGGGCCAGGAAGCTAGCAGATGCTTGCAAGATGGCATGGGTGCCCAGGGCAGGCTGGGGTACCACGTCAGCCAGGGCAAGAGCTCCAAGGCTAACCACCTCTCCAGGCCGAACCCCGCACTGTGCCACCTGCCATGGGGGTCACTGACAGGTCTGTCTTCCAGAAAAGGCTGTCACTTGGCCCTGACTTGGTTCACACCTGGAGGGAGGGACGGACAGGGCGGTCAGGGAGGGAGGGCTCCCTCCTGGGGGTTGGGCACCGGAACCCCTGTTCTGTGGACAAGGAAATGGGCTGGCGGAGAAGCTTCTCACCCACCAACCCCCACTTGTGGGCTCGAAACCGTACAGGCCCCGAGTAAGAGCTGCTCAGGCCCTCCGTCCTCCCGGGTGGGAGTCTGTGCGTAGCCCCCAACCGCAGGTGGTGACAGAGAGGCTGACACTTGCCGGGTCACCCAGCTGAGCAGCCAGGGGAGGTCTGCACCCCGAGCCTGCTCCCTGACTTCCAGAACACACCCAGGTTCTCAGCGGAGGGGGCAGAGCCAGGCCTCCAACTCAGCCCCTGCCCACACCAGCCCTCTGTGTTCCTGGCCAGACACCCATGGTGTGGCTGCCTCAGGCCAGGGCCTCCCCTGGGGCTCCATGGTCCAAGGGGAAGTCTGGTGGAGACCCCTTCCCAGGCAGGCTTTCCGGAGGCCTAACCCCGCACAACACGGACCATGAGGCGCTGGACCCACAAAGGGCCCATTGTGATGACTGGAGGAAGCCAAGGCCGCAGGCTTTGGGCCCTCTGCACAGCGCTGCCCCAAGCTCCAGGGCCTCTGCCCCTCGCCATGGCGCCCCCATACCCAGCGCCCAGGCCCAGGACTGGCTGGAGTCAGGCCCCCTGCTCTGCCCAGCGGGGGGCAGCCTGGGCCTGTGGTAACCTAAACCCCCCAGCTGCCCTGCTGGCGGGATGCGCAGCAGACCCTGGGGGTCCCTGGGGGCTCCTTCAAGGTGCCCAGGACGCACCTGTCAGCTGGGGTGGGGTCCACACAAGGGGGCTCTGTAGAGGGAGGAAGGGGCAGGCTGTGTGCTCCCAACTGGGGGGAGGGGGGGATCTGTGTTCCAGATGGGGGAGGGGGGATGCATATTTGTGAAGCGTGAGACCAGCTGGGGAGCGGGCAGGCTGGGGAGAGGGCTCCGGGGAGGAAAGGAAGGTGCGGTCCGAGGTGGG
>NW_006292094.1:2133945-2150205 GCF_000327345.1 Myotis davidii | reverse complement strand
TAAAGGCTCTCGGAGGGGAAGGGAGCCCCTAAAGAGGCCTTCGTCCTTTGCCAGCCCCCCACGGTGTGGTGACGATCCATGGAATGGTCCAGGTTTGGGCCCCGCACAGCGCCCAGCTCTGAGAAGGGCCGAAGGCTGCGTGCGAAGGGAGGTCAGGCAGCCCCAGGTTTGCAAGGGGCAAGTTTTTACAAAAAGGCATTTCCCTGCTGTGCCGCTCTGGGGAAGGCACTTGGCTTCTCTGAGCCTCACCCCCTTCCACCGTCCGCACGGAGGAGGTGGACACTTACTGGGGGGGCTTTTTCCCGGGGATCACGTGAGAGAATTGGTTGGAGACTGGCTTAGTGCCTGCCTGGCCCGGAGGAAGGGCTCAGGCCCTGAAGCTGTTGTGGTCGGTGTGGTAGCGGGCTCTGCGTTCAGGACATGCAGGCTGTCCCGGAGGCCGACGGTGGCCTGGTCTGCGCCTTGGCCCAGGAGGCCTCTCTGAGCCCCAGTTTCCTTCTGTGAAAGTCACAGGTAATCAGCATCTCCCTGGACTAGAGGAGATGATAGTTGAGGTGACACAAAACCCATGTAGAGGAAACTCATTCTGAACTCTCCCCTCCTCCCGCCCCTCCCCGCAAGCCAAGGACCAAGGACAAGGTGACCGGGAACTTGAAAATCCCAGGGGAGGAAGGTAGAGGCTCACGTCTAAAAGCAGGGCCTGCAGGCGGTTTCTTTGTCTATAAATAGAGGGAAATGGTGGTACTTCTTCCTCTGGGAGGGTTGCTGAACGCAGTTTCAGCAGGGGGAGGGGTGCGGAGGAGCTGGTGTAGGGGGTGGGGTGCGGAGGGGCTGGGATAGGGTGGGGCTGAGAACCAAACTCTCCCCCCTGGAGCATACACAGGGCCTCACAGTTGCCTCTCCTACCTGCTGACCTCTGGCATTCTCATTCATTCATTCATTCATTCATTCAGCAAAGGGCTGGTATTCTTGGGAGAGAGAAAGAAATCTTAGACTGAACCGGAAACCCGAGGGCAGCAGGAAGGTGAAGGGACCTTGAGCAGCCACTGGGCCCGAAGGACTCTTGGCGCTTTGCAGGAGGGAGCCATGCCGTGGGGGGCCTTTGATCACACGCCTCCCTCCTCAAAATGTGGTCCCCGTGCCAGCTGCTGGGGCGCCATGGGGCAGACTCTGGCCCCAGCTCAGACCTATGGAATCGCGTGTGCATGTCACGTCACCTCCAGGAGATGCCTTGGCACGTTTAGGTTTGAGAGGAATTGTGCTAAAGGACCTGGCTCCTGGAGGTGGGGGTGCTGGCCGAGCTTCAGTATTCCTGTTCCTTTTACCTGGAGTGCATTCCTTCCTTCTTCCACCCACCGTATGGGCAGAGGACGCACATGTCTCCCAATAGCCACTCTCCCTTTCTTCGTAACTATGAACAGAGCCCAGGCTGGAGCCAAACGACATGGGTACGCGGTCCAGCTTATCCACTCACTTATTTTACCTATTTCCCTCAGTCTTCTCACCTGGAAAATGGAGCAATACTAGTACCTTTGTCATAGATCTGTTGTGAGGATGAACTGTGTTGGTGTATGTCAAGGGCTAAGGTCCGTGCCTGGCACAGTGCAAATGAAAGCTACGGTTGACTATAGTTGCTATTTTTGTACGATGATGGAGCTCCAAGTTTTGGCTGGGTATATGGCTGCTCAAAATGAAAGTTCCATTTCCCAGCTTCCCTTGCAGCTAAGTGTGGCCATGTGACTAAGTTCTGGCCATTGATATGTAAGGGGAAGTGGCTTGTGGCAGCTTCTGGGATAGTTGGTGTATATTACCCTCTGTGTCCCTTTCTCCATCTAGATGCCCAAACTAAGGATGCCACCATCCTGGACCATGCGGTGAAGGCCACACCGTGCAGAGCAACAAGATAGAGGAGACTGGGTCCCTGTCACTGAGTGGCAGAGTGCCTGTCCTCAAACATCTACCCAGACGTCTAAGCAACAGAAAAGCAAACACCTGTCTTGCTTGAGCGTCTGTTATTCTGTAGCTTTAGACACTTCCACCTGAACCAGATGCCATAGCGCCTGCCCAGCCTCAGCTCAAATACTAAATGCAATACAGGTCAGGGGCCCATTCTATGCTCGCATGGCACCCTCCAGTTTTCCTTGGGAGACCTTGTCACCGTTTGTGACCAGGTTATTGTCATTGGCTAATGTCTACCCCTCCCCTTGTCACCGTTTGTGACCAGGTTATTGTCATGGGCTAATGTCTACCCCTCCATGTTGGCTCGAAGCTCTCCAGGGTGGGTGAGTGTCTGTTTGTTCAGTCGTGTCCCCGCATCCAAGCAGAGCCTGCATGTGGAGGGGGTGTAAGTGCTGGGAGTGGAAGGCCGAATGGAGGCTTCCCCGGGAGGCAGGTCGTCCCATCGAACAGAGGGTGGGGAGCGGGCACATCAATGAGGATCTCTGTGGGGACTGTACTCAGCCAGTCCCAATGGTCCAGCCTCCCAAAGGACAGTGGGAGATGGAGCTAAGGGGTAAGTAGGAAAGTTCTGGATCTCTTTGGCCAGGGGAGAGACTGCATCGCAGCTGTGGCTCCCTGTGGTAGCTGGCCTCCTGTTATTCTCATGTCCTCATGTGGTCACCTCCCACAGTGACTAGGGCTGGCCTGGGGAACCGACAGGTCATTGTAGAAATGATAGTGTCTGACCCTTGAGGGCCGCTCATAAAGGGCGTCAAGGCTTCTGCTTACACCTGCCGACTCACTTGCTCTGGAAGAAGCCACCTTCTGCATCATGTACTCAAGCGCCTGGCCAGTGTGGCTCAGTGGTCGAGCGTCAACCTGTGAACCAGGAGATTACGGTTGGATTCCCAGTCACGGCACGTGCCCGGGTTGCGGGCTCGATTCCCAGTGTAGCACATGCAGGAGGCAGCCCATCAATGATTCTCTCTCATCATTGATGTTTCTCTCCCTCTCCCTCTCCCTTCCTCTCTGAAATCAATAAAAACATATTTTTTTAAAAAAGAACTCAAGCGCCATTACAGAGGGGCCTGTGTGGCGGCCCCAGCTGAGCTGCTCTGAATTCCCAAGGCTCATAAACGATGTGAGATAACAATCTCAAGTCACTAAATGGTGGTAACCAGTTCTAGGGCAGGAGATAGGTTATACAGCCTCTGTCTCCCAGCCAAGCTAGTGAAATGGGCAACTAGCTGGGCCACCTGGACACACTGCTGAACTAGCCAGGTGTCTGAGACTAAAAGGAAGAACAGGAACACCTTACCTGTTGCAGGTAGCCTCTAAAACCGCCGCCCCAGTTAGCCCACCTCTTGGCATCCCTACCCTTTTGTAATCCCCTGCCTTAGAGTGTAGGTTGGACGTGTTGACTCACTTCTAATAAACAGAGCCGGCGGAAGTGATGGCATGTTGCTGCTCAGACGATGTCTGAACAGATGTGGCTTCTGGCTCGGACGCTCTTTCTATCGTTCAGATCAATGGCCCTGGGCAAGCCAGCGGCCCTCCCGAGAGGTCCATGTGGGCCAGCTTGCCAGTGGATCTTTGGAGGCCTGGCAACAACCGTTTGAGCTTAGAAATGGACCCGTCAGGCCCAGTTCGGCCGTGAGGTGACCGCAGCCCTGCAGAAACAAATACCGTATTTGCCGGCGTATAAGACGATTTTTTGGCCCTGAAAAATATGCCTCCAAGTGGGGGGTCGTCTTATACGCCAGGTACACTTCAGATAGACTGCCCATAGTGCTTGCCCCGTGCCATAGTGGCCTCCCGATGCCCGCCCACTTCATTCCACATACCGTTCAGGCATCAGCAGCGCTGCTGGGTGTTTGCTCGGCTGTTATGCGATTTTGCTGTTATGCGATTTTACCACACTCGCAAAATCGCACACAGCCGACCATACACCCAGTATGATAGCGCAAAATCACGAATCGCGATACCATACTGGGTGTATGGTTGGCTGTGTGCGATTTTGCGAGTGTGGTAAATTCGGGTTACCGTATATTTCTTTACATATGCATTGAAGATTCGCGATTTTGCGCTATCATGGTGCCTGTTAGAATGTTGAAGAGCTCGCACTTGCGCACTAGTGAGGTCCCAGGGAGATGCTGATGCAAGGGTGGACCAGACTGCTATAGTGACAGGGCGGGCAAACAGGGAGCAGGGACCAATCAAATCAGGCTTTGTATACAGCCAACAGCCAACCACAATACTGCCCCATTGTACAGTACAGCATAGAAAATGTCGACCAGTCAAACCCCTATCATCCCTATCATGGCACCAAGATGTCGTTGATGAACTTTTAATATCAGCTGGAATTACCTGTATGTTTACCGGTAATAAACTTGCACTGTTTTATGTATATGTTTGATTACATACAGCCTTGTGACAGTTTTCCTGCATGTCATAAGCATTTGAATATAAATTAAAATGTTAAAATCAAATCTGATATTGTTTTACCTTTTATTTGGTGTGTGGAAGGTGTGCGGAAGAGGGGGTAGTCTTATACGGCGAGTATATAAAAAACTCTGTATTTTGAGTGGAAATGTTAGGGGGTCGTCTTATACGCCGGCAAATACGGTACATGGTCCTCAAAGCTTGCTGTGAAGATGAAGTAACAGGTACAGTGCCCAGCACATAGTAGGTGCTTGCTCAATCAATCAATCAATAAACAATTGAATGTTCTATAGGGTAGAATGTCCCCTGGATCCGAAAGCTCACTCCCCTTCAACCCCTCCTGCAAACACGTCACTGAAAGTTGTTTAAACAGGGGAATGGCCGGGTCAGATTTGTTTTTCTGTAATAGGAAACGGGTTTGTGTTCCATGGGTGTGGCTGGTTCCACTGTGGGCTGGATGAAGAGAGAGATTAAGAAATAATAATTCTTTGTTAGTTCAGAGAGGTCTTGAGGGTAACTTGAGCCTCGTAGAAGGTAGACTTCTGACCAAACAAGTCTCTTTTCTTGTTCTAAGAAAGTCTCATGACCAGCCGGAAGACATTCATTCATTCATTCATTCACTGAACACCTCTTTGTGACAGGTCCTCTGGATGTAGAAATAAACATGACATGTCCCTGTTCACAAGAAGCCAGGGGCGGGGGAGTCCCTAATTCTACCTATGGGATAAGTCAGTCTGAGCTCTGTCTCTTTGTGGGGCAAAATGTCTGCCTGTAGCTCCAAACTGACCATTTCTTGTTCAGCAATTGCAGCTGATAAAGACGCCGGTTTCCTGGTACCTCCAGCAAAGGCTCCTGGGATGACCCTCAGGGGCCTGGCTTAGGTCACAGCCCTGAATGGTAGCCTCCAGGAGAATGGGACCTGCTGATTGGCCAGGCCTAGGCTGAACAGCAGAGCCTAGAGCAAGCATGTCAAACTCGAGGCCAGCGGGCCGCATACGGCCCACGACAGATATTTTTGTGGCCCAGCCAATATAACGGAGTGTAAGAAATGTTTTAATAAAAATTGTGTAACTTAATTTTTATAATATCCTGTTATACATAATTATTGATAACGAACTACAACGCTCGCTAATGACTGATTACTATAATTGTGTTGCATTCATTTCCCTTGCGTGCCTTTCATGCAGGTGCACCATTTCTCTCCACTAATACCAGCAGCGAATATTTTAGCAGCCGATGGCCACATCATTAGTCTTGGACTGACTTGTTTGGTGTGTGCAACAGGAAATATTTCGCTTTCGGAGAACAAGAAAAATAGGTTTCTTTGCGTTACACTTATTAATTTGTGCAGTTTTTCAGTGTCTGGTACATGAATGTCGAAGAAAAAACATTGTTATTAAAATGTTCTATTATTTTATGTTAACAATGACTCATTTATTTCAGTCCCTTGGATTCAGCACGTCTCTATCGAAACAAACCTACGTTTCTATGAAAATCGTACCTTTTGTTTTTTTGCGGCCACATACACTTAAACCTTGTTTATTTGGCCCCTGTTAGCCTTTGAGTTTGACATGCTTGCCCTAGAGCCTGGAGTGGAATCAGCCTCATTCTGCACACAGGGATTCGGATGGGAGAAGGGTGGTTTCCAAAAAAAATAAGAGTTAGGGCAACATTGCCAAAGGTGGGGAGATGTTGGAAGGCTAAACCATCAGCTATCTGCAACAGGGGAGTCAGGAAAGGCTTCCGGGAGGAGGAAGAGTGTGAGCTGAGACCTGAAGAACAAGTAGGTATTAGTCAGGGGGAGGAAGGCAGGCGGGTGCCTTAGGTATCAATTGCTGCAAAAGAAATTACCCTAAGCTTAAAACCCATAAAAACTCAAAGGGACAGGGTCCAGAGAGCTTCCAGGTCAGTGAACATGTGGAGATATGTTTCCATCCTGGCTCCTCCACTCTCCTGGCTGTGTGACCCTGGCCAAGTTACTGAACCACTCTGTGCCTTGGTTTGCTTATTGCTAAGCTGGGATTTGTAATGCTTATGTCATATTAAGTGACTTGATGTATTTCCAGAGCTTAGCATGGAATTGGGCACATAGTATCTGCTCAATTAAATGGCAGTTTGCCCGCACCCTCCTAGGCTGGGGAGAACACTAGGGAAGGTTAATGCAAAAGCAGCAGCATGTGGTCCACACAGGAAGGGGGCCTTTGTTTGATTACTTATTATTCCATCCCATTTCAAACAAGATTTATATTACCACTACACTGATCTTTGCCCCATCTTATTTGACTGTACTTTTCAACAGATTGTTTTGTTTACATATTGACAAAAATAGTATAGGCCCGTGGTCGGCAACCTGCGGCTCGCAAGCCACATGCGGCTCTTTGGCCCCTTGAGTGTGGCTCTTCCTATGCCTTAGGAGGACCCTAATTAAGTGAATAACAATGCACCTACCTATATAGTTTAAGTTTTAAAAAATTGGCTCTCAAAAGAAATCTCAATCGTTGTACTGTTGATATTTGGCTCTGTTGGCGAATGAGTTTGCCGACCACTCTCTTAGATAGTGCACCTCTGCCCTGCCTAGGGTCTGGCTGCTCACCCTGCCTAGGGTCTGGCCGCTCACCCGTGCTTTCTGAGAGCTGTGAAGCTCATGAGTGTGAGGTCTCTCACCCAGACAGTGCGCACTGCTGCCTCCGGCAGCCAGCGTCACAGGCTGGGTGACTCAGTGCCTCCCGCTCACCTTCTCTCTGACCTGGAGCTCACCCGGACCCGGTCCTCCATTGTCTGTGGTGTGGCTTGGGGTTGGGCAGGGCCTGCACCCAGTTCCTCCTGAGCAGGCTCTGCAGCAGCCCCTTCCCCACCGGCTCCTCCCTCCCCTCCTGCTCCTGGACTGGGCCTGGGGCGCGTGGTCCGGTCTTCCTGGGGCCTCAGCCTGAGCCTGTGTCATGGTGCATGGGTGTCGCCGAGGGTTGACATCCAGGGGCAGGGTGGGCCTGTCCTCCTGCTGATGACTGTGCTGGGCTTCCTCAGAGTTGGCTGGGACTGGCTGGGTGTCAAACCCACCTTGACTCTTAGGAGGAAATAGAAAAGGGAGACCTGGGCGGCACTGGGTGTGACTCCTGTGTCACTGAAGTAAGTCCCTTCACTTCCCTGAGCCACAACCTCTTTCTCGGGAAATGGGTCATCTGCAGGAATGAGAGGCCATTCATTCATTCGTTCATTCATTCATTCGCAAGTTGATGATACGCCAGTGAACAGGACAGCAACTCCTTTCACATACCAGTGCTTAGCACCCCGTAAATAATAAGTGTAGACAAGCCTAATAACAACGTATTCCAGGTACCTCCGGCTAGATCCGCATGGCCCTAGTGCCTGCAGATGGAGGAAGGCCAATGCAACCTGGCTGCCTGTAACCCCGAGAAGTGAGGTCAAGGGTGTAAGAGAGAAAGCTCTGGGGTCGGAGATCGGGACCCTAAGCCAAGCTCAGCCGATTTCGGTCTGTGTCACCTTGGGGATGTCCCCTCCCCACAGTAGCCTCGCTTTCCTCTCTGCAACATGGAGGTCATGCACAGTTCACAGGGCAGCTGAAGGGCCAGACGTTCATTCTGTGGTCCTGTGGGAGCCCCCCACTGCTTTGGATCTAGTTCCGGCTGGATCTCACATCCCACGCCCTCTGGTCTCAGGGTCATACTGGTAAGGTGAGACCTGCCAGAACAGCCCACCCTCGCTCTGCGAGTTCATTCCGTTCCATTTTTATTTTTGTTTTCCTCCTTGACAAAGCAACTAACTGCATGTTTAGCAGACCCTAGACACGGCTCCCTATGTGGCTGAAATTCAAGATCCTCACGGAATCCAGGAAGCACTTGGGTGTCATGGACAGACATCAGCGGTCCCCTCCCCTCCAGAGTCGCCGCCCAATCTTGTGTTCAGTCATCACACGACCAGTGCTCTCTGTGCCCGCCCCTCCCCCAAGTCACCCGTTCAACAAGAGCTCCAACCCGGCCTGAATCAGTGATGAAAACAGGATTAGCTCCTGCAAAACTTAGTCTTTTTTTGTTTTCATGAACTTTTTCATTAAATCCATAGTAATTATTTAATTTAATTTTTTTTAAAAATATATTTTATTGATTTTTTACAGAGAGGAAGGGAGAGGGATAGAGAGTTAGAAACATCAATGAGAGAGAAACATCGATCAGCTGCCTCCTGCACACCCCCTACCGGGGATGTGCCTGCAACCAAGGTACATGCCCTTGACCGGAATCGAACCTGGGACCCTTCAGTCCGCAGGCCGACGCTCTATCCACTGGGCCACGCCGGCTGGGCAGTAATTATTTAATTTAAAATGTAACATGAAAAAGACATTCAGACTGGGACCAGGGTCCCTGATGGAGAACGAACTCCTTCTTGGCCCCACACCTCCAGCCAAGGCGGCCACGGCTGAAGGTTTTCCTCATGGGAAGGGGCGTTTTGGTGGCAGGGTGGGAGAGGCACGGGGGGGAGGGAGGGGAGAGCGGCCTTTCCTTGGGGAGGCAGGGGAGGCCGGCATCTCCCCATCTTTCCTGCCAGGAGCCCTGAGGCCGGAAGGGAGGGAGGAGAGTGGGCACTGCCCAGAGTTGAGGGTCTGCCAGAAGACTAAAGGGGTGACCTTGGGGTCAGGGGTCCGACAAAGACCTTTAACCCACTTCCGAGAGCCCCGCGGCCCCTGTCGGGAAGGTCCTCTGCACGTGTTTATTGCGTGACTGCGAAGGGCCAGAAATAACTCTGGCCTTGGACTGGGGTCGGAATTCGGGCGGATGAGGAAATGGACCGCGGGAGACCCACATCCCACTGTCAGCGGGCGGAAGGGAGATCACCCAACACCCACTCTCTGCCAAGGGCTGCTGTCAGGTTATTATAAAAGTGATTTTGAAATACACGATGAGTCTAAAAATCCATTTGCCGTGTGAAAAAAATGAAAACTTTGCAGATTAGCCCGAATACCCGCCCCCCAATCTCTAGCTCCAATCTCGGCTTCCTTCCACTTCGCCAGAGGTAAGCCCCATGTTCAAGTTGGTGTGAGTCATTCCAACTTTGTTGCCTGCATTTTTCAGGCATATGTATGTTTTGTTTGCATTTGTCTGGTAAGGTGAATAGCGTCAGGCAGGTTACTCGGCCACTGACTCTGGGTGAGTAACGTCTCCGGGAGACTTCTCTTTGGGCGAGCGCGAATCTGTGCCAGGGTTGTGCGTGGTGCCTCATCCTCAGCTCTGAGGGGTGCAGCAGGGTTCAGACGTGGGTTTCTCTCCAAATTTGAACTGCACCTGCCCTTACCTAATCTGCCTGTGGTTTGTGCCCTCCATTTCCTTTGGCTTTCGATACCATCAAACGTGCCGTTTAAATGGCAGGTTCATCATGAAGCAAAGGACACATTGGCCACCTCCCTTCCCTGTTAAAATACCTCCATGGTTCCTCACACCCAAGGGACCGGGTTTGAGTCCTCAACCCCGTAAGAAAAGATCTTCCAGCCCTGGCCAGTTTGGCTCAGTGGATAGAGCATCAGCCTGTGGACTGAAGGGTCTCTGGTTAGATTCTGGTCAAGGGCACATGCCCAGGTTGCAGGCTTGATTCCCAGTAGGGGGGCGTGCAGGAGGCGGCCGATAAATGATTCTCTCTCATCATTGATGTTTCTATCTCTTCCTCTCCCCTCTTCTCTAAAAGTGCTGCCTGTGGGCCGTGCTTGCCTGTTCCCGGGTTGCCCTGGTGATGGCCAAACAGACCCTGCTGGGTGCTGCCTGCAGGCTGCACTTACCTGCTCCCGGGTCGCTGGGTGCTGCCTGTGGGCCGCGCTTCCCTGCTGGGCTCACATTGCCAGGGTGATGCCACCAGTCTCCCACCCCGGCTGCTATGGGCGCTGCTACCTTTGTCACAGAGTGATGGTCAATTTGCATATTGCTCTTTTATTAGATAGGTTACATCCCTTGTCTCAAAAGAGAATCAAAACCCTCCGCCCACTCTTGATGCTGGCAGGGATTTCCTAGGAGAGGGGCCGGGAGCTCACTCTCTGGAGGAACTGTTCCCCTCCTGAAGATTGCAGTTACAACTTGTTCTCTCTTAATTAGCATTCTGCTCAAAATCCCAGGGTCATCTTCTCTTATTACTGGAATGAGGGGATGCCCAAAGCTTTCACCCTTTCCTCTCACTTCCTTTTTCTCTGAACAAATTTCAGGGAAATCTCTCTTCATTTTTTTTTTCTTAATATAATGTAATACTTTGTTTACGATAAAAGTACAAAAGGATCTTTTAAAAAAACAGAAAAATAGAAAATAAAAGAACCCCACTACTGAGACACCATCTCATTCAGAGTTCTTCCAGCCTTTTTTCTACAGTTTTTTTTTAATTACATGACATATATACCAAAAACTGTATATAACACATATGTATAATTTAAAGAATTATAGTGGGAATACCCATGTATCCATCACCTAGCTGAAGAAAGTAGACCATCACCGATACCTCAGAAGCTCCCATTTGTCCTTCCCTCCCAACCACCTAGAGGTTGCCATGGCCTTGAATTTTGTGTGAGTCATTCCTCTTGTGTTTCTTAATAGTTTTACTATATATAATCCCCACACACTGTTCTTTACCTTTATATAATTGGAGAGCATTATTTTGCAATGTGTCCCTTTCCTTACTATGCCTGCGAGGTTCGTCTGTGTTGGCCTGAGCAGGTAGAGGTCATTGATTCCCACTGCTCTATAGTAGTCCATTGTGTGGGTCTACTCTCCTCCATGCATCTATCCATTCTTCTCCTGATGGACAGGTGGATGGCTTCCAGAACTGTCTTCATCTTTTAAACATTTTATTAAATAAAATTATTAAGGATATATTTTTATTGTGATAAAATATATGTAAACATGCCCGGCCGGCATGGCTCAGTGGTTGAGCGTCAGTCTATGAACCAGAAGGTCATGGTTTGATTCCCAGTCAGGGAACATGCCCGGGTTGCAGGCTCAATTCCCAGTGTGACAGCCAATCAATGATTCTCTCTCATCATCATCTCTCTCTCGCTCTCTTCCTCTCTAAAATCAATAAAAACATATTTAAAAAAAATATATATGTAAACATAAAAGTTACCATTTTAAGCATACAGTTCATTTACATTGTTGTGCAACCATCACCACCATCATTTCCAGAACTTCTTTTCACCTTCCCAAACTGAAACTCTGCACCAATTAAACAATAACACCCCATTATTTCCTCCCCCAACCCCTGACAACCACCATTCTAATTTTTGTCTCTGTGAATTTGACTACTCTAGGTACCTCATATAAGTGGAATCATACAGTATTTATCTTTTAAATGTTTTTATTTGTTGATTGACTTGATAGAGAGAAAGAGAGAGAGAGAAGAGACATTGATTTGTTGTTCCACTTATTCAAACATTCATTGGTTGCTCTTTGTATGTGCCCTGACTGGGGATTGAACTGGAAACCTTGGCTCTAACCAGCTGAGCTAACCAGCCAGAGCCAGTACAGTATTTATCTTTTTGTGACTGGCTTATTTCACTTAACATAATGTCCTCAAAGTTCATCCATGTTGTAGCATGTGTCAAAACTTCCTTCCTTTTTAAGGCTGAACAATAGTCCATTGTGTATATCTACCACACTTTGTTTATTGAAGGGGAGCAGAGTCTGCTACCCCAAAATATGCCTCTTTGAGATATTGATTGCTTTAGGCTGGGTGATTTTAAGAAGTGGGAGACATGGGAGAAGCTCTGAACACCCAGGAGACGCTTCCCTCTGTGAAAGGCATTTACTTTGCAAAGGAAATCTCATCTGAAAGGGGGTTTCCCTCACTGTCCCGGGAAGAGGAGGTGACCTACATGAAGGGGTAGTTATCCATGGCATGAACCTCAATCTGCAGAACAGCCCTCCTCTTGTTTGCTGCGTCTTACTGGTCACCTCCCACAGCTGACTCCCCAGCTCCAACATCTTTGTCTTTAGCTGCAGGTAATACTTAAGGGGATGGCCTCTGCCATTTTGGCAAGTCCCTCAGTGTTCCTGGGTCTCTCTCACCCAGGTACACAGGAGGCATACATGTGTGGGGGAGGAAAATCTTCCCTCTACCCTTCTAGGTTCTTTCTGCTGGTCTAATGATGAAATCTACAGGAGACAAACAAGAGAAAATAACCCAATTTAATTACATATATATGCATGGAACCCCACATACATGAGCGAGGCAGAGCCCCCACCCCCCATATGTGAGAGGTTCAGAGACCGATGGGGAAAATGGGGTGTACATGGCATTCTGATCCAAGGATGAGGTCAGGCGCCTTGGGCTTCGAGGGGAGGAGGTCCTTGCAGGAAGATGAGAAGAGCAGATGTTCTGTGGGTAGAAGTGCCCTGCCCTGGAGCTAGGTCATAAAAAGTTATCTCTAGTGATAACTCTAATTATGGGCAAGGCCTCCATTTAAATCCTTGTGGGAGAGGTAACAAATTCTTGTGAGCCCACAGGGTCTCAGTTGCCTTCAGCTCAAAGTAATCCACACCCCAAAGTGGCACATGTTGAGGAGGCCTGAGCTGAACCCCTTCACGGGTTATGGAAGGTCCATTTGTTTTTCTCCCGCTAATCTGTCTCATGTCCATTTGGTTATTAGGCCAGCCAGGAGAGCCTTGAAGAAGAGATGACAATTTTTCTGCCCTCACATCATCCAGGCATCGGCTGATGAGCACATGGGTTGTTTATACCTTTTTTGGCTCTTGTGAACGATGCTGCTATGAACGTGGGAGTGCAAATATCTGTTAGACTCCCTACTCTCAGTTATTCGGGGGTACATACCCAGAAGTGAGATCATTGGGTCATACAGGCATTCTGTGTTAAATTTTCGGGGAGCCGCCATCTTGTTTTCCACAGCAGCTGCGGCATTTATATTCCCACCAGCAGTGCACAAGGGTCCCAGTTCCTCCATGCTCACCCACGTTCTGTATTCCCTGGTGTTTCTGTTTGTGTGTTTTAAGTAGTAGGCATCCTAATGTGTGTGTGAAATTATTCCAGGATTTTTCACACACAAAACAGCTATGACTGCCCTGGCTGGTTTGGCTCAGTGGATAGAGCGTCGGCCTGCGGACTGAAGGGTCCCAGGTTCGATTCCGGTCAAGGGCATGTACCTGGGTTGCGGGCACATCCCCAGTAGGGGGTGTGCAGGAGGCAGCTGATTGATGTTTCTCTCTCATCGATGTTTCTATCTCTTTATCCCTCTCCCTTCCTCTCTGTAAAAAATCAATAAAATATATTTTTTAAAAAACAGCTATGACCTTTCTAGTGCATCTATCCTGGTGTTGATGTGCAAGAGTGTTTCTAGTTATATAATGGAGAATGGAACTGCTGGGTCATAAGCTACGTGTGTGTTAGTTTCCAATGCAGTATTACCATGCCCATCGTCATCAGGAGTAGATAATCCTTCTAGTTGTTCCACGTCGTAACACTTATTATTACCAGTCTTGTAATTTTCACAGGGTGGTGGGTGTGAGATGATATTTCACTGTGGTTTTATTTGGCATTTTCATGAGTAATTACAAGATTAAGCGTCTTGTCATAGGCTTCTTGCTCATATTTGTCCCCTCTTATGTAAAATACCAGCCCTGAGCCTTTTGCCCATTTTCCTGTTAGGTCATTTGCCTTTATTTTATGCATGTGTGGGATTTCTTTATTTGTTCTGGATTCTAATCATTTCTTGATTACACATTACAAATATCTTCTCCAAATCTATGTGGTGTGTCATTTCATCTCTCCTGATGAAACAGAAATTTTTGATTTTAATCAAGTGTGTCTATCTTTTTCTTTGTGGTGGTACATTCTGTATTTTGCTTAAGAACTCTGTCCTTCTCTGAGATCATAAAGATATTCTCTATTTTCTTCTTAGAGTTTTCCCCCAGGCTTGTTGAAGTATAATTGACAAATACCATTGTGTAAGTTTAACATGCACCACATGATGACTTAATATGCATACATATTGTGAGTTAATTAACACAATAAGGTTAGTTAACACAGCCATCATCTCATATAGTTACTGTGTGTGTGTGTGTGTGTGGTGAGAACACTGAAAACCTATTCTCTTAGCAAATTTCAGGTATAGAATACAATATTGTAAACACAGTCCTCATGCTGTCTGAAATTAGTGCTTTTGACCAACCTCACCCCATTTCCCCCACCCCCCAAATCCTGTCAACCACCATTCCCTTCTCTGTTTCTATGAGTTCGGTATTTTTCAGATTCCACATATAAATGAGATCATGTAACATTTGCCTTTCTCTGTCTGACTCATTTTACTTGGCATAATACCCTCAAAATCCATCCATGTGTCATAAATGGCAGCATTTCCTTCTTCTTTATGGCTAAATAATGTACTTAAGAATTATAAGGTGCTTCTTTTATTTATTTTTAAAGATAATTTTTCTTTCTTAAAAAAACAATTGCTTTGAGAAAGGGAGAGAGTGAGAGACAGAAACATCGATTTGCTGTTTCTCTTATTGATGCATTTATTGGTTGATTCTTGTACGTACCTTGACCGGGAATCAAACTCCCAACCTTGGTGTCTAACAACTGAGCTACCCGGCCAGGACAAGGTGCCTAGACCGAAGCCAGACATGGTAAGAACACAATGAAAAATAGCTTTTTTTATTCTAACACAAACTTTTACGTTCCTTCCATTTTGCTGGGTATTGATGACTCTGGCTGAAATCGGTGTTTGAAAGGTTAGGGGGAGGGGCAAGGATCAGGATTTCCGTGTCACCTTCCCTCCCCCTCACACTGACCCTCTTCGTACCCCACTGCTCCCCACTCGAGGGTTGAATCCAGGTGGTCAGTGTTGGACAGAGCCTCTCAGACCCTGTCGTTGACAACAGAGTGGAGAACGAGGACACCTCCTCCGTGAGGATGCCTAGTCCAGGCTAGCTCTCCAACCTGTCCCTCCTCCCCATTCTCCAGCCGCTGCCTGAGCCCAGGTCTCATGGCTGCTCCCTGGTCTCTCTGCCTCTTGCCTTTCCCCGTCTGGCCTCCTGAGCGAGCCTTCGTGCTTTGTACCTTCACCACCTGGTAGGGCCACCCCCTGCCTAGAGCCTTCCCTGGCTCCCCACTGCCCTCAGGATGAAGCCCCAACTCATTGGTCTGCTTTGCCGCCTAATCGCCATCACTGACCAAACTCCTATTCTGGGTCTTACACACGTTGTTGGTGACCTGCGATACAGGATTGCTGGGTAAAAATCATTCTTCTGCCAGGCTGGTGTGACCCAGTAGTTGAGCGTCGACCCATGAACCAGGAGGTCACTGGTTCGATTCCCGGTCAGGACAAATGCCCAGGTTGTGGGCTTGATCCCCAGTAGGGGAGTGCAGGAGACAGCCGGTCGGTGATGTTTCTCTGTCATTGATGTTTCTATCTCTCTATCCCTCTCACTTTCTCTCTCACTCTAAAAAAATCAATAAAAACATATATCTTTAAAAAATCATTCTTTCCTCCTATAGATGAGGATGCTGAGGCCCAGAGAGTGCAGTGACTCCTCAGAGAGCCATGGTTGGGAGGTACAGACACAGGATTTGCACCCAAGCCTCTGGCTCCTGGGCCAGTTTATTTCCCCGTACCACTCTGCACTCCCTGGCCCCATCCCCACCCAGTCCCGCCTCTCACCAAGAGCCAAAGTCTCAGCTTAATCTGGTGTAACATGCAAATGAGCTCATTCTGCACAGGTGATAAAGGGGCCTGAAATGGGTCGGGAGAGGGCAAAGGTCAAAGAACAGCCTGAGATAAAAGATAAGAGAAAGTGTGTCCCCTGGCCCTTACCATCTAAGGCTGCGCCGTGTGTGTGTGTGTGTGTGTGTGTGTGTGTGTGTGTGTGTGTAGGGGGGGGGGGG
>NW_006292094.1:2125289-2133878 GCF_000327345.1 Myotis davidii | reverse complement strand
TGTGTGTGTGTGTGTGTGTGTGTTGGGGGAGGTGGAGAACCTCAGGGCAGAGGTAACCAGTGAGGTGGCTAATGGGAGGGGCGGGGCGGGGAGGGTGGTGAGGTAAGGGCTGAAGATGACGGAAGGGGTGATGGAGGAAGTGAGTAGGACCAGGAAATAAGATGCTGAAACCACCTCAGGAGGATCGTCAGAATATCCCTGGCATCGATGAACATTTTACAAATCGTAATAATCATTGTGTTTTAAAATTCTCCGTGCCACTCGCTTGCCTGGCCTTTCGGTCATGCCAATAACCCTGGAAAGTGGTTGTTACACGTCCTGTTTGCCATAGAAGGAAACTGGAGCTCAGAAAGCTAAGGGGGCTTGCTCAAGGACTCTCAGCTAAGATGGGCCAAGATCCAAAATGCGTCCAGGTCTGCCTGGTGCCCCCCACCCCCACCCCCTCGCTGGCTCTCGTGGGGCGTCATTCTGCGATCACTTTGGTTCTTCCAACTGTAGCCGGGTTATCTGGGGGGCCCCATAAAGGTCCTAACTGGCCTGCTAGAGTGAAATATCCCAGCCACACAGGGCTTAGGAGAGGACATTGGCAATCCTGCTGCTGGCTGGGTGCATAGTGACAGCCCTCTCGTGTTAGGGTGCCCGGGGCCGTGCGTTCCCTGCCTCCCGGTTCCCGGGTCCACTTCCAGAGCCTACACAGGCCTCTTCCGGGCCCACCTGACACGGGGACGTAGGGCTGGGCATGACCAAATGTCTGCTGGGGTGTGGGGCAGTGGGCAGAGCAAATGCAGGCTGGGCTGTCCCCACAGCTGCCCAGGGGCTGGGTCAGGGACAAGAAGGAGAGGGGGAGGTAGTGGTCAGTTCTTTCTCTGGGCGCTGCCATATTAGGGACAGGCCTGAACGGGGGTATAATTACTTTTTAAATGCAAAGTTCATAAACATCCAGAGAAGAAATGAATTGTTCTAAAGGGTGGGAAATGTCATTGTTTCAAATAGAAAAGACCTGTGTAGTCATGTTCATTGCAGCGTCATTTACAATAGCCTCCCTCCCTCCATCCTTCCCCCCTTCCTCCTTCCCTCCCTCCCTTCCTTTATCTCTCTCTCTATATATATGTCTATCTATTATCTACTCACTTTTCCTGCACAAAATGGATTATACTATTCTGCAACCTAATTTTTTTCTTATCTTCATCAGAGGATATTTTTTCCATTGATTTTTAGAGAGTGGAAGGGAGGGAGGAAGGAAAAGAGAGAGAGAGACACATAGATTGGTTGCCTTCGCACACATGCCCTGACCTGGGTGGGGATCAAACCCGCAACCGAGATCGGTGCCCTTGACTGGGAATCAAACCTGAGACTCTTCGGTCTTCGGACGAACGCTCTAACCACTGAGCAACCAGCCAGGGCAAGCAATCTAATTTTTAACTTCAATACTATCTCTCCGACAGCTGCCAGCCACAATCACTCATCACACCTTATCCAAGGCCAAGAGGGCTATTCTTTCTTTTAAAAAGTGTTTTTATTGATTTTTGAGAGAGGGGGGAAGGCAGAGGGAATAGAGATAGAAACATCGATGAGAGAGAAACATCATCGATTGGCTGCCTCCTGCATGCCCCCCACCGGGGACTGAGCCCCCAATCAGGCATGTGCCCTGACCTGGAATTGAACCAGCAGTCTCATGGTTCCTGGATCAAAGCTCAACAACTGAGCTACAACGGCCAGGCAGGAGGCATATTCTTGAAGGGGGACGAGATCTCACGTCTGTGGGTGGCGTCTGGTGCCGGGAGGGGCTGCCTGCACCCAGTCACCTCTTCACAGGTGCACTGACTGGGTTCTTACAGCAGCCTCCCACCTGCCACCCTCACACAGAGGCCTGCTGCTGGCTCTGCCTGCCCCGGGGCTCCTGACCCGGCCCTGTGCCCCGCACCTGGCAGGGCTCACTCTCGGGTGCAGAGCGAGTGGATGGCAGAAGGACAACCCCTGGGGGAGGAGGGCTTCGGGGACTCAGTCACAGGGCGACTTGGTCCAAGGCTGCTCTTGGCTGGTCCGATCATGAAATAAATTCTCCATTCATGAAAGAATGAAGAAACAGATGAGCCATGAAATGCCTGAGCCCCGAGTAATGATGATTAAGGAATGGTGGGAAAGGGGGAGTATTACGAGGCTCTGAAAGCATCCGAAAGCTGGGGAGAGTGGCCGGGCAGGCGGGGCCGCTGTTATCAGCACATGCCAGGCCCCTCATTCCTGCCTCGTGAGGTCACCGTGACCAGCCCAGAGCCGGGCTCCTACCATTGTTTGCACCTCACCTCAGCTCACCCCCTTTTGAGAGGCAGTGATGCGTGGATCTGGGGCAGGGGGCCTCCAGGCGGGCTCTCACAGTCAGGGAGTGTGGTCTGTAAAGTGGGATAAACATGATGAGCCACGAGCAACTGAGGAGATGAAGGACGATCTTGCTGACGAGTGGGTGGTACAGGACTCGCCACCCTCAGCACATGCGGAGGACATCTTTAGGGGGCATGTGCCTCCCCCAGAGGGTAACTCCCTGAAGCAGGGATGCTGTGCCTGTCCCCACGGTATCCCCAGAGCCTGGCACACAGTTGGCACTGCACGCACTAACGCTGAGGGCATGAGCGCACCCATTACATAACCGGCTAAGAGGCCCGGGGAGGCAGCTCCGGGGCCCAGCGCCTGGTTCCCACGCAGGGTGCCGCAATCGGCTCCTTTCCCCGCCTGCCCCACGCAGCCCTGACAGGCAGCGACCACACGGGAAGATGACTCTCTGGGCACTTCTCTAAATGCTCTCTGAGGCGCATGGAATCCCCAGCGCCTGGCTCATCAGGATGAGCAGAGAACTTGGGGCCCAGCGCGACCCCCCTTCCCGTTAGCAGAGCACTGACCAGCAGCTGGCCGGACTCTGAGGTTCTGTTTGGGGAAGGGAACAGAACATGCAGCCACAGGCGGGAGGGACACTTCCCGGCCCCCTAACGTCGGAAATGGGCCCCGGGCTGTCCCACACCACAGCCTCTGCTGGTCTGAAGGTCACTCCTCTCCCACCGCTGACCTGAGCCTGCCTTCACCCTGGGGAGTGACCAGGCTCTCCGTAGTGAGTCTGAGCAGTATCAGCTCATTGCTGGGGGTCAAGTTCATGGACCATCTGACGCAATAAAGTCCTTTTACTGAGCCCTTAACTCCATACCAGCTCCTGTGCAAAATGAAAATATTTTATTTCACTTCCTTGCAAGAAGTACCACCCCATTGTCCCCCACACTCTGTCCTTTGATGTGGCTGAGTTTTGGCGCAGGCTGTTCCTCAGGTTAAAATGCCCTTCCTAGTTGGCTCGGGGTGGTGAACACCCAATACAATAGACAGAGGACGTATTGTAGGATTGCTTCCCTGGACGCTATATCATTTTATTAACCAATGACACCCCAATAAACTCGATTAAAATAAACAAAAAATAAAGTGCCCTTTTGGTGACTACACACCCCTCAGCGCCCAGCTCCTCTGTCACCCCCTCTTGGAAGCCTTCCCCATCTTGCCGGAGACAATAAAACCACAGCCTTCTGTGGGCCCCACAGCTGTCATTTGGGGTTTGTGCGTTTGTCTGCCCCTGAGCTGTGGCCCGTCCAAGGCCCAGGCTGTGCCATTTTGACCTCCTTGTCCGGCATGTCCACCTCCATGCCCAGCACACAGCAGGGGCCCTATAAACGTCAGGCTCCCCCTCAATGCCTTGGCACTGCGGCACTTTATCGCGTGTACGCCCCTCCTTGCTTTGTCTTTATGTAATATTTGCCTTTATTCCGAGAGCAGTGCGCATCGTATTATAGAGAGCTGTCAATGTGAGGCGTGTGACACAAGGGGAGCAGTGACCCGACTCACAGATAGGAGGTGTTCGCTTTTTCTGCCTGTAGAATCCACGCTCACTCCCAGCACGGAATCAGCAGAAGAGTCGGGAAGGAAGGGGTCAGAAGAAGGAACAGAACGGGAGAAGGTGCTGGAACTAACACTTTCTGAGCACCTGTGTGTGCCAGGTGTCTGTTTCATTAACTCCCTACCATAACCCAGTGCAGTGAATATTATGATCTCCTTCTTAGGGACAAAAAAATGAAGGCACAGAGAGGTGAAGTGTCTTCCCTAAGGTCACACAGCAAGCAAGTGGCTGAGGAGGGATTTGAGCCCCACCTGCCTACCTCCATCGGTAGACGGAGAAGGCGAGGGGTCCCTGTGGTGTGGGAGTGTGGGGGAAAATGAGGAGGGGCTGCGGGACAGTGGGAAAATGAGGAGGGGCTGCGGTACGTCTGCCCTTCGGATCAGACCCGGCCCCTGGGCATGCATCGTCCCTGCCTCCCAGCTGCCTCATGTCATCCTTCCTCAGGACGGGGGTTTGCTGGCCTGTGGACCCACCCCTGACCCCTCCAACACATTGAGCCACTTTCTTTTGAGACAGATCCACTTTTTGAGTCGCTTCTTTTTTCTAGCATTGATCCCATCCTGAACGCTTCCCTCTGAGTCCCCAGACCAATCTTGACCCCACAGGGTTGTGCAACACCCACCGAAGGCTCCAGGAACCCACAACTTCTCAATTATGCTGAACTGGGTGAAATTTCCAGTAACCTCCTCCCTCGCCTGACAAATGCTCTCTTAGCCTGGCCGTGCAATATCCTATTTTTAAGGAACCCAGTCATTTGGTTTAGATTCGTTTCATTTTAATGACTTTCTGAATCATCCGTTTTTCTACTTCTGAACTGATTCACTCCCGGCCACTTCCTTGTATAAAAAAATCCAACTCCTCCTTTAAGACTCAGCACCAGTAACCACCTTCTGAAAATGACCCTCATCACAACGCCCCCTCCAGGAAGAAGTATTCCCCTCACTCCCCTTCCCACTCATCTGGAGTTATTCTATTGTCATCCTCGTCAGCATAATGATAACATTGACATGCCGCCCACTGGAGTTGTTTCTCGTAATGCTCATGGTGATGCTGGGAGAAAGTAATTATTACTATTATTATGTCCATTTTACAGGTAGTGAAACCGAGGCTCAAGGAGCCTGCACCTCTGAAGCCAGTGTGGCTGAACTCCAGAGTGAGTGTCTTTTTTTTATGCATAAAATTTGAATATTTTATGTACTGGTTAAGAAAAGTTATAAAAGACATTTTAGACAATCAGTAATGTGAATATGGACATAGTGAGGGTCTTGAAAGGTAGCTTTTTACACGGGGCTGCCGGGCTCTGCTGTGATGAAGGTGTTGATGTCCATCACCCCTCCCCCCCACCATAAGCGCCAGAAGTGTCTATTCCCTATCGCGTGGTACACAGTCAACATCTTCCGTGCCATCAGCATCTGCACAGAAGAGCTGCTGTTCCGTAGACGTTGAACAGTGGCTGCAGGACTTCCTGTCCCCTCCTTTGTGCTCGTTGCTCAAAGCTGTACACAATTTTGCATTCTTACAACATCAAGAGCTTGGTAGCAGAAACACTCGATGCGCATTGAATGAAGGACGTAAGAGTCCGCCCGGTCCTGGAAGATTCCAGTGGGCAGATTTCCTAGCGGGAAACTTCTATAGGAAATTCAAAAAAAAATCCTTTCTGTAGCTCAGGAGCCATGCTGCCAGGCAAGGCCTCCTCGTCACTCTTTTTCGGGTTGAACTAACAAAATCTTACAGAAGCGTTTCGTGTAAGTTCACTCAACACAGCTCTGATGGGTGTGGGCCAGGCCTGTGCTCCCAGGCGAGGGCTGGAGGTGGCTTCCTGTGGGTGCCCACCTTCCTCCACGCCTGGGAGACACGGTTTGATGCCCGGTCAGGGCACATGCCTGGGTTGTGGGCTCGATCCCCAGTTTGGGGCGTGCAGGAGGCAGCCGATCAATGATTCTCTCTCATCATTGATGTTTCTCTCTCTCCCTCTCACTCCGTTCCTCTCTGAAATCAATAAAAACATTTTTATTTTTTTTTAAAAAAAGGAAAGTAGAAGACAGCCCTCTGGACCATGAAGTGAGAGGGGAGGAGTAGACGAGTGGAAAGGTCCAGGAAGGCTAATGGAAACAAGAAGCCAACTAGGGGTGGCACCTGGGGGCAAAGAGCGTTAAAGAGGGTCCCTTGCTCTACCCAAGTGTGTGGTCCCCTGGGGATGCCAACGAAATGACCCTTCCCTGTGCGCCTACCACTCGCTGCAGGGCTTTCCCCTCAGACTCTGTCCCCTCCGCCGTCAGCATCCCAGCTCTGCTTCCTGGTTGTGTGTCGTCTCCTGACAACCCGGTGACAGCCTCTCACTCACAGCCTCACGGGGACACGTCTCTGTCTCAGGCGGGTCTTCTGTTTCCAGCATCCCATTGGGTTTTTGGTTTTGGGGGTTTGGGCCCAAATTGCACGCTTTGCCTTGGGGCAGGAGCACTCTATGGGAAGCCGTGGGGCCCAGTGGTTATAACAGGCTTCCGGTGCCAGGCTGCCTGGGCCAGGGGGTCTGCTGCCACCTTGCCAATATTTAACAGGATGCTCAGTGCACACCTGGCACTCCCTCTCCTGTTCCCCAAACATAGGCAGAGAAGATGGGGAAACTGAGGCCCAGGGACATGAAGCCAGTTGCTCAAGGGCACAGCGAAGGAACGTTTAATTGGCATGCCAACGGCACCACACATTTGGGTAGATCAGTGGTTCTCAACCTGTGGGTCGCGTCCCCTTTGGCGGTCGAATGACCCCTTCACAGGGGTCGCCTAAGACCATCTGCATATCAGATATTTACATGACGATTCATAACAGTAGCAACATGACAGTGATGAAGTAGCAACAAAAATAATTTTATGGTTGGGTCACAACATGAGGAGCTGTATTTAAAGGCCCAGAAGGTTGAGAACCACTGGGGTAGATCGAATGACCCTCTTTAACTCGAGTGCTTCTTGACTCTTAGGTTAGGCCAGGAGGGCAAGGAGCCCTGACCCGTTTCTTCTCAAGATCAAGGATGGCACTCAGACCTGTTGATGGCAAAGCAAATGTACAGTCGTGGCAATGCCAGCAGCAAACACCTGTTCGGAATGCATCGCGTGCCCAGCACCTTGCCATGTGCTCTGAGGCCGGACAGCCGGGGTGTGAACCTCAGCTCTGACACGGACTGGCTGTATGACCTTAGGCAAGTTACTCGACCTCTCTGGGCCTCTGTTTTCTCACCTATAATAGGGGCCGGTGATAGCACCTTATTATGGATCCCAGCACATGGCCCATGGTATCTCAATATGACTGTTCTGGTTTAAGAAATCTAACATCAGCTTCCTCTTTCCTGGGCTCATGAATGGTGAGTGTATACAAAAGAAAACCGATAGAAGAGAATGATTCATTGTTCAGAGCTGCAAGCCATAGGGAAGAAACGTTTCCAATAAAGAAGACATCGGAGTTGGTGGGCGTGACCTGGATTTGCAAATGGGGAAACAGAGGCTCAGAGAGGGTAAGCCAGTTGCCTGAAATCAACAGCCGACAGACTGCAAGAGGATTTGAACTCAGACCTGTCCCATGTCATGGCTCGTGTCCCTAATCCCAATTCCAATATGGCCCGTCTTGGGGGTCACGGAAAGATCTGGCGCCTGGGCTGCACTGAGAATGGAAATATGAGTCACTGGCTGTCCCCGGGGACGGCTGGGGAGGGAGAGGGGCCCACTCCGGGGCAGAATGTTCCGCCAGATGCAGAGGAGCAGCTGCCAGCACCGCTCAGCCTCCTCCATGCGGAGAAGGGAGGCGGAGAGCAGGCGGGGCAGGGGTCACAGCCAGCCGAGCGCAGCCTGGACCGGGGCCACGCTGCGGGGTGACGTCAGGCTCACACATCTGGCCTCTGGAATGCTGAGGCCCCGAGGGCAGGCCCGAGTTGTGTGGCTCCCTGCAGCGGGCTCCTTTCTGGAACAACCCTGGTGGGTCCGTGGAGAAGTCTCGGGCCGTCGAGGCTCCCCCGGACCGACTCAGGCGGTGACCTGTGGGGTGGGCATGCTTCACCCAGTGATGAGACCAGGCCCCACAGACACCGAGTCCAAAGAAGCAAGGCCCTGGGGTGGCTTCCTGGCTGGGCCTCCTTTGCCGGCTCTGGAGGATGGACCGCAGGCAGATGCCGGTACCGGGTGGGCGTCCGGCAACGCTCCTACCACCTGAACCGATGACCGAGCCAATGACCGAACCAGCAAACGTGTTGAATGGCGTCCTGCACGGCGCCGGTGCAGCCGGTGGCCGCCACCTGGCTGGGTGGAGGCCTCGTGCCTGCCCTTCCTCTTCTGGTTCCACTTTCCACTGGGTTCCAAGGGGAACCAGGACCTGTCTGGCCCCTCCACGCACCCAACTGCAGATGAGGGACGAGCTCAGCCTTTCGCCCTCGCCCTGCCAGGGATGGGGCCCTACCTGACTCATTTTCGATGCTTGTGCCGGTTCTACCCAGGAAAGTTTGGGACTGGCCAGTGTGATTTGATGATTCATTTTGGTCCCAAAGGGAACAAAAGCCCAGGTCTTCCCGAGGCCCCTCCCCTGGGGAATGAGTCACCACCACCCTCCTCGCTCCTGAAGATGCTCCCCTTTCGCTTTGCCTGGGCCTCAGAAGTCAAACAGCTGCCACTTCTTTTTGC
>NW_006292094.1:2122451-2125226 GCF_000327345.1 Myotis davidii | reverse complement strand
GTGGGGGTAGGTGAGGGGGATGGGGGTGGGAGTATATCTAGGGAAGACCACGAGGAGGAATTAAGCCCCATTCATTCTACGGTGGCCACCCAAAGGGGACAGACTTTGCCAAGGAGTGCCCCTCATCACCAGCTGGGTCCCTGCCTGGTTGCCCCTCCAAATTTCCTCCCCCAACGTGTAAATGCAACCCACCTCCACAGGCTGCTGGAATTTTTTAAAGTGTCCTCGATGCTATGACTTGCCAGGGCACCAGTCACTGGTTCCCTCATATGGGGCCTTCGTGCCACCACAGACCTGGGTTTCCTGCGAATGAAGGTCGCGGGACGAAGCGGGCAAAGTCGTCCTGGGCCACAAAGATGCCGGCGCCTGTGACCCCGGAGGCCCTCGCCGTAGGGAACCAGGGGGACCGACTGTGACTTGAGTCTGTGTCCCCACATGGGAGCTCTGCTTTTTGGGGAGCCAGGCCTGCCGAAGCCTGGCCCCTGGGCTCTGTGGAGCTCAGCGGTGGCCTGAGCCGCCGACGGGAATGCTGGGTGGTGGCAGAGAGTCACCAAGCCCGAGCGTGTCTCTTGGACCCGTCGGGTGAAACTGTGGGAATAAAGGCGGGGAAGCGGGATCCCCTCGGAGGGTCCTCTCACACAGTGTGATGAGGGCCGGGCTTCCCCGCTCTGGGCTGCAGGGTGTGTGTGTGTGTGTGTGTGTGTGTGTGTGTATCAGCAAAATAGAGATAATAATTCCACCTCCCAGGGCTGCAGGGACTTGGGTGTGACCGAGCCATGGTGAGCCTGGCTCTCCGGCCGATCCTGCAGAAGGAGGCCATCTTGCTGTGTGAGGATTAGACGCGATAACCAGCGAAGCGTTGGTGGCGGGCGGATCGTCACACCCGATAACCAATAGCTGCTGTTACAGCGACCACTGACTGGTTCCCGGCACACAGGAGGCGTCCCATCGGTGTTGGCTGCGGTGGGAATGCTGATGCTGGGACGGGAAAACACAGAAATAGAATCTCGGGGCACGAGCCGCGGAAGGGCCCGCGGATGGAGAAACCCGCCTTATTTTAGATCACCCCCTGATCTTGCCTCAGTGCATGTGGAGGCCCGCAGGGGTCAGTGCCCAGCCCAAGGTCACCGCGAGCTCAGTCTTGCCCGGCTAGTGCTCTCGGCTGACCTTGCTCCACCCAGCAGACTGGGGCCATTTAGAGTGAAGCCCGCTCACGAGCCTCCGTCCCCGCCAGGAGTCACTGTGTGGCTGCCCAGGGTGGGGACCCAGGGCTGCAAGTGGACTGGACTCATCCGGAAAGAACCGGAGGGTAGCAGCAGGGGGTTGCCCTGTGAGTCAGGGGGCCCTGCTTTCGGAAGCAACCCACGTGCCAGCGGGCGCAGAGTGTGGCTCAGAGATGGCCGTTCTGGACGATGACAATGGCCACCATTGGTGAGCACGGACTGTGGGCCGGCCCTGGGCCGAGCGCGTGCATCTCAGGAGTCCTCAGGGCACCCTGCGGGGTGAGCGCTCTCTCATCCAGTAAACCGAGGCACGAGGGGGGGGGGGGCGAAGGGGCTGTGCCAGGCCCCCAGCGAGTCCATGCTGGAGCAGGCACCTGAACCCGGGCTGTGCGGCCCAGGGCCCGTGACCCTCCACACCACCCTGCTGCCCCAATGGGCATGCCTCCTGCCCGTGTCACCCTCCTCGCTGCCTCACACGTTTTTCATGTCTAGGAGCTCAAGGCCAACCCCTGCACAGCCCGCTGAGGCTCCCAGGGTCCCAGCGTCGGCCCCACACCGAGGAGGGTGTCATCCACTCAGCAGGCATTTCAGGACCTTTCCAGGTGCCAGGGCTGAGCCGGGGCAGGCAAGGGGGCGAGTAAGATCAGGGCTGGGGCTGGCCATTCCCCGGCATGTGGCTGGGCAGTTACATAAGGTCATGACTGGGAGTGACAGAGCCGGGGCTGTCTCATCTTTATGGTGAGATAGTCACTGTGAGGATTAAACGCGATAATCAGTGAAGTGTTCGTGGCGGGCGGATCGTCATATCTGATAACTGATAGCTGCTATCACAGTGGTCACTGACTGGGTTCCAGGTAATCTCCTCTCCGGCATCCGTACTGTTGGCTCTCCTTTCACCCAGAGCACCTACTCTGTTCCAAGCGCCCTACTAAGCGCTGGGGCACACAGTGAACAGGCCAGGCCTGCTCCCTGCATGGGCCACAGTCTGTAAAAAGCCCATGCGGTGGTATTATTACTCATCTGAGGCAAAATGAAAGATCTCTCTGCCTCAGCTCAACTTCCCCCAGCTCTACCACCGACCAGCTGTGCGACTTGGGCACCTACCTTCCCTCTCTGTCCATGGCTGGGGAAGGGAAGATATTCGTTCATGCCTCACTGGCTTGCTGTGACGGAGTAATCAGGAAGCGCCCGGCCCAGAGAAGGTGCTCCGGCCGCTGTCAGAGTCTGTCCACATTCCCCCGGAGCATGCGCTGCAAAGCTGTTGTCATGGTCACCCTCACTGGACAGAGGAAGAAACTGAGGCTCTGAGGGACCCTGCCTCTAAGGCCGCAGAGTAACAGGTAAAGCCGAAACGGAGCCCTCCAGGGTCCCAGGCGCGTGTTCTCGTCCCCTCACGCCCCGGGGCACCTGCATTCCTGGGACCCTTCCTCTCTGGTCCTGGGCCAGCCGGCCAGGAACCAGTGCCCCCACCTACCCCCCCTGGGGGGCGGGGGAAGGAGAGGCCCTAGGTCAGTGGTCGGCAAACTCATTAGTCAACAGAGCCAAATATCAA
>NW_006292094.1:2113603-2122284 GCF_000327345.1 Myotis davidii | reverse complement strand
AGCGCCTGCATGTGGTATTTTGTGGAAGAGCCACACTCTAGGGGCCAAAGAGCCGCATGTGGCTCGCGAGCCGCGGTTTGCTGACCACTGCCCTAGGTTGCTGGCGCTGTAGCAGAAACTTCAGGAGGCAGTGAGAGGACTTCTAAGAAAGAGGGAGGCGGGAAGGGACACACTTGGCCCAGCCCGAGGGCCAGAGGTCAGCCTGGTTGCCGGCCCAGAGGCGGCCTTCGAGGCGGCCCAGCCTCGCTCAGCCCACGCACGTGGTCAAGGCCGGCCGCGAAGTGCAGGCCTGTGAGGCTGTGATCTGCCCCCATGCAGAGCCTCCTCCAGGCTGGCCTCTCCCGGCCTTCCTCGGGCGATGCCTGGAGAGGCCTGGCCGGGCCAGGCAGGAGCCCTCTGTCCCCCGTACCCCCCAGGTCCCTCGAGACCATTGGAGGGCCTGCGCTTTGGGGTCAGCCTGGCTCCACTTTCTTTTACGGGAACCCTGGCCATGTGCCCAGTGACTGAGCTCCGAGTTCCCGTCTGTAAATGGGGGAAATAGTAGTAATAGCAATGCCACCTGGGGCAGGTGACGCCTGCCTTCCCTCTGTGAGCACCTGGCATGAAGCAGATGCCCTAGTGACGTCAGTCCCTGCTCTCGCAGGTGGGGAACAGGTGCTGGGACTCGGCCTTCTCAGGGCCAGATGGGGGTTTCTCAGTGCTCCCCTGTGCTTTCGGCTCTGCAGGCCGTGGGGTACACAGAAGCAGCGCGGGGCCCTGAGCCTGGCCCCAGAGTCCTCAGAGCAGCAGGGCCCTGACACAGCCCCGCGGAGTCCCGTGCCGCGGTTACACTAGGTAAGTGAGCCCGCTGTACCCAGAAGCCTGGAATTTTCCCTGAAACACCCAGAGGCGGGCAGTTGTCTGTGTCAGAGTGAGGTCACTGGGATGACTCACCCCCGGACCGTGACCCAATGGAGCTCCGCGTCTGGACTCCTGAGGGGCAGCTGCTTGGGACCCCAGGACCCTCCACCCCCACCTGCACCCCCAGAGCCTGCTCCAGTCCCTGCTTCTCAGTCACCCCCGCCCACGGGGGCCCAGGCTGCCTCTGGGTGTTCAGAGGGGCCCAGGGACTTTCAAAGGGACTTTGGCGGGCTGAGCGGTGCCACTCACCCCCCTTGGCTTCGCCTCACTGGCTCGGCCCCCACCTTGACCTTTCCTTCCCACGGGGCTATTTTCGGGCGTTTCCTGTCCCTTGAATAGGTGAGGAAAAGGAAGCGAAAGAAGCTCAGTGCGTGGCTTCTCTACCAGCTGGCCAGTCATTGTCTTCGTTATTTGTTGTTAAAACGCTCCGCGCTCGTGTGACAAGCGGCCACGCCGGCGCAGCGGAGGCATGGGACAGGGTCAGCGCCCCGCCCACTGTCCTGCTGACCGATCACAGGCCCTCACAGCCTGCAGCAAAGGCCAGGAAGCCACTCCGCACACAGCAGCCTCACCTAGGAACATCTAGTGCGCACCTACTATGTGCCAAGCTTTGGCCGTTCCCTCAACTTGCTTCTCTCCCTCAACAACATTCGCTGGACAGTCCAAATGACCCTGTCAGAAGGTCGCTTCCAGCCCTGGCCGGACATTGACCTTGGGAAGAGGTCGAAAGTCCCCGTGGCCAGGCCCCACCCTGTGTGAGTTACATCAGCTCGGGGTGCGGCCCAGGTGGCACGGTGCTGTGGGAGCCTCTCTCTGGCTGCTCCGGCCGCCTCCCAGCAGCTGGGAGTGGCAGCCTCGTGGTCCGGGGGCTGGAGCTAAGGAGACCAGATCCTCTCTTTCTCTTTGGGAAGGTGACTTTGCCAGGACCAGGACCTGGGTGGGTTGGAGGCTCCCGCTCCTGTTCGTCAAAGACAGCTGTTAATAAGGGACCCCGGATGGCCTGACCTGTGAGGAGTCTGTCTTCCTGATGGAAAGGTTTCAACCAAGAGACAGAGTGTAGAGAAGCAAGCGAGAAGCTACTGACCGCAGCAGACACAACTCTAGGAGAGTGAAGGGAGGAAGGGTGCAGAAGAGTCGGACCCCTGAGCAAATACGGCCACGTGTCTCCTACTGTGTTCGTTGCTACAGAAAGACTTATAAACACTCACCCCCATGCCGGAACTGGGAGTTTTGACAGTTAGGTAGCTTACTAATGGTGTGTGTGTTGGGGGGAGGTTGGGGGTTGTCTGGAGGGGTCTCTCTTGTTCACCTTGTGTCCTCAGCGTCCCAGCTGGTGTGGCCCGTTGTTATAGAATAGTCAGAAGCCAGGACAGGCGGAATGGGGAAACTGAGCTAGGCAGTTAAGCAGCAGTTTGCAGCCGCCTAGTAAATCCCATCTTCCCCACACCAGGGACACTCAGAGTAAAGACCGTTTGTACTTCTCCTCCCCACCCAGCGGGTGAAAAGCTTACATCCCTCTACTCAGGGAGACAGATAACAGAAGTCCAGGTAGTGCCGTTTGCTACCCACACCCAAGGCCAGATAAACTAAGAGAATAAATCTCATGTTGGTGCAGCCGCATAAAGCTGGTGAATATGCTATTGATCCAGGGTGCTCTCTCCCTCCAGGGAGCACACCTGTGCCATTCCCCGCTTCCCTCACAGGCGTGTATCCTCTAATGCAGCCGTGGGCAAACTATGGCCCGCGGGCCGGATCCGGCCCGTTTGAAATGAATAAAACTATTGAAAAAAAAAGACCGTACCCTTTTATGTAATGATGTTTACTTTGAATTTATATTAGTTCACACAAACACTCCATTCATGCTTTTGTTCCGGCCCTCCGGTCCAGTTTAAGAACCCACTGTGGCCCTCGAGTCAAAAAGTTTGCCCACCCCTGCTCTAACCTCTAAGGGACCCCAGGAGGCTTGCCCCCAGGGGAGTAGTGGGCTGTGGCAGCTCATCCTGGGTTCACCCCTGAGCCTGTCTCTGAGGCCTGACTCTCCGACTTCCTGATGAGCGTAGGCAGCCCAGCCTCGGCCCTCCTGCTGCCCTCCTGTGCCCTGCCCAGTTTCCCTCTCCTGAATATACTCTCTCTGCTGTCAGTCAATTCTTGCTTGCTTTTCTACACTTGGCCTCTTGTTGGAATCTTTCCCCCCGAGAAGACAAGAGCCGAGGCCCCCTCTCCTCCTCTCCCCGGTAACACCGTGACGTGTGTCGGTAACGTCTGTCACATGAAGGAAGCCGAGGAGGCAGCACTGCCTGGGAGACCGGACTCAGACCCTGGGCTCGGGGATCCCTGGCTCTCCTGTCCCCAGGTGAGGAACGGAGGATCTGAGGTGGTGGGTGGCCCGGTCACAGTCATGGTCACCCCGTACTCCACCTGTCCTTCACTGCCCATACCCTTGTCCGCCAGGAGCAGGGCGGCGCCTGCCTAGCCGGCCTCCCACGGGCTACCCGCTGGCCAGCTGGGACCTTGAGGCCGGGAGGACTAGGCGAGAAACGTGACCGGGACTCCCTGGTGGGTTTGGAGCTCACCAGGTGTCATTGTGCTTCAGCGCTGTGCTGTGAGCTCATCTCTTCCTCACTCATCCCGAGTGAAGCCAGTCCTATTATTATGCTGTTGACACACATCCTCCCTGCCCCTGCCACACTCACAGGAGCCCGGTCCTCCCAGTGCCTGGGGCCCCGGGAGTCTGGCAGCTTCTGCTCTGCCCGCTTTCTCGCCCTCTCCCTTCTCCCTCCATCCTCCCCCTCCTCCCTTCCTCCCTCCTCCCCTCCTCTCCTTTCTATCAGCCATATCTTTATCATCAGTACATTCCATTTCCCCACCCGAGGTTTTCACTTATTTGATTATTTTGCCTGAAAACTATAGAAATGGATTCTCTCAGAGTTTTGGAGGCTAGAAATCTAGACTCAGAGGGCCGGCCTGCTCTCTCTAAAGACTCCTGGGCCGAGGCTTTCCTTTGCTCTGTTTGCTCTCTTCTTCCTGTCTATTCCCTGTCAACCTTTTACAAGAAAGATTCACTTGGCTACGCACTTCAGTCTCACACAGGTGGCTTTCCCCACTTTGGAATGGCATTCCTATGCACAGGATAAAAACCGCAATACATTAAATAAACTGCGCTTTGCTTGTCACACTGTCGCTTTGGTCTTTGTTATTCCCACACTCGTGTGGGTCTCCAGCCCAGCCCTCACTCATGAGCGCAGGTTCTCTCTCTCTGCTCTGCTCTGCCTTGCCACTCCCTCATTCATTCATTCACTCGGCGAGCCTTGGTGGAGTCCCCCGCGAATGGGGCTTTTTTCTAGGGTTCCATGAATAAACACCAGATGTTCTTCTCGGGAAGCTTATACCGAGTGGAGAGCCCAATATGTGAGCCAGTCCTGACCCTCCACAGAGGCCATGCTGGGTACCGTGACCCACCGCGCTCTGTGGCTAAAAAAGGGGAGTAGCCCTAGCCAGTTTGGCTCAGTGGATTGAGCATCAGCCTACGGACTGAAAGGTCCCAGGTTCGATTCCGGTCAAGGGCATGTACCTTGGTTGCAGACACATCCCCAGTGGGAGGTGGGCAGGAGGCAGCTGATCGATGTTTCTCTCCCATAGATGTTTCTAACTCTCTATCCCTCTCCCTTCTTCTCTGTAAAGAATCAATAAAATATATTTTTTTAAAAAGGGGGGGGGGGCGTCTATTTCAGCTATGACAACCCAGGAAGGGCTCCTGGACCAGATGTGAAATGAATCTCCACCTGAGCCTGGGTCTTTCCTAATAGCTTTATTGAGGTATAGTTTTAATATCACAAAGTTTACCCTGTATCAGTATACAATACAACGCCTTTTTTTTTTTTTTTGGTAACTTTACTAAGTGGTTCAACCATCACCATACATCAACCTTAGAACATGCACTCTGTCCCCTAGTCGGACCCTCCCTTATGCCCATTTACAGGACATCCTGTCCCCACTCCAGCCCTAGACAACCACCGATCTACTTAGTGTCTCTACTCATCTGCCCTTTCTGGGCATTTCACACGAATGGAATCACACACTGTGTGGTCCCTTGTGTCTGATTCCAGCAATATCATAGCATCTCTGAGAGTCACCCATACGGCAGCCCCTGTGACTCACATTTGCTCCTTTGTGTTGCTGAGTAGCGTTCCCATGTATGGATCTACCACATCTCACCTCTCTATTAATCAGTTGAAGGGCATTTAGGTTGTTTCCAGTTTTGTTTCGTTTTTTTGCTAATATGAATAATGCTGCTAAGGACACTGACTCACAAATCTATGTGTTGACATATGTTTTGCTTTCTCTAGGGTCGATACCTACACGTGGAATTGCTGGACCTCATGGTTAAGTTTATGTTTAACTTTCTGGGGAACCACTGAACTCTTTTCCAAAGATGTTGCCCCATTTTATATTCCCAAGGTTCTGTTTCTCCACACATTAGTCAATATTTGTTATTATCTGGCTTTCTGAGTAGAGTCATTCTCATGGGTATGATATAAATCACACTGCACGTTTCCATTTCTGTCATGACTAATGGTGTTGAGCAATCTGCTCACATGCTGGGTGGTGGTTGGTATGTCTTCTTTGGAGAAATATCTATTCATATCATTTTTGAAAAATATTTTATTTATTTCAGAGAGGAAGGGAGAGGTAGAGAGAGAGAGAAACATCAATGATGAGAGAGAATCATTGATCAGCTACCTCCTGCACGTCCCCTACTGGGAATTGAGCCCACAACCCGGGCATTGTGCCCTTGACCGGAATTGAACCTGGGACCCTTCTGTTTGCAGGCCAATGCTCTATCCACTGAATCAAACCAGCTAGGGCTGTTCATATCATTTTTCGATTGGGTTGTTTGTCCGATTATTGAGTTGTAGAAGTTCTTGGTAAATACTGGATAGAAGAGATTTATGAAATTTGGTTTGTGAATATTTTGTCCTATCTATTGCTTATCTTTTCACTGTCTTAATGGTAGCCCTTAAACACAAAAGTTTTGAATCTTTGTTAATTCCAATTGATTATTTTTTTCTATTATAAACCATGTTTTCAAATTTTGGCCTAACCCAAGGTCTTGAAGATTCTCCTCCCCCTCTCCCCTGACACACCCTCCCATGAATTCTTCTAATAGTTTTATTGTTTTAGTTCTTACATTGAAATCAATGACCCATTTTGAGTTAGTGTTTATGTATGGTGTGAGGTAAGGGTCTAAGTCTTCCTTTTGCATGTAGATGGGTAGCCAACTGTCCCAGCACTGTTTGCTAAAGAGATTATCCTTTCCTTTAATGAACTGCCTTGGCATTTTTGTTAAAAACCAGTTGACCATGAATGCAGTCAAGAATCTACACTAATAAAAGAGAAAGATGCAAATTGACCATATCTCCGCAATACCCACCAGCCAATCAAGAGTGAGTATGCAAATTAATCCAACAAGTATGGCGGGTTAATTTGCATACACAGGTGCAGAGTGAAGACTGAAGACAACTGAAGACTGAAGAGGCTTGGCTTATCCACTGCAGCCGGAGCGGAGAAGCCAAGCCTTGCTGCGGCCGGAGCGGAGAAGCCTAGCGAAGGCCTGGGTCCCAGGTGCCGGAGGAAAACTGGTGCCCGCTGCCAGGGGAAGGAAGGCCTATTGCACGAATCTTCATGCAACAGGCCTCTAGTATTGTACTAACTATGTACGGTGTCAGGTGGGGACTAGACTTATCGGGGTGATCACTTCATAAAGTGTATAAATGCCTAATCACATTATGTTGTACACCTGAAACTAATATCATATTGTATGTCAGCTGTAATTGGACAATAAATTAATTTTAAAAAATAAAGAAAGAATACCACAACTTTTCATTGCCCGGTTGCTAGATGTATCATCCGATTGAATGCACAAGGGCTCCATTACAACCTTCTTGTTCTCTAGCCTTAAGTAGGGTCTGAAATGATTGAGTGTAAATGAGAGAACAGAATGATAGCCCTTATAAATGGCTTGTGCTTGCAAGATGTATCAGAGAGACCCCTGTTAATTTCCTGGATGGTTCGTTAAGTAAAAGAACTTAGTCCAATTTAATAACTTAGTCCAATGTAAGGCTGTTTCTCTAGATGCATGATTCCCAGGGATCGGCTCTCATAGCTGGTTAAAACCCATCAGCAGAGCCAGGAGACGACAAATCTCCGTGGATCTGGCAGGTTGGTGGGGTCGTGGTTACCTTGCCTGTGGCTGGAGCCCACCTCGGGGGGACAGCACACAGATGAACGAATGGGCTGTGGAAATGGTGCCCGGCACCTACAGGAAGCACGGGATCTGTTCGCAGTGGCCATCTCAGCTGAGCCATCTGAGCCAGCTGCATTTTCTGACAGCTTCCGTTTCACCCAGGCTTCACCTTGAGGCCATGTGACTGAACCACATTTTATTATGAAAAATTTCAGGCATCGAGACAGGTTGAAAGAAGAATACCATCCCAGAGCACCCTTACAGCCACCAACAGACTCAGCAGTTGTCAATGTTCTGCCATATTTAATTTATTAATTTCGTGTGTATGTCCTTCTGAACGTTTAGAGCAAAGCGCTCACATGCTGACTTTTCATTGCTAAATTCCTCTGCGTGCATCTTGTAAGAACAAGACAGTCTCCCAAGTCACCACCAAAGCTAACACGTCCATCATATCACCGAGCATCTAGTCCATATCCAAACAGCCTTTGTCTCGGCAGAGGGTGCTGCCAAATTTTGAGATTTTTGCTAGTCAGACGCAGTGAAATGTGTTTCTCTTACTGTGATTACAAATGAGCATCTTTTTGTTGTGGTGGTGGCTCATCTTCACCCGAGGATATTTTTCCATTGATTTTTAGGGCCTGGGATCAAGCCTGCAACTGAGGTACGTGCCCTTGACCGGAATGGAACCCAGGACCCTTCAGTTCTCGGGTTCATGCTCTGTCCACTAAGCCAAACTGGCTAGGGCACAAATGAATATCTTTGTCCATGATCACGGTCCTTCTACAGCTCTTCTCCTGTGAACTGTCTACCCATGGCTTTTGCCCATTTTAGAATCAGTTTTTAATCTCTACTTTTAAGAACTTCTTAAATATTGGTGGAATTAGCTTTGTCTCTAAGTTGAATTTATCAAGCTTTTCTTTGATCATTTCTGCATGTTCAGTCCTACACTGAAAGGCTTTCCTCCCTCCTGATAATAAAGGGGTCCCCTCACGTTTTCTTCTACAAGTGGTAAGGTTCGTTTTCAAAATCTAGATGATCTCTGGCCCATTAGGTATTTACTTAGGTGTTTGGAGTACAGTGTGGGTCCACTTTTAATCTCCCCTTCCCCACCCCATGGCTGTCCAATTGTCCCAAGACCACTTATTTTTTATTTATTTAGACTTTTAAAAATGTATTGATTTTAGAGAAAGAAAGGGAGAGAGAAACATGGGTTTGTTGTATGCATGCATGTATTGGTTGATTCTTGTATATGTCATGACTGGGGACCAAACCCATTATTGATTTTAGAGAGAGAAAGGGAGAGAGAAGCATGGGTTTGTTGTTCCACCCATGTATGCATGTATTGGTTGATTCTTGTATATGCCATGACTGGGGATCAAACCTGCAACTGTGGCGTATCGGGGCGATGCTCCAACCAACTTAGCTTCCTGGCCAGGGCCCAAGATCACTTATTAAAAAGTCCCTCATGTCCCAGTGATTTGAGATGCCACCTTCATCATGCACCAGATTGCCCGTGTACTTGGGCAAATGTCTGGAC
>NW_006292094.1:2106473-2113504 GCF_000327345.1 Myotis davidii | reverse complement strand
CAAGCAAGGAACCCAGAGATAGCCAGCAAAGCCCCCAAAGCCAGCGGGGAGGCCTGCATCAGACTCTCCCTCCCAGTCCTCACAGGACCAGCCCTAGCGACACCTCCGTCTCAGACTGCAGCCTGCGGGCGGGCGGCACATTTCTGCTGCTGAAACCTTCGGCTGGTGGTACTTTGCCCCGGAGAGGGTTTCGTCGGCCAGAAGTGAGCAGTCAGCCATGACTTTGGGGCAGCCAGAGGCATCTGTGTGCCTTCCTGTTCCTGACACCCCCCACCCCTCCCCCAGCAAGCCCAGCCAGGCCTGTTTCTGGCCTGCTGGAGGTTGGATGAGTGAGCCAATGAATGCATTAGAAAGCCGGAGGTGTGACTTCACTCTCAATGGGTGGCCAAAGCCTTTGAGGCCCCAGCCAGTGAATGAATCACTCGCACAGTATAGCTCCGTGAGTCAGGGAGAGCCAGGCAGAGAGCCGGAGTGAGGGGCATATTTCCTTTTCCCTTTCCTTTTGGACGGAGAAAAAGCCCTCTAAAAGCCAGCACCCCAAGAAATAATTTCAAGGGGCAACGTGCCACCCTCATGCCACACCCACTGTGTGCTGTGGAGAGATAGCACAAAGGACTTAGAAAACAGAGGCGGGAGCAGCGGGCACCCAGCTGAGCCGATTACTGCCCCTTTGGACAAGTTGGTTAACTTCTCTGGGCTTCCATTAACCTCATCTCTTCACATGGGGGATCACTGTCATGGTCACACAAGAGGACATGACCGTAAAGCGCTTGGCAAAGTGCCAGGCTCATAGCCAGCGCTCAATTATTAGTAGTGAGATCTGCCCCCAAGCAACGTGCCCACAAAAGCGAAATTGGGCTGCACAGCTTCTGGGTCTTCAACCACAATTCCCAACACGCCCCCTCCCCTCAAATACTGTTTCCGTAAAGCGCGGGGCAAAGTGCCAGGCTCATAGCCAGCGCTCAATTATTAGTAGTGAGATCTGCCCCCAAGCAACGTGCCCACAAAAGCGAAATTGGGCTGCACAGCTTCTGGGTCTTCAACCACAATTCCCAACACCCGCCTCCCACCCCCCGCAAATACTGTTTCCTCCTTCCTTCAGGAATACACACACTATGACCTCACTTGTTCCCTCCAACACCGATTAGTGTTCCCTAATTATGACAATGCAATTATTTCTCAATTTATACTCTGGCCTTAAAAAAAACACCAAAATGATCAAAAGAAAGCTGTCACTTCCCTCCGGGATTCGGTGCCCCGGGCAGCAGGGGCGGGGCTGAGGCCCGTTGGCAGGCTGTGTCCTGGATTCAGGGACAGGCCTGAGTCACGGAGGCCCTGCTACTTCCTGGTCCCTCTCCTGGGCTCCTCAGCGTCTGTCCAACAAACCTGCTCAGAGGTTTGTGCTGGGGACCCAGAGAGGCCAGAAACCAAGCCTCTGTGCCCAGGCTGGTGGGACAGACAGGGATGGTCAGCCACAGGGACAGGCACACGGGCGGCTGGGCTTCGTGCCCCACAGCGAACCTGAGAGTTGGTCTCTTAGGCTATTACTGTCCCACTTGATAGGGGAGGACACTGAAGGCGTCCAGGGGAAGTGGTTGATAACAGAGGCCTCTTTCTCGAATGTACCTCACACACACAGTTCTCTTCTCCATCAGTCCTTGTCTCCGGGTAGACTTCGTCTCCTCTGGGCATCTCTCCCTCATACCCGCCTCCCAGCTGAGTGAGGGCCCTTCTCTGACCTCCCCAATGTCTGCCCTGGCCCTTAGCACCTGGGATGTGCCTGTTTATCACCAATCTGTCCCCTGCCAGAATGTCTGTTAATTGAGTGACTGCAGAGTTTTAATTCCTGTCCATCTTAAAACTTTTTTACATTCCGCTATTCTACTGGATTGAAGATGTCAGCGATGCTAAGGCCCCCTCAGTAAGAAAGAAAAAAGCTGTCCATTAACTATGATATTCCACTTTGAGGAATGTTAAAAATGTGCCTGTAATTAGCCTCATTTTACACGTGAGGAGGCCGAGTGTCAGAGAGAGAACGTAACTCGCCAGAGGACACACCGCAGGCGAGTGCTGGGGCTGGGATGCTAACGCACGCAGTCTACCGCTGTAACTTAAGTTACCCTAAATCTAAGAATGTTTTAGCTCGAATGTGGTTGCCTGTTCACATTTCAAACTTCTGTTCCTGATTACAAACGTCCCACATTTGTGTTGAAAAATTTAAACCATACAGTTATAAGGAGGAAAATGAAAGTAACCCCACCCGCTAGAGATAAACGCTGAAGGGTTCAAACACACAGCTCACCACAACCCTGGCTGGAAGCCGAACGTTCTGAACACTGTGTGACTTTGGCTAGGTTGCCTAACCTCTCTGGGCCTGTGTCTCAAATGAGGGGCCTGCCAAGATGATCCAGGCCCTCGGAGGAGACCTGTTTGTAAGGATTGTGCAACCACCGCGGGCTTGGGCCTAACGGCCTGGGTGTGGAGGGTGAAGTCACCCTTGCCAGCCCCTCAGGAGGTGCCAGTGGCTGCGAGTCTCCCTGCCTGTGGCTCTCCCAAATCGCCAGCTCTGAGCGACTTCGGAGAGGCAGCGGGGACACTAGGGCCTGCTGGCCCTGCTGACTCTCGGAGGGGGGTCCCAGGAAGCTCAGGCTCCTTCCAAGGCTGATGCCAGGGGCCACTCTGCCCAGCGAGCAGAGCTCCGGACAGGCCGGGGGTCAGAGGCAGCCTGGGGTGCAGGGGGCCCGGCTGGCGGAGGCGGCGACAGCAGGATGGCTGGGTCTGGACCTGCATCTGACGAGTCCCAGCTGTGTGACCGACCCTCCCTGAGCCCCACTCCTTGCCTGTGAAATGGGGATGAGGACACCCCCCCCCCCCCCCCCCCCCCCGCCGGGGTTGTTCGTAATCCCATCGTGACTCGTTCCGGAGATGATGCCTGCAGTGCAGGGAGGAGGCAGAGATGGTCATTTCAGTCCTCTTCTCTTCTGATCCTTTCCAACAGTGCCCTTCGAAAAAAGTCCCCCCACCATGTGGGCAAAGTGTGGGCCTACCGTGTGCCAGGGCTGCACCCAAGGTCGGATGGTGGGGTGGTCCCTGAGGTGAAAACCTCACCCCGCCCTCAAGCAACTCAGGGAGGGGAAGATAGGACCTAAGAGAGCTGACAGCATCGGAATGTTGGGGCAAAGTCCTCAGGGCCCGCCTGGGGGCAGAGACCTTGGAGACTCAGGAAAGGCTTCGGGCAACGACTGCTTTGGCGGGGTCAGGAGGATGAGGACAGACCCTGACCAAGCTCAGCTGGGACAGCACCCTGACGGGGGAGAGAGGGAGCAGCGTGAGCAAAGGTGTGGGTGGGAAAGGATGAGCAGCAGACTGGGGACACGGGCCCACAGAGTGTGCCTAGCAAATAGCAGAGTCGATGGCAATAGTTGGGGGTGGGGCTGGCTGGGGGGGCGAGGCCTAGTGGTGGTGGGCTGCGGCCTGGGTGGGAAAAGGGGAGTCATGGAGGGTGCTGAGCAGAGGGAGGCACCACCATACAGCACGGGGGGCGGGGGGCTGTAAAAGAGCTGGGGATTCTGACTGTGGGGGCCAGCGCCCTCTCCAGAGCACCCCCCTGACCCCACCGGCCAGGCCCTTCCTCGCATGGGGTCGTATTCCCAGGTTCCCCTTGGGGAAACCAAGGCTCAGATTTGCAAAGCCTCCTGCCCAAGGTCGCAGAGCAGACAGTGAGCTGGGGCCACTTCCCATCACCTGTGAGAGTGCCACCCTCCCTCCTCCCGTGACCCCAGGACAGATCCAAAGGTGACCTGAAGGGCAGGATTCGGACAACAACTGTCTAGTAATGCCAAGCCCAGCTACACTGGGTCTTCCCACAGCCCCAGATGCGCGTTATTATCGCATCTCTGGAGAGAGGGAGTGGAGCAGGGGTCCTCCAACTTTTTAAACAGGGGGCCAGTTCACTGTCCCTCAGACCGTTGGAGGGCCGGACTATAGTTTAAAAAAAAACTATGAACAAATTCCTATGCACACTGAACATATCTTATTTTGAAGTGGAAAAACAAAACGGGAACAAATACAATATTTGTATTTGCATGTGGCCCGCGGGCCGTAGTTTGAGGACCCCTGGAGTGGAGGCTCAGTGGGGAAGTGACTTCCTCAAGGCCCCACATTGAGGTGGGGAGTCCAGGCCAGCCCTTCCCCCGACCCCACACTGCCCCCAGGTTTACTCCTACGCACATCTACAATTGGAGAGTCAGTGTCCACTGACTCACCCTCCCTGGTGGCCCACAGCTCCAGCCGCTCGCGCTCCTTCTGCAGTCACCGCAGGGGAGCTATATGGGGCCCCTCTTTGCCTCCACCTCCAGCAAGAAGCAGCATCTGCGATGCGTGGACTCGGTGGCTACACCTTTGCCACAGACTCCCTGCCCAAACCATTGTGTGTTAGCTGGTCTGAAGGGGGGACCTTTCCCGGAGCTGAGCCCCTGTCCCTACCACGCCTTCTGGTGCCTTGTGGGGACCTTCTCTCCAGGTTCTGGTGCCGGAGCTCAAAACACACAGAGGCATGGAAATGTAAGGCTTGCTCTGCTGGGAAGAGGTTTAGTGAGTCCCCAGGAAAAGGGGTGCAGTAGGGCCTGGGCTCCTTATACCCACCAGCTCCCACCTGGGCCTCAAACCAACCACAAAGCAGGCAGTTGTGAGGGCGGGGGTGGTGCAGCAGACCTGAGCAGTGTGATAACTGGAGATAAACGTTAAGCAAGCAAGGCAGCAGGAGGGAGCGAGGGGGGAAATGTGGTGCCAAGTATTCTAGCATTCTTGTGAAATGAGTGTCTGGAGCAGGGGTCCTCCAACTTTTTAAACAGGGGGCCAGTTCACTGTCCCTCAGACCGTTGGAGGGCCGGACTATAGTTTAAAAAAAAACTATGAACAAATTCCTATGCACACTGAACATATCTTATTTTGAAGTGGAAAAACAAAACGGGAACAAATACAATATTTGTATTTGCATGTGGCCCGCGGGCCGTAGTTTGAGGACCCCTGGAGTGGAGGCTCAGTGGGGAAGTGACTTCCTCAAGGCCCCACATTGAGGTGGGGAGTCCAGGCCAGCCCTTCCCCCGACCCCACACTGCCCCCAGGTTTACTCCTACGCACATCTACAATTGGAGAGTCAGTGTCCACTGACTCACCCTCCCTGGTGGCCCACAGCTCCAGCCGCTGGCGCTCCTTCTGCAGTCACCGCAGGGGAGCTATATGGGGCCCCTCTTTGCCTCCACCTCCAGCAAGAAGCAGCATCTGCGATGCGTGGACTCGGTGGCTACACCTTTGCCACAGACTCCCTGCCCAAACCATTGTGTGTTAGCTGGTCTGAAGGGGGGACCTTTCCCGGAGCTGAGCCCCTGTCCCTACCACGCCTTCTGGTGCCTTGTGGGGACCTTCTCTCCAGGTTCTGGTGCCGGAGCTCAAAACACACAGAGGCATGGAAATGTAAGGCTTGCTCTGCTGGGAAGAGGTTTAGTGAATCCCCAGGAAAAGGGGTGCAGTAGGGCCTGGGCTCCTTATACCCTCCAGCTCCCACCTGGGCCTCAAACCAACCACAAAGCAGGCAGTTGTGAACCCATTGTACAGATGTGCACTCAGAGGCCCAGCTGGCGAGAGACTGGCGTAGGATCAGCCAGCAGCAAAATGACCACATGGGGTTCAAGCTATAGTTTCCAGAAAGGGATAAAGAGGGGAAACCCACAGTGCAGAGCATTTTTTTTTAATTTTCAAAAGTTTTCTTTTCTAAAAAACGTAGGTAGGGGGAGCTATAATGAATGCTCTTGGTAAAGAAAAAACGAGGCAGATCAAACTGGTATGCTGTGAAAGGTCGGGAGCTGTAACATTTTATGATTCAATGCAAAAACTATGCTCGGCTCGTCAGCTGAATAAGTAGTATAAACAAAACAATTTTCTTTTTCCTTTTTTTTTTTAAGATACAGGGTGGGTGTTGCCATTTTCTGAGGACTTCTTTGCTGCCCTCGGCCAATATTCCTCTGAAGATAGAAAAGGCCATTAAAAAAAAAAGCATTCAGCCCAGAATCTTTCTAGAACTTCGGCAGACGGTGTGAGCATGTGCACACACACGCTGAGCGAGGCAAATGCAGAAGTGGCCGCTGTGATACAATCACAGATCAACGACATAGGGTGGCGTGAAGTCCCCCTCCCCGGAGGGGAAGGGAAGAAACCAAACCGCACAATGTTCCTGACTGGGCACCCCGACCCGGTGGCGCAATGTTTATGTTTGGGTACCTAGCAAGTCCGTGCCGCCGCGTGCGACTCCACAGCGGGGGGTGGGGGGGTGGCGTCACTAGGGGCTCAGGACACGGGGACCCAGTGGGGTCTTCCCAAATGTTGGCCCGGGCCCTGGGATTCCCCCTGAAGCGCCTTAGGCTTGGATTTCGGGAATGCAGCCCACACCGAAGGCGAGAGCCAGGGCGAGGGTGTCAGGCCGGCTCCTGTGCCGAGGTGGACCCCCAGCCCAGAGCAGAGCAGGCCCCCAATCAGTACATCGCCACGGAACAGGGAGGGGGCAGCTCCGTTTGTTTCAAGCAAACGCGACCAGGGACGTGCCTGGTGGCCCCTGGGGGGCGCTATCACCCCCCCCAAGCCGCCGCACCCCTCAATCCACAGGAGCGCCTTGAGACCCCTCACTGAGATACGAGCTTCCCCACCCGCCTTCCTCCGCTCAGGGCATTTTTCCCACCAGGGGTCTGATTGGAAGGCATTCAACTTATTAAATGTACTTTCTTTTTTTCAGTCACAGGAAAGTCTGGGGAACAGGAAAACATTGTCCTGAACTCCTCCACCCCAGCTCAACTCTCTTGTTCTTGGTAGGAACACTTCTATGGACAAGTTCCCCCCCTTCCTCCCCTTCCCCCCCGTGATGGTGGGCAAGTAAAACGCTTCTCCGTGGGCCTCTCCCCCCCGCCGGGGACGAGGAAATGAGAGAAAGGGGCACGCCGTTCGCCACAGCGCAGGAAGCCCCTTTCCGCTCCGGGACG
>NW_006292094.1:2100095-2105583 GCF_000327345.1 Myotis davidii | reverse complement strand
GCGGGGGGGTTGGAGGAGGACTGGCCCTCCGCTTCCGACCCAGCTGGAGCAGTTTTCTGGGGGCTTGTCCTTGGCTTTATTTGGCGCCAGAACAAAGATTCGGGGTAAACTTCCAGTCCTGGTGGGTGGGGGAGTGGTGTGAAGGGCCCAATCCCAGCGGTGCTAATGGGGAAAATGTCTCTCTGTGTTCCCAGGAGGATATGAAGCGTTTTCAGCTTCCTGCCCGGAGCTGTGCAGCAAACAGTCGACCCCCATGGGGCTCAGCCTTCCCCTGAGTTCTAACGTCCCTGACAGCGCCGACTCGGGGTGCAGCTCCTGCAGCACCCCACTCTACGATCAGGTCAGTCGCGGGCCGTGCCAGAGGGGAGAAGGGACAGCTGACAGGCCTGGGAGGGTAGTGCCAGTGAGAATATAGACAGTGACCTGCATTGTTGTTTAGGACGGAGGGGGTATTATTTATCCCGCGGTCAAGTGCCCTGATGAGCTGAGCCTCTAAGACTGGCACCACAGGAATGACCACTGGCCTTGCCCAGGCAAATGGGTTTCGTCCCTACTTATTTATACCCCAACAGCAGTGCTGAGAGAGTTCAGCCAGTAACTGACACTGACTTACAGCAGGGAGGTCTGTGGGTGTGGGCACCGGCATTGACTTTGAGCAAAGCTTGACAAGTGTTGGATATTTTTGGATTCCAGGGTGGCCCAGTGGAGATCCTGCCCTTTCTGTACCTGGGCAGTGCCTATCATGCTTCCCGCAAGGACATGCTGGATGCCTTGGGCATCACTGCCCTGATCAACGTCTCCGCCAACTGTCCCAACCATTTCGAGGGTCACTACCAGTACAAAAGCATCCCGGTGGAGGACAACCACAAGGCGGACATCAGCTCCTGGTTCAACGAGGCCATTGACTTCATAGGTAAATGGAGCGGATGCCTGAGACTTCTGCCTCCCTCCCCCAGCTTAGCCACTGAGCCCAAACACTGTGGCAAGGGCCTGAGTGACGTTCTTCTACGCCTTCCTCCAGACAGTACATAGCAGTCTGGTGTGGGTAACATCCCTGCAGACAGACGGGTTTGATGTCCCACTTTGCAAACGAGCAAGCCTGAGGCTTAGAAAGTTGAATTGATCTGCCCAGCATCCGTTTGGTTAGTGGATGGCCAGGCTAGGTTTAACCCTGTGCCTCGCAGAGTGGCTTCGTTGCCTCCACCAACAGTGTCTTGGTGATGCACAAGTCGATGTTAAGCATCTCTGCACAGGACACGCATGATGTTTCTTACACACCCGGTGCCTGGGGCCAGGGCCGCGCTCGCGAGCTCTCGGGTAACCAGCCCCCCTTTGTTTTGCAGACTCCATCAAGAACGCCGGAGGGAGGGTGTTTGTCCACTGCCAGGCGGGCATTTCCCGCTCGGCCACCATCTGCCTCGCGTACCTCATGCGGACTAACCGGGTCAAGCTGGACGAGGCCTTTGAGTTTGTGAAGCAGCGGAGAAGCATCATCTCCCCCAACTTCAGCTTCATGGGCCAGCTGCTGCAGTTTGAGTCCCAGGTCCTGGCCCCCCACTGCTCGGCAGAGGCGGGGAGCCCCGCCATGTCCGTGCTGGACCGGGGCGCCTCCACCACCACCGTCTTCAACTTCCCCGTCTCCATCCCGGTCCACTCCACGAACAGTGCGCTGAGCTACCTTCAGAGCCCCATTACGACCTCTCCCAGCTGCTGAAAGGCCACGGGAGGCGATCTTCACCACCCACCGGGACTCCGGGCTCCCCCTTGAGAGAAAATGCAGTCACTGCAGGGAGGGGCTCCTGAGGGCTGGTCCTTACTTATTTATTAATTTCCCCCGAGTTCCACTGGGCTCCCAAGCAGCCACAGTGATGGCTGAGCATCGAGGCGCTCGCTGGACTCGGCACATTCGGGACCAACGTCGAGTGGGTACCTCGCGTCCCCCTGACAAAGTGGGGCAGAAGGGAGAGGACTCCGCGTGCGAGCCGATTCTTTTCGCTTGCCCCCGTTTTTCTGTACACACTTCATGCTTGACATACGTACCAGTGTTACCATTCCCGACGACACATGCATACGCGAATATACCTTATTTATTTTTGTGCGGGCGGCCCGCCTTCACAAAGGTCAGTGTCGCCTCCTAGAAGAACCAAATACCTCAGTTTTTGTGTTGAGTACTGTCACGTCCTGTAAATACAGCCTGAGCAGGTTTGTTCTCGGCACTGGCGGAGGGAGGTGCCGGTGTTGCTGTTTTCAGTTGCCAACAGTTGTCTGTTTGCTGATTATTTATGACCTGAAATAATATATTTCTTCTTCTGAGAAGACATTTTGTTACATAAGGATGACTTTTTTTTATACAACAGAATAAATTATGGCATTTCTATTGAACTCTCAGATGCTTGCTTTCTTGGGCAGCCCCCGATCCCTAGTGAAGAGATAGGGGTGCAGCAGCAGCGAGGGCCTCCGGAATGCACGTTAGGATCTGATGCCACACCCCTCGGTGGCCTCAGTCCCACGAGATACAGGAGTTGTCAGGTGGGTAGAGAAGTGGGATCGATCAGGGAAAACCAGGTGCTGTAGCTGATTTGTGTTAACCTTGGGTTCCAGTGTCTCTCCATAGATCCCCTACCGTGCCACCCAGGGGGCCTGTGTCCCCAGAGCCAGCGCTAAAAAGAGATGGGTTGCTTTCTCATTTACTACCTTCTCCGAGGTAATATGCCAGACCTCCCTTCTCAGAGCTGTGCTGGTTATGAGGGTGATAGTTCTCCAAACACTTCACATAAATAAATGTGTTCCTACTACATGCAAGGCAGCCTGTGCTCCCTGCAAAACAAAGCAGCCAATCCTTTACAAAGACGCTGAGACCCAGCCCAGCGAAGGGGCGGGAGTCAGGGAACTGGGCCTGCCTCTGTTTTGTTTTCTAAGTCCATGTGTTTTGCAGTTACCTCTCTCACGTGCTCTCCTTTTGCCTTTGAAAAGACCTTTATTGTGAAAATAATACCTCAGATGGTTACAAACCCAAGCACTGTAAGCAAATTCAACATAAACAAAGGACCTGAAGTCCCCTCCCCTCCCCCACCCCCCTTCACCTGCCCATCATGAAGGCTTTGGAGCAGCGGTTCTCAACCTGTGGGTCGCGACCATCGGAAAACACATATAGCATATCAGATACTTACATTACGACTCATAACTAGCAAAATTACAGTTATGAAGCCGCAACAAAAATAATTTTATGGCTGGGGGTCACCACAACATGAGGAACTGTATGAAAGGGTCGCGGCATCAGGAAGGTTGAGAACCACTGCTTTGGAGCCTATCCACCGGGAGCCCCAGCCTGGGTACAGAGGATGTTCGGCGGCTGCCTCCAGGTCACTTGCTGCTCTGATTTCATAATTTTGCCGAAGAAGCCAGGCTATTAAATCCAACGTGCTCTAGGGCAACATTCTGGATTTTCACTCTCTCTTGCCAAACAGGCTAAAACAGAAGGTGTAATCAACCACTAACCCATGGTCCCGTCTGTAATGTTGAATTAAATAGCAGCGAGCCCCCTGGCTCACTGACCCCTAAGCTCCTGCCCCCACCACTTGTTTCTGGACCAAGAGTTGTAGGAAACGGAAGGAAACATCTGCCTCGACTTGTCCAGTAGCCCCCAGGGCAGTGGTTCGGGTGCAGCCCACCGGGACCTTTCCCCATCAGCTTACCACCTGCCACCCGAGTCCCAGGGCCTGAGAGAGCCCTGTGTTCTCTGAAGTTCTAAGAACTTACTCTGGGCGGCAGGCTCATTTCCTCGGCTGGGCTTCCGATTTCAAGTGTGTTCACGCCTTTCAAAACAAACCTTACCAGTGTTGTTATCAAGCTCTAGACATTTACTATTGCCAATCTGTCCCTTCGTGGAAATATACCAGCGGCTCCGAGTCTGTGGCAGATGCCATGGCTGACTTCCCCGTGGGCTCGGGCCATCACTTTTTGCTTGGCAGGCGCTGGTTAGACCCAAATTAATCTCCACTGTGATCCATGCAGTGGAAAAATACAGCGGCTGCCTCAGGGAGCCTCCAGCGAAAGCAGTTCCCTCACTCCTCCCAGCACAAGCCACTCACCTCCCACCACCCAGGAGAGCGGGGTGAAAGCCCCTTTCCCGCTATATCTGATTCCGGGTCTTCAGGCTTTTCTTAGGGGGAAAATGTACCTCAGTGGAGGGGAAAAAAGACGCTTATATTGTTAAAACGTTTGCTTCTCAATGGAAGATTGCAATAGAGACAACTCAATCATTTAATACTGATCATGTGATAACAGCTGTCGATTTTAGAGCTGGTGCTGTGTGCCCACCTGACTGCTTTGCACACCTCTCCATTAAACCTTTCACAGCAGCACCCACCGTACAGAGGAGGAAGCTGGGGCTCAGAGAGGGGGAGGACAGCCCTTGAATTCTAGCTCAAGGTCGTACAGCAAGTACAGGGTATTGCAGAGATTGGAACGTGGGTCTGTGAGAAGACTGGGGAACCACGTCCTAGTTCAGTCCAGAAGACAGCTTAAGGGAGAGGGGAAAGGTGAGCTTTGTAGCCAACCAGACATCACTCTGGTCTTCACGTGTAACTTGTGGTGGGACATCTATTTATGCGTTTGGGCCTCAGTTTTCTCATCTGTAAAATGAAGATAATAAAGCCAGCTCCCTCGGAGAAGGAGGGAGGAGGGGGGAGGAGGAGGAGGAGGAGGAGAAGGAGAAGGCCTCATGAATGTAAGTCTGTGCCAAGGAGTGGACCCTGGAGAAACACCTAGATCAGGGGTGGGCAACCTTTTTGTGAGTGCGTGCCAAAACCAGCAAAATCTCTGACTCAAAATTCTTCTGCGTGCCAACCCTAATTTTTTGAGAACATGTTACGCCTACTTGATATCTCTTAAGGTGTACGTATGTGAAGAACCTTGAAGAAATAATAAAATTCATTCGAGCAACAAAAACACAGTATATGATGATGAAAAATACATGTATTTTTTAATGTATACATGTTATGTAAAATTATTTATTTATCTAAGATGCACCTACACTGAATTTATCTGAAAAATAAAAAAGTCGATATTAAGAAAAAAGTGGTAAATGGAAGATTATAAGAGAGGGTTTTGCGTGCCAGCAGAAGTTACTGACGTGCCATGTTTGGCACGCGTGCCAGGGGTTGCCCACCGGTGACCTAGATCCTTTCCCAGCTCCTAGCGACCTGCTGCCACCGCGGGTCTCTGTTTTCCTCCCCATAAAATGACCAGGATGCCCTGGATCTAATAGGTAAAGCTCCTCTCAGCCCTCAAATTCTAGGCCATGGAAAATGCATCAATGCAAAATGCTTTTCTGTGGTTTCCAGGCGCCCATTATCCCATTAGGATAATTCCAACCCCAAACGCCTCCACAGCACCCTCCCCTTTCCTTGGAATTTTGCAAATCAGGGGCTAATTTGCCTTGAACTTGCAGCCTCCGGCGTCCATTTCCCTCCCGGCCGCCCCCGCC
>NW_006292094.1:2091616-2099976 GCF_000327345.1 Myotis davidii | reverse complement strand
TCTCTGTGATTAGCCAATGGGTTCCATCCCCATGGTAACGCGGAGGAGTTTCCCTTTCGTGAGGAAAGCTGTCATGTCACTTCCTGGTGCTGACAAATCAGTTTAGGAGACGAATTCCGGGGAGCAGGTGGGAGGCCTTCCCACCTCTGGGGGCTTCCCTGGGACTCTGCAGGGCAGGTCTGGGGGAGAACAGCCTCTGGGGCCAGACGGACGTCTGCGCCCCTCTCTTCTGAGAACAAAGGGTCCGCTGTGAACAACTGCTCTGCTAAGGAACATGCCTGGAAGCCCCCACCCTTCACCGACTGTGGCTTTGGAAGCTGAACGTCAGCCCGTTCATTCACTCATCCATTCATTCATCCAATATTGGCTGACTTTCTATATAGGCCCAGGGATGCCTAAGTGCAATGCAAAGTTCCCGCTCTAGTAGCTAACCTTGGGGTGGGAGAGGCATCTAAATGAGTCAAGAAATAAGGATGAAGACTCTAAAGGTGGGATACTAAAAGCGGGGGGGGAGGGCTCTTTATTTTTAAAGTTTATTGATTGATGGATGGATCTTAGAGAGGAAGGGGAAGAGAGAGAGAGACATCGATCTGTTGTTCCACTTATTTCTGTATTCGCTGTATGTGCCCTGACTAGAATCAAATCCCCAAGCTTGGCCCTAGAGGGAGGACGGTCCAACCAGCTGAGCTGCCCCCGCTGGGGCCAATGGGAGGCTTGGGAAGAGGGATCCAGGCGAGGCAGGTGGCAAAGACCTGGGGTGTGGGAGGGATCTTTGTGGGTTGGTGGGTAGAGCACTTGACTCGGGGTCAGCTAGACCTGAGTCCAAGTCCTCCTCAGTTCAAGTGCTGCCACTGCCACGTCTTAGCTGTGTGACTTACTGTAAGTTACCAAGCTCTTTAAACCTCAGTTTAAACATGGGTCAATGACCTCTGGCCTTTCAAGGCTCTTGAAGGATTAAATGAAAGGAGGTCACCTCTGAGCACATCAGAGAGGCTTGGAAAGGCTCTCTGTCCTCTTGTGACTCAGCTGGTCCCCATTCTGTCACCGGAGCAACAGCGTCCTGCCCCCCCCACCCCCCACTCCGAGAAGTGGGTTATCCTGCTCCGTCCTGACACACACCCAGGCACACACCCAGGCCTGCACTGCTGTGGGGCCGAGCTGTGCTGGGTAGTAGCCTTTGTTTGGAGACCACCAGCCCTGCCCCATGGTCTGCAAGGTGTGCTCCTGTCTCGGCCTCAGTTTTCTGTAAGAGGCGCCTGAAGTGACCATCTGTCCTCTCCTGCCCACGGTCAGCGCTAAGCCCCCTCCTCACCCACGCCTGGGAAGGCTCTGAAATGTCTGTGCTTCCTCGGGGCTGGTTCTGGGAGACAGGAGGGAGAGGAAATAAGACACTTTCTGGGAAAGGGCAGCTGGGGTCCTGGACCTTCAGAAGGTGGGTTGGTGTCATGGAGAGGCGACTGCTCCCTCCACAAACGGCCCATCACAGACACCCACCCACCAGCCCACCCTTCACTCCAACTCTGGGCAACCCTTTGTTGTGTGCCACACGGCCACATTCAGGCTTAAAAGCTTCATCCAGGCTGCCACCAATGGACACTGTGGTTGGCTGCCTCCTCCTTCATTCTTTGTGCATTCATTCATGTATTCATATATTCATTCATTCAACAAATGTGGACCTTTGCTTTGCAAAACACTCAACATATACCTCTTCCAGCCCCTGTGTGCGTGCGTGTGTGTTTCTGTGAACTTGTTACACTCTCCAGACCAGATCCACTCAGGCACGTACTCCACGGGCCTCCAGGATGTGACCACTGCTTTCATTCCCAGCATCATTCTCCCTGTCACCACGGCTGTCCTTCACGCACGTTGAGACTTGCCGTGGTCAGAGGACAATATGCTCTTTCTTGCTACCCTTACGTTTGTATGCGCTGTTCCTGTGGCTTAACTATGAGACAATCAGCGAAGCCTTGGTTGACCATTAAGACTTCCTTGTCTGTGCTTCTAGCTGCATCCCACTGCCGAACCCCAGGGTATGAAAGTCAGCCACCTCCTGGACCAACCAGGTCACCTCATGGAGACCTGGGCCACTGGAGACCAAGGACGTTCGCCCCAGGGAAGCTGCCATTCAAAGTGGAAATGTAAGCCCAGCGTTGCCAGGCCTTCCTATTTTTAAAAGAATCCGGGAATTTGAGTTTTTATTTAAAATCTCCTGATTTCAGAAAGTGTGTGTGGGCCAAACACAAGAGCTGCAGCCTGGCTGTGCTCCAGCCGGTGGCTGTGAGTGTGTGACTGCTGCCGGCCGCCTGTTTGTGAGGCTCTCAGAGTCAGGATCCCCCTTCAGGCATCTCTGAGCCCCTGGGACTCCGCCCAGGGCTTGGTGAGCAGCAGGTGTGTATACATACCTTCTGAATAAAAGACAAGCCGTAATCCCCTAGAAGGTGCTCGGTGGATGTTCCAATCATACAAAGACAGCCTGGGATCTTGTTCCAAGTGCCTGGGACAAAACTGATAGACAACTAAGATCCGTGTGATCTGGATGGATCCCTTCTCCTTTCAAAGCCTCCGTTTTCACAGCTTTCAAAAGAGAGTGCTGAAAGTATTTGCTGTAGATAGCAGTCAGGAGTAAATGAAATAATGAGCATAACCATGGACACAGACAGTAGGGGGGTGAGGGCATGTGCTGTGGCCGGGGAGAGGTCAATGGCAGAAAAAGGAGACTCATGTCATACTTTCAACAATAAAAAATTTAAATTTTAAAAAAAGATTAAATGAAATAATGTACATAAGTGTTTTTGCACAGTATTCCACACGCAGTAAACAATAAATGTTAATGATTATTTCATCACCATGATAAGGGAAAAATGCAAAAAGGACATATATATATATTGAAACTATCAAATTTTATTCTCTAGCCCAAACCTCTCCCCTAACTGCAGACTTGTATATCCAAATAGCCTCCTTGACATATCCATTTGTTGTTCCAATAAACTTCCAAATTTGGCAATTCCGAAATCTTTCATTTACCCCCAAATCACCTCCTGCGGCCTTCCCACCGTTGTTAACAGCTATTTCATCCTTCCGTTAACTCAGGCAAAAAACTTTGGAGACATCCTTCACTCTCCCCATTTTCTCATAACCTATATTTAACTTAGCTGCAAATTGAGGCAGGTTCATTTTCAAAACATAACTATTTTCAAAATATACCCACTTCTCATCACTTCTGAAATGACCCCTCTGGTCCAGCTACCATCATGTGTCTCCTACAGTAGTCTCACAGCTGTCCTCCTCCCTGCTCCTGCACTGGCCCCCTCAGAGGCCAAAGCTGTCATTTGACCATTGCATATGGGACACATTCTCTGTTCTTGCTTTCCTACACACATTTTTATTTACTTTTACTATTAAAAAATGTTTTCACTGGACAAAGTATTCTAGTTTCAACCTAATTTTGTTTAACCACGTTGGAGATACATCCCAAGTTCGCCTGACTTCTGTTGTGTCTTTTGAGAAGTCAGCTGATTATCTTAGTGTTGTCCCGGTGAGGGTAATATTTTTTATTTTCTGGCTATTTTGAATTTTTGCTTTGTCTTTTATTTTTTCTGTAGCCGTTATGAATGTGTCTGTAGTTTTATTCATATTTATATTGCTTGTGATTTGTGGTGCTTTTGAATCTGTGGCTTGATGTCTTTCATTAGAAAAATCCTCAGTTATTTCTCCATTTCTATCCTTTTTATATTAAACAGTTATTTTAATGTCTGTGACCAATAGCTATCTGGATCCTCTTGTGTGTATATTTATTGCCCATTCTTTCTGTTGCTTTTAAAAATTAAAACATGATTTAATAAAACAAAAACACATTCCTTCATATGCCTGGTTATTTTTGGTTGTCAGGCTCTGCATATAAAAACTTTTAGAGATAATTTGCCTTAAGGTGGTGTTAGCCTCTCCTAAAGAGGGTTTTCTTTATTGCAGGTGGCAAGGGGCCTAGGAATCCCAGGTCACCTTAATCCAACCAGGTACTGAGATGGTTTAAGAGGACTTGAAGTTGGGCTTTAGGCTCTGTGATGACTGTTTTGGCCGTATCCTTTAGGGAGGTTCAAATAAAAGCTTGGGGATTTACCAACTTCCCTCCCCCGCTATGTCTGGATTACTTATTTGGGTGATATGCATAAAACCCTAGAGATGTAGTAGACCCCTCTGGGTGTGCCTGAACTCTCCTTCCTGTCCCATTAGGCTCAAGAGTCTATTAAAAGCTCTGCTCTACCTCTTAGCCTTTCAGTCTCCTATTTCAGATGCCCTTCAGATACCCAAAAGGCAGATGCCCTTTGGAGAAAAGAGGCCCCACCTACTGTGCGCTCTCTCTGGGTTTTCTTCTCCCAGGTCTTGATTTTATAATTCCTCCCTGCCTTTTCAGCCTTCAAACGGAGATATTTGTTAAATATTTGGTCCAACCTTCCTAGTCCTCATCCGTAGGTGGTTCTGAATTCTGTGGTCAGCCATGACAGAAAGGGAGTTTGGCTTTTAAAAGCCCGGAGTGAAACTCCTAACGCATCAGGTCATGTTCTCCTCTACTCAAAACCCTCCCGTGGCTCCCACCTCACCCAGGAAAGAAGGCCATGTCCTCACAGAGGCTATAAGACCGGACTTGACTTGTTTTGCTGATAGGTCGCCGACCACACCTTCAACCACTCTCCCCGCTCACTCACCTCTTCCAGCCAAGCTGGCCCCATCGCTCTCCTGGCACAGGCAAAGTTCCCTCTAGCTTCAGGGCCCCCCGCGCTTCCCTCTGCCTGGACTGACCTTCCTTCTGCTCTCTGTTCAAAGGTCATCCCGTTCCCTGACCACCAACCCATCTAAAATAGCGACCACCCCGCCCCAGCCGTGGCTGTCCCCCCGTTTCTTCCTGCGTTATTTCTCACCATGGCACTGATCACCACCGGCAGTTGTCTGTGTGGGGCCTATTTCCCCACTCGGATATAACACTTGAGGGCAGGGACCTTGTCTGTTTTGTTCCCGGGGGGATCTCATGCTCTCAGTACAGCGCCCGGCATGTCGTGGGTGCTCGATAAATGTGATGAATCCTGAAAACACTTTGAAGAGGTTGAACAATGTCCCCTTTTTGGGTGGGTCCTGGGCTCCAGCGAGGGGGAAGTGATTCTTTTTTGCTCAAACAACCACTATCCCTTCCACATGAGGCAATTTCCCTTGGACACATTCCAGGAACACACGGTCGTGTGCAAGTAAAGTGTATAAACACACTTTGTAAGCAGGAAGCAACATGAGGGTCTGGCGGCCCAAGGCCTGCCCCCCGGGGGCTCCGTTCTTGGGGTCAGGGCTGAGGTTCTGGAAAGGACAGGGGTGGTGAATCTGCTCAGGGTCTCCACTCTGATCCCCATTTTCCCACCACTTCCCCCCATACTTCCCCCTCCCATTGGAAGGAGAATTCCCCATGCGTGTGCCTGTAATGGGGAGAATGGGGCAGTGGCTGATTCATGGGGAAGTCTGTGGGGCCGCTTGGGGCCCGTGACTCACAGCTTCTCCTCTAGAGGAGGCCTAGCTATCCATGCGGAATCTCCTGGAAATGTCCTAGGTCTCCAGCGAGTGTTGGGGGTTCTCTCCCTCGGAGTGCTCAACACTTCCTGGCACTCATCCCTCTGTGTCACTGTATGTCTGTTGTTGCCCAGTCAGTATGTATGGAAGGGGCAGAGGCAGGGAGGCTAGAAGTGAGGGGGCAGGGAGGAAGGAGGGAGGGAGGGAGGGAGGGAGTAAAGAGGACACCAGACTGGGAACCGGCTGAGGGCAGGTTCATGCCTTTCCAATGTCTGGCTCCCTAGTCTCCAAGGCACAGCTTGGCATATAGTGTGGGAACTGAACGGTTGAATAAATGGAATACTTGGAGGTTGTCTTGAGCCCTCATTCTAGAATGATGCCAGTCTGATAGAGTCTCAAGGTGGTGGTGGTGGTGGTGGTGGTGGTGTGTGTGTTGTCAGAGCCAGCTGTTTTGGGGTTTGGCATCCACGGTGGATGACACTAGAGAGGCTAAGGCAGGGGGTCCTAGTCGAGATAGGTGCTCTCGCCCACAGCCCAGTCGTGAAACCAGCCCCTACTGAGCTCTAACCGGTGCCAGGTCCTGCGCTGGACACAAAAGGATGGAGAAGACACGGCCCCCGACCACGGCTCTCCGGGCAAGTGGTGGAGACTGATGGGTCGATCCTGGGAGCCTGGGAGGTGTGGGCAAGGCCAGGGGAGGAGGAGGTCAGGGAGGAGCCAGCAGAGGGGAGGATAGGTGGAAAGGCTTTTCGGAGAAGGTGGCCCTTGGTCCCTAGAAGTCTGGCACAGCCAGGGCTCCTGCTCCAAGGTGACGAGCAAGGTTCTGGAGCCAGTTTATTGTTGTTCAATAGATTCTATGGAAGGAAGAAAGGCCCCAGGACTTGTTGGAGGCCTGACCTACTTGCCCCAGAACTGAATTTCCAAGAGGCCTCATGGGAGTCCCCAAAGGTGTCCTACTCATATGCAAATGGGCCAGAGCCCGGTGTCTCTGTGTGGGCTTTTCAGGGTGTGGGCACTGGTGCCCTGAGGCCAAGGACAGGACTCCCAGGGAAGAAAGGCTGGAAAACACTAGCTTGTCATAAACTTGGAAACATACAACGTGTAGCCTCTTCAGATTGGCTTCTTTCACTTCCTATTATGCACTTAACTTCCCTCATTGTCCTTCCATGACCTGACAGCTCATTTCTTTCTCCTTTTAATGTTTTATTGATTTCACAGAGGAAGGGGAAGGGAGAGAGAGATAGAAACATCCATGATGAGAGAGAACCACTGATCCGCTGCCTTCTGCACACCTCCTACTGGGGACCGAGCCCAGAACCCAGGCATGTGCCCTGACGGGAATCAAACCATGACCTCCTGTATCAGCGTGGGCAAACTACGGCCCGCGGGCCGGATCCGGCCCGTTTGAAATGAATAAAATTATTGAAAAAAAAAAACCGTACCCTTTTATGTAATGATGTATACTTTGAATTTATATTAGTTCACACAAACACTCCATCCATGCTTTTGTTCCGGCCCTCCGGTCCAGTTTAAGGACCCATTGTGGCCCTCGAGTCAAAAAGTTTGCCCACCCTTGTCCTGGATCATAGGTCATGGCTCGACCACTGGGCCGCACAGGCCGGGCTCATTTAAGAGCTGAAAGTGATTCCTGGCTGGATGTGCCACAGCGTATTTCTCCATTCACCTACCCAAGGACACGCTGGTTGCTTCCAAATTTTGGCGATTACGAATGAAGCTGCCATAAACATCCACGCGCAGGTTTTTGCGAGAACATACTTTTTCAGCTTCTTTGGGTAAAATAACAGGGAGTACAGTGCCCCATGGTACTGTAGGAGTGTGTTTACTCTCGTTAGAAACTGACAAACTGTCTTCCAGAGCGGCTGTCCCATTCTCACCAGCAATGAATGGGAGTTCCTGTCGCTCACACCCTCACTCATGGGTGGGGTCAGGGCTTGGGTTCTGGCCGTGTTAATAGGCATGAACAATAGCTCGTTGTTGTTTTCATGTGCATTTCCCTGATGACGTATGAGGCTGAGTATCGTTTCATGTGCCTGTTTGCTCTATACATCTTCTTTAGTGAGGTGTCTGTTCGGATCCTTTGCCCGTTTTTTAAAATCAGGTTGTCTGTTTTCTCATCGTCGAGTTTTACGAGTTCTTGGTATACGTTGGATAGCATCCTTTACCACATATGCCTGTGTAAATATTGCCTCCCAGTTTGTGGGTTGTCTTCTCTTCCTCTTGAATCTGATGGGCATTTGGGGGTAAGAAAAAGCTGTATTCCTATATTCCCATGTTGTTTAAACCACTGTGAACACTGGCTTTTCTTGCAACGGAACCTAATTATAACTCATACATGAAGTCACACTTCTGCTTAGAACCTTCCAGTGTCTTCCTTTCACACCCAGAATAAAAGTCAGCCCTTTGCGTGGCCTCTCTGGGCCCAGTTGGTCATGTCCCTGACAGAGGAGCACGTTAAGAGCAAGGCCCATGGGGTTCAGATTCCGGTGGCTGCTGCCTCTGTCTGTGTGACCTGGGGGGTGAGGGGGGGCTGTTCAACTCAGGCTCTTCGCCTGTGCAACGGCCCAACAAAAGGACGGCCTTCCTGAGCTGTGAGGGTCATGTGAGTGACTCCAGTAAACACGGCGTTTAGCACGGGGCAGTGCCCAACACACATCGCTACCGGCACCCACCTCTCCCCCAGCCTCTGCAACGAACCACACAGATTTCTTTTATTTCAATAAACTGAGCTTTCCCTCTGCCTGGAACTCTAACCCCCCCTCACCCCCCCTGCCACACCTCACAGCACTCACTCC
>NW_006292094.1:2087548-2091523 GCF_000327345.1 Myotis davidii | reverse complement strand
GCCACCCCTCACAGCACTCACTCCCTTGTGAGGCTGGCTCTCCGCCCCCGCCCCCTCCAGAGGGCCCGCCTGCCTGCCTTTTCTCCTCCCTGCCATCTTGCTCACCGATGCCACAGCCCTCTCCATCCATTGAGCAGCAAGACCACCAGGGTGGTCCTGGCTTCTGCTCTGGGTAACAGCGGTTTACTGCTGCCCCCCACCCCCCAACACACACACACACTGTAAACATCTGTTGCTGGGCAGGGGCCCCGCCCATCTTATTCACACCCCCGGCTCCAGCACAGGTCTGCCGCCTAGTAGGTGCTCAGGAAACATTTGGGGGATGAATGAGTGAGCAGGACCGCAGGTCGTCCGGTCGGGGAGGCACCCTGTGCACACCACCACCAGTGGAGCTGAGGTTGAGCGAGGGGCAAGGACCTGGCCCGGGTCCGAGCATGAATGAGGGTGCCTGACCGGGACCCCGCTTCCCGCCTCGGAGCTCGGGTCTTGTCCAACCCCAGCAGGTGGTTCTCTTCTGCTTTCTCTGGGACAAGGACGTGGCCTCTGCTGCTCGGTGGCGGGTTCCGAAACGCACTCCCTCTTCCGCTTCCCTTTCCCCCACAGAGAGCAGGCGGGCGGCAGGCTAGTGTGGGATGCGGGCGCCGGGACACGCCACGTGGTGGTCACCCCCGGGGGTCCCGGCCCCAGCCCTGAGCCCTCTCCCGGGCAAAGCCCTTTATGCCTGTTGCTACCCAGACCAGGCTGTGAGGCTCAGACAGGAGGCGGGCCCGCCATCGGGAGCCCCCACCTGCTTCCTAGGTGTCCTCCCTGTCTGGTGGCCCTGGGTGCTCCCAGACTTGATGGGAGGCAGGTAGGGGCCTTGGAAATAGTGTGTGAACGAAAGGGGCCACATGCTGACCTGACAAGCTCAGGGAAGGCCTGGTGGCATATCACCAATGAATTTTATGTAACCCACCTACATTCCTCCTTTGATTGTAATGTATAAATACAATTGTAACCCCTCCATTCTCTGATTGCAATGTATAAATACAATTGTAACCCCTCCGTTCTCCGGAGCACTGTCTCAGTTCATTGAGGTTCTGCTTCCCGGCATATGTCGACAGTTTGGCTCAAATAAACTCACAAAAATTCTTTACAGGTTTCAATGGTTTTTTTTCGTTAACAAGTGTGAAAGTACATACCCAACCTTTATTCCCCCACCCCCCACCCCCAACGACAGGTACAGCAGCACAAAGCAAGTTTGACAAGAATCACCTTGGGGGTGGGGTGGGGTGTGAGAACCGGAGGCGAAGGCACTAAAGATTCCAAAGCGCTGCCTTCAGAATGTGGAGGCATCAGGTTGTGAAGACGGGAGTCTGACGTGAGAGCGGGTGTGGCTGTTCTGGGGGCGCAGGTGGAGGTGGGCAGGGACGGAGCAGCTGTGCCCCAGCTGCGGGAGCCTGGCGCAGCCCTCGCGGGATGGGCCAGGTGTGAGCGCCCGGGGCCCGTCTGGATGGAGGGGCAGGCTGCCATGGGGCAGGGGAAGGGGCATCTTGGGGTGGCAGGCCGGACAGCTGGCCGGGAGGCTGAGCGGAGCAGCCTTTTCCGTGTCCACTGGCCTTGGTGGGGCAGTCCAGCGGAGGGCATGGTCATTTAAGGTGCTGGCCAGGCCGGGCAGCTTATTGGGTGGCAGGCCACCCGGGGCAGAGAGGGCGCAGGCCTTCCAGGGGGCCCGGGGAGCTATTTTTAGTGGCCCGGGCTGACTCCCAGATCCTGCTGACTATTTCTGGCACCAGATCGCCCTGAAGGATGTGGAAAATTTTCATGTTAGGAATGTCTGGTTTCCCTTTGGCTCCGCAAGGGCAGAGCAGGGAGACGGGGACAAAGGGCGTGCGGCCCGAGGGCTTCTGGGAAAATTCACCAGCACGGGGAGCAGGACATGGCCCTGTTCCTGTCCTTCGGAGACGCGTATCAGCTTTTGAAAACACCAGCAGCTCTGCGGGTGACGAGCCCTCCCAGTTTGCCTGAGGTGCCCCCGTTTTCAGCAACAAAAGTCTGGCAGCCAGGGCCCGCTTCGGGCCCAGGCAAAGCGGGAGGCCTGGTCCCACGAGCCCCATGCCAGCACCTTTCAGTTCCAGATGTGAAATTAGTGAGAAGGATCAGAGCTGAGCCACATGCGTCATCTTCCAGGTTGTTCATCATCGTCCTGTGCAGTAGGTACTGCTCTCCCCGCTGGTTTACAGGTGGGGAAACTGAGGCACAGGGGTGGTGCCTATTGTGGAACAGCTGGCTGAGCGCTGGGGCCGGATTTTATGATGCTGGGAAGAAAAGGGTGGCTTTGGACCCAGGAAAACGTGTTGGGTTCAGTCACTCCCTAACCACTTAGCTTGGGATAAATAACACCTATTTGGCCAAAATGCCCTGAGCGCTACATGAGAAAGTGTCATTGCATGAGGCCTGACACTAGCAGGTGCTTAGTATTGGCTCGGATCCCCACTGCTCCGGCCACCCCTTTGGGGATGGCAAGCGCTGGCCATGGGCATCGCCCTGGCTCCTGGCGGCCAGATTGCTGCCCTCCTGGCCCCCTGGCTCCCTGATGGACAGGGAGGGAGGGGGGCAACGCGGTGTGGGAGAGAGAACAGGCCGGGAGCCGCCAGCCCAGTTCTGTGGTTGCCTCTAGTGTCCTTGCTGAGCTCTGGCCTCCACTTTCCTCGCTGTAGAACGGGCGAAGGAGTCCGCTCTTCTCTCCTGGAGGTGAAGAGGCTCAGGGCGGTCATCTGGGACCTGGCTTCTCCTCACTCAGGTGCGCAGCCCATCGCACGGGGCATGGGCGGCTGGGGGAGGCGCGGGAGGGGGCGGGGAGGTGCTGACGTGCCTGCAGCCCCCGGGCACGAATGGAATGCGCAGCCCCAAGCTGGGCCTGGAGACACGCTGTTCCTTCCGCAGCCCTCACGTCAGCCCCGCAGGAAGGGCGGCCTGGTTCCCAGCCATCCCCTGGGGCTGGGGAAGTAGCCGAACAATGGAGCTGCTGGAGCCTGGACCCAGTGTGTGTGTGTGTGTGTGTGTGTGTGTATACCCAGCATGTGTGTGTGTGTGTGTGTACACTCTGCGGGGAGCTGTGAGGCAGGGAGAGCAGGGAGGACCCCTTACTGGGTTGATAGGAGTGTCAGGCCCATGGCCGAACTCTCCTACTCCGTGCCCACAACCAGCCTGCTGGGCGGCACTGGCACCTCAGGCACAGGAGGTGGCACGGGGCCAGGGGTTCGGGCATTGCTTAGGGAAGGCCTGTGGCGCTTCCAGCAGGGGGTGTGGGGCTGGGCTGGGGCTGAAGCTGGGGGAGAGGCTGAGAAGCCTGTGGGTGCCCAGGTTGTGCCGTGTGCGGAGGGCCTGACGCTCGGTCCTGTACCAAACGGATTCAGCTCCTAAAGGCAGGGGAAGGGTCATAATTAAGTCCACCTTCCTCAACCAACAGTACCGGGGGCATCAGCTGGGTGGTGAGGGGAAGGTCCTATTTATAGATTATACCTGCTTGAAATCGTAGGAATGTTAGAGTCAGGGACTCATCCCAGCCCCGCCCCCACCTGCAAATGAATGGACGGACAGCCAGCTGCTCACAGCACACAGAGGCCTCGGCCCAGCCCTGAGTGAAGAGGCTCCTGGGGTCATCTCGCCCCAAACGCAGACCTGAACCCCATCAAGCGCCTCGTCCCACCACCGCTTGCAGGAACGACAGGGACCGAGGAACAGGGGGAGGCCACCTGGGGATGCAGCCAGTCAGCGCCGGGCGCGGGAAACTGCTGATAAAACAACTTGATTTCTTCTGCAAATAAATTTAGAGAGAGAGAGAGAAAGTAAATAAGTAAGTAACTAACTAACTAACTAAATAGATGAAGGGAAATCCATAGAGTAAAGGAGATTTGGAGATAATACCAGCCAGGCACCAGATAGAGATCTCACTTGGGATTCCGATATAAACAAATTGTAAAACTAACAAAA
>NW_006292094.1:2084941-2086991 GCF_000327345.1 Myotis davidii | reverse complement strand
CCCGTCCCCGGTCACTGTGTATCATGAGTCAGTCTTTCTCCCCTGCATCCCGAGTGGTACCAGTTATGCACCATCCTTGGGCGAACTGAGAATTGTGTCATTTTCTGTGTCCTGTGGTCAGATCCTGACCCCCCGCAGGTCAGTTAACAACCCGTTCGATACTTTCTTCCCTGCCTACTCGCTTTGTCATGGAGGTGGCTTTGTCATGGAGGTGGCTTGTTGTCACGAAGCCGAGAGCTGCCTCTCTGCTCCCGCTGCCGGTGCCCAGCCATGTGGATGCACGGAATTCGTGAATCTGCCTCTGGGATGAGCACACAGGTTGTTGTTGCCAGTCTTTGGCGTCTACACCTGATGCTTCTGGGCGTGTCCTCATGAGAGCATGTGAGATAACTCCTGGAGGAGGGGACCTTCCTGATTTGTGTCAGAGCCGGTCCTAGTGTCCCGGCTTCTGGGACAGAGACAGAAAGGGTCTGCAGCCCGTCAGGGAGAAACCGGCCGGATGTGCAAACAGTTTGGAGGCGAGATGAGGGGAACAAGAATTCCAGGTGTTCAAGACTCAGTAGGTCAGGCATTTCCATATTGCCTTGTTTCTTTCTCCCAGCAGCCTGGGGAGGTGGGTACCCAGTCCCCTTTCACTGCAGAAGCTCAGAGAGGTTAAGTCACTTGCCTGGGGACACACAGGGGCAAACAGCAAACCTGGGATTTGAACCAAATGAGCCTGCATCCAAAACCTGTGTCTTTTCTTCCCCATCACCTGAAAGGCTGCAGATGTTTCCGGAACAGCCAAGGATCAGGCCGGCATGTTGCACCTCCAGAGGGTACTACCCACTCTCACCGCGGTTGGTGTGCGTGGCATCCCAGCTCTGTGCAGTGCACAGCCCGTGAAGCCGCACGTGGAACCCTGCTGGGATGCCCACACTCTGCTCCCAACAACAACAACATCACTGAACACAATTGCGGCCTTTAAGAGCATGTACCGGCAAGCCAGGCGGTTCATGGATTCTTTCTCTTGTGTGTTCATTAAGAAGTGACTAACTAACTAACTAACTAAATAGATGAAGGGAAATCCATAGAGTAAAGGAGATTTGGAGATAATACCAGCCAGGCACCAGATAGAGATCTCACTTGGGATTCCGATATAAACAAATTGTAAAACTAACAAAAAATTCCAAATAAACGAAGACCATGTATGAAAGGAAAGATCTGACTAGATCCCTAGGAATCAAGTGGCTGGGCACGGGTGATCTATTTGAACCCCATGGGATTCCTGGGGTCAGACAGCGTGGAGGCCGCCGATGCAGGGTCACCTGGACCTGCCCCCGGGCACTGGTCCTGCCCGCCTCCCGGGACAGCCATTCACTGGACTCAGGGACAGGAGAGAGAGAGGGAGGTGGGAGAGCGGTCTCTCTCTGTCCTCTGCCCTCAGGGGCATCTTTTTTTAGTGCACACATATGGAGGTGCCAGGATCTGTCCGGCCAGAGCCCCGTGTTTAAAATTAGACCCCTCGAGCCAGGGGCGCTGGCAGCCTGCTCCCTGGGGGGTGGCATACACAGCAAACTCCAGTTGTTGGGACATAGGGTGTGAGCCCAAACCTGGGGGCCCAGGACGGTGAGTCTCACACTTCTGAGGACAGTCCCACGGACACCCAGGAGTGGCCCTTGGCCTGGATCGCCGTGCTGGGCCCTGCGCCCTTCCCCAGACGGTCTTTCCAGTTTAAAGACAGGGAAGTGGAGTCACCAGGAGCCTTGCCCAAGGTCAAACAAGTCATTACTACTGTTAATTCATCCAGATCGGCTTTCGGCGTTCTGCTCTGGAGTGGCTTGCTACAGGGGCCCGCTGGCTCGGTCGGTCGAGCATGACTCTTCAAATGGCTGCTGTCATTTTAACGGGCCAAGTCGTGTCCGCGGCGAAAGTCACAAAGCACCCAAGGCTCTGAACTGTGATAAGCGTCTCCTTCCAAACCTACCCCCGGTCTCCCAATTCTCCATGAGAGGAACGGATATGTGTCTGGTCAGAGATGGGCTGGCCGTTCTCAGCAGTGGGTCCCACT
>NW_006292094.1:2077431-2084392 GCF_000327345.1 Myotis davidii | reverse complement strand
CTCCGGGAGGAGGGGACCTTCCTGATTTGTGTCAGAGCCGGTCCTAGTGTCCCGGCTTCTGGGACAGAGACAGAAAGGGTCTGCAGCCCGTCAGGGAGAAACCGGCCGGATGTGCAAACAGTTTGGAGGCGAGATGAGGGGAACAAGAATTCCAGGTGTTCAAGACTCAGTAGGTCAGGCATTTCCATATTGCCTTGTTTCTTTCTCCCAGCAGCCTGGGGAGGTGGGTACCCAGTCCCCTTTCACTGCAGAAGCTCAGAGAGGTTAAGTCACTTGCCTGGGGACACACAGGGGCAAACAGCAAACCTGGGATTTGAACCAAATGAGCCTGCATCCAAAACCTGTGTCTTTTCTTCCCCATCACCTGAAAGGCTGCAGATGTTTCCGGAACAGCCAAGGATCAGGCCGGCATGTTGCACCTCCAGAGGGTACTACCCACTCTCACCGCGGTTGGTGTGCGTGGCATCCCAGCTCTGTGCAGTGCACAGCCCGTGAAGCCGCACGTGGAACCCTGCTGGGATGCCCACACTCTGCTCCCAACAACAACAACATCACTGAACACAATTGCGGCCTTTAAGAGCATGTACCGGCAAGCCAGGCGGTTCATGGATTCTTTCTCTTGTGTGTTCATTAAGAAGTGATTAGTAGCCCTAGCTGGTTTGGCTCAGTGGATAGAGCATCGACCCTGAAGGGAAGCGGGTTCAATTCTGGTCGAGGGTACATAGCTTGGTTGCAGGCTCAATCCCCGGCCCGGGTTGGGGCGTGTGTGGGAGGCAACCAATCGATGTGTCTCTCTCACATCGATGTTTCTCTCACTGTCTCTCCTCCACCCCCTGAAAAAAGTTAACGGGAAATATCTTCGGGTGAGGATTAACAACAACAAAGAGAATGATTAGTAGAAACTAATAACATTAAAGCTGAGAGATTGGTTGTCTTCCACCTTCCCAGGGCTCGCAGTCACTGGGACTGAGAGGCACCTTGTGATCCAGGAGGAGGACTGCACTGACCCTGTTGGGCTGAGGATCGGGGAGGGCTTCTTGGAGGAGGAGGCAGTTGGCTGGGCCCTGGAGGATGAGTAGGAGTTTGCCAGGTAGGAGAAGGGGGCGGGGGAGTGAGGGGAGAGGAAGGGCATTTCAAGCCGAGGGAACAGCAGCAGAAGGCACACGGTGTGCAAAAAGCAGGCCCTTCAGGAACTGAAAGTGGGTTCCCATGACGGGTGCAGGGAGTGTGAGAGGAAGTGGGGAGCAGGTGGGGGCCTCTTAGAGGGAATTAAACGCACAGACACATGCACATGTGTGCCCAGTGGGCAGAGAAGGGACTCTGGAATCTGATCTTGCTGTGCGACCTCGCGACCTCGGGCCTGTCATCTGCATATGAGGAGGGACAAGGGGTTGTGTGTGCCCCGCTGTCCTGGGCAGTGTGTCTCACCTCCTTCGCCATGGCCCGCCCTCCCTGGGTCAGGCCCAGCCAGTCAGTCCTGGGTGTGGAGAAAGGCAGAGGGGGCAGGGGAAGGACAGGCTAGCTCACCCGGTCTCGTCTGGGTACCGGCTGGGCCGGGCATGCCAACCGGGAGACTCCTTCCTACCGTCACTGCTGTGGAGGTGGGGGGAGCCAGAACCAGGAAGCCTGGCATTGAGTGCCCACTGTGAGCTAGGCCTGTGCCCTGCCCTCCAGTCATACCGTCTCACTTCGCTCTCACCCACGGGTACCTTATTCCCATGCCACAGATGGGGAAGCCATGGCCTTCGTTCCCACAGGTAGAAAGAGGTTCCCAGCCCATGGCCATCTCCTCTACAGTCTGGGTTCTTTCTATTTGTGTTGGCCTCCTTGTCATTCCTGCCTCAGGGCCTTTGCACATGCTGTCTCTTTGCTTAGACCAGCGGTTCTCAACCTTCCTAACGCCGCGGCCCTTTCATATAGCTCCTCATGTTGTGGTGACCCCCAATGTCATTGTTACAAATTGAACATAATTAAAGCATGGTGATTAATCAAAAAACAATATGTAATTACATATGTGTTTTCCGGGCGTCTTAGGCGACCCCTGTGAAAGGGTCGTTCGACCCCCAAGTTGAGAACCGCTGGCTTAGACCATTCTTTTTCCAGTTCTTCACACATAGGCCTCTTTCTCAGCCACCTCCCCAGGGGAGCCCTCTCCCCTCCCCACAATCAGAAGGAGCTGTTCTAAGGACTCACAACCACCTCACGCCCATTCATTTGTCTGAATGGCACCTCTAACATGATCTGCATTTTTTTCTTTCCTTTAAAAAAATTGTGTATTTTTGTTGTTGTTCCATTTGAGCAAGAACTCTGTCTTATCACTGCTGTGCCCCTAGAGTGGTGTTCAGTGCACAGCGGTGCTCAGCAAAGATTCGTTGGACACAGGCGTGTGTGAGCGTGGCTGCGGGGGCCGAGGACGGGGTTTAATCACACCCAGGCGTCCATCACTGGGAGGCGAGCGCCTCCAGAAACAGCTGAGAGGTCTGAGGGCCTGCAGCTGAGCGGCCCGGGCACCCGAAAGCAGAAATGCAGATGGGATTAGTCACCCCCGAGCCTGGCAACGCTGGCAGCGAGCACAGTCCCCTCCAAACACATCACAACACTGCGGGCCCCGTCTCCAGGGCCCCAGGTGGCAGTTCTGGCATTCGAAGCTGGCAGCAGCTGAGCACTGCGGGCGCAGCAGGCGGGGAGGAGTGTGGAATGGGCTAGGCCAAGGGCCACGGCCGGGGGTGGGGGTGGGGGTCCCACTGGGGTGCCTGGTGGGGGGGAGGGTCGCCTGGCCTGGAGACAGGCAGTGGTCAGGGCCAGGGGGGTGGAGCGGGGACTTCTGAGCACAAACGCTGAGAAAAGTTGCCTTAAAAAAATGAGCTGAAAGCTGATGAAAAAGAAAAATTCCACTCATAAACCAAAGCAGACCACTCGATTGTGCAATCCCTTGCATGACACTTTGTATGCTTGAAAGGGGACATTTTCTCCTTCCTTTCTTTTCTGTTTTATCATGGCTTCATTGAGATACAATTCAATGCCAATTCCCCCTTTTTAAAATCTACGGACTCTTTTGTTTAAAAGAATATATTTTTATTGATTTCAGAGAGGAAGGGAGAGGGAGAGAGGTAGAAACATCAATGATGAGAGAGAATCATTGATCGGCTGCCTCCTACACGCCCCACACTGGGGATGGAGCCCGAAACCCGGGTATGTGCCCTTGACCGGGAATCGAACTGTGACCTCCTGGTTCATAGGTGGATGCTCAACCACTGAGCCACGCTGGCCGGGGTAAAATGTATGACTCAGTGGTTCTCAGTATAGTCTCAGTTGGGCAACCATCACCACAATCATTGTCTTCACCCCCAAAAGAAACCCCCTCCCATTAGCAGTCGCTCCCCATTAGTCCTTCCCACCAGCACTCGGCCGCCTTGAACCTGTTTTCTGTTGGTATCGATTTATCTCCTTGGGACACAAGATACATGGAATCATCCGTGATCTTTCTTGCAACATGATGTTTTCCAGGTGCCTGCCACCGGGTGTGTCCGTCCTTCCTCTTCACGGCTGAATAATATTCCATTGTGTGGCTATAGTACCAGGTTTTACTTATTCATTCATCGGTTCACGGACCCTCGGGTGGTTTCCATTTGGGGGTCTTATGAATGCTGCTGCTGTGAGCACACTGGGCAAGTGCTGTGTGCACATAGGTTTTCGTTTTACCTGGGGAGACATCTAGGAGCGGAATCTACTTTCTTCTCGAAGGAAAAACTCCCCAGGCCAGACGCACACGGCCTGGAGGGGGTTTAAAACGTCGCCCGTGGCAGCTGCAGAGCGAGCAGCGCCATGAGCACAGTTGTGCCGGGCACGTCCGCGGCGCCGTGAACATGTCTGAACGGGTGCCAGATTCTTACTCATCCTGGTGTCCTCAGCGGAAGGCTCGGGGGTGGGATCGGACGAAAATGGGTCTTGATCTAGTCGTTCATTCAGTAAATATAGTAGCACAGGGCAGTTAACTGTCGCTTGAGTTTAAATTATTTCTGGTTGTTCATCCTCACCCGAGGACATATTTTCCCATTTAGAGAGAGAGAGAGAGAGAGAGAGAGAGAAACATTGATGTGAGAGGGACATTCTATCAACGGAGCCAAACCGGCCCGGGCGAGTTTAATCAACTGTTTCCAGTTTCCTGGACAAAACGGAGAGGCCCCAAGCCCTGCGTGTGGAGCTCCGCCGGGAAGGGAAGATGCCGCTCCTGGCACAGGAAGAGAGAAAGGGCTCTTCTGTCCCCATCACTGCGGGGTTTCCTCCCCGAGCCAACGGCACGTCCCCCAACCCCCGGCGTGGGGTGCCCCTGGCCCCCAGGGCTGAGGCAGCCGTGGGCCTGGGAGGCTCCGCCTGCAGGAGACCTTGGCTGTGCCCTGCCTCTGAGGCCCGGTCCTTGGGGCACCCCGGCTCCTGGGTTTTTGTCTGATGTTGAGAACGTTTTCCGGAATAAAGCGCATCTCGCCTGTTGCCTTTTCTGATTGTCGATTGGCTATATTTCCACTGGACTCCTGAGTCCAGCCCGGGCTATGCCGGGCGCCTGGTCTGCAAGACACAGGGTCCACGAGCATCGCAGAGGGAGATGCGGACTCAGAGGGGCCTCTGGCCTGGGAACTGGCCTGGGGGGCTCCTGCCTGCGAAGCTACAACCTTCTATGTCGGCGGTTCTCAACCTTCCTAATGCCTCGACCCTTTAATACAGTTGCTCACATTGTGGTGACCCCCAACCATAAAATTATTTTTGTTGCTACTTCATAACTGTAATTTTGCTTCTGTAAACAATATGTAATTATATGTATGTTTTTCGATGGTCTTAGGCGACCCCCATGAAAGGGTCGTTGGACCCCCAAAGGGGCAGCGACCCACAGGTTGAGAACCGCTGTTCTATGTGTTATCACCTTGTCAGACATGTTCCCATACCCTTTCCTTTTGTCTTTTTAAAAAATATATTTTTTATTTATTTCAGAGAGAAAGGGAGAGGGAGAGAGAGATAGAAACATCAGTGATGAGAGAGAATCATTGATCGGCTGCCTCCTGCACACCCCACACTGGGGATGGAGTCAGCAACCCGGGCATGTGCCCTTGACCGGAATCAAATTCAGTCTTCAGGCTGACGCTCTCTATCCACTGAGCCAAACCAGCCAGGGCTCCTGTATGTTCTTAGAGTTTTAATGTGTATCCTTATTTTATATTTGTTCATTCACAAACGTTTATTGAGTACCTACTATGTGCCAGGTCCTCAGAGGGACACAGGGACAAGTACAACCGTGTCTGCCCTGAGTGCCTCACACGTAATCCAGCAAGAGAAAGACCAGGAAGTGACAGAACCCTGGGTGTGTGCTGGAATGGGGGCTGGGCAAGGAGCGCATGCATTTTATTCTCTCATACGATTTTCTCATTTAGAATCCATAATAAACACACATATGGGTGATTTTAGTCACACATCTGACCTGTAGTCTGCTCTCATCTGGGTTATGTGTAATTTTATATGTTATTTTTGCTTTACAATGCTACACTTTTACTTGGCTCATCCAAAAATAAAAAAAAGGTACTTCATGGCTTTTTACTATATTGTTGAATTTCTTTCTTTCTTTTTTTTCTGTTAAAAGATGTTTTTATTAATTTCAGAGAGAGGAGAGGAGAGGGAGAGAGAGATAGAAACCTCAATGAGGAGAGAGAATCATTGATCGGCTGCCTCCTGCAGGCCCCCCAACTGGGGCTCCAGTCTGCAACTCGGGCATGCGCCCCGACCTCCTGGTTCGTGGGCCCATGCTTCACCACTGGGCACACCGGCCAGGCGAGTGTCATTTTTTAAATACATTTTATCTCTTTTTAAAAAGCTTTACCCTCATGATTTGAATGGCAGTGTGCTTTCCACAGAGACAGTTTAGAAACTATGGAAGGAAGAAGCACATTAGTAGAAATTGCTCACAACCTCGCCGCCCGGAGACAGGAATTGTCACCTGTGGCTCCATCCTGCTGGTCTTTCTCCTGGCGCTATGCATGTCATGTGTGTTGTTGTTAAGTCACACATAGTCCTACCTGTATGTGATGCGAACGCTATAGCAGGGGCCTGGGGGTTTTGGAGTTTGAAGTCTCTACACCTTTCTCCCCAGAGGAAGGCCTCGATGCTCTTCCTCTCCGGTCTCCAGCTCACCCCATCTTGGGCACTGAACTCGGGTGCCAGGGCACAGCCTGCCAGCCCGGTGGTGGGAGGGTTTCTGGAAGCCTGGGAGGAGGGCTCTGAGACGGTGCCCAAGGTCGGGGAGTCGGCTGGCTCCAGAACCTGAGCCCTTGCTCACCGGGGTGGGCAGGGGGGGCAGGTGAATTATTGTGGGGGGAGTGGGCCCCCCACCCCAGCAAGGGTTCTAAATAAGGCCCTGGAATCTGCTGTGTCAAGTGACAGCTGAGAATCCCGCGGCCCAGTGTCCTCTGCCACCGGCCCCAGAGGGACATGGGGGAGGGCCCTGGAAAGCCGAGACCCACCCCAGCCTTCGCCGCCCTGGGCCTCTCTGAGCAGGACCTTCTGGAGCAAAGGACGCGGACACGCGCGGAGCACTGCACCCGCCGGGGCCACGGGGGCCTGGTCCTCCCGATGGCGCGGCCGAGCCAGTTTGCACCCGCTCAACGTGAAAGCGCCACCAGGAGAGGCTTGGCGCTGCGAATAGTCACAGACCCTCGTGACAGCTCAGGGACGCGGGTATCACTGTCCCCTTTCCAGCCAGGCGGGACACGCGACTTGTCCGCGGTCCCACAGGGTTGGGGTGGCTGTAGGACAGGCGCTGTGCCCCCCTCTGCTCTCCTGTCCTTGGGGCCGGCTTTCCAGGCCCTGACATCCCTGCAGGGTCCCAGCCCCCTCCGCCCTCCCCTCCTCGCTCCCCGCCTCCCTCCATCCCCACGCTGGCAGGACCGCAGGCTCCTCACCGGCTTCCCCGAGGCCT
>NW_006292094.1:2068304-2077009 GCF_000327345.1 Myotis davidii | reverse complement strand
TCTCTGTGCCGGCTCCTCCTCTCCCTCCTACCTCACGCAGCGGAACGGGGGCAGGAGCCGGCCCGGACCCAGCACACAGCCACAGATCTCAGGGTGACACACAAAAGCGGGGAAACCGAGTCAAGGCTGAAGAGGAAGGAACTGATGGCTGGCTCCCTCATGCTCACAGCCTGCATCCCTGGGCCCCTCCAAAATGTGTCCTTCACCCACCACCTCCGAGGCCTGCCCCGGCCCCTCCCCAGCCTGGCCCGTCGCCGTCTCTGCGGCAGGAGCCTCCACCTTGGGCCCCGGCTTCTGTGTGCACCCTGGGCCCAGCCACACTCTCACAGGGCGCCTCCTGGTGTTGCCCTCCCCAGGGGCTTCCTCATCACGCTTGCAAGGAAACCCCAAACCCTTACAGCCCGGAGCCCCAGAGCCGCAGGGCCAGGGCCCCGCTCACCCCTGTCTGCCCCTCCGCGGTGGCTCTCACCTGCTTTAGCCACACAGGCCTCCTCATGGTTCCTCAGAGCCTGCGCACCCGCCTTCCCTCCCCACGTCCTTCTCCACAAGTGTCCACGGCAACGCTGCCCCTTCCAGGTCTCTGCCCAGATGTCGCCTCCTCGAGCCTCCCCTGGCCCCACCTGCACCCCCAGCTCTGTCAGACAGCACACCCTGGCCTCCTCTTTACCCCTTCCCATCTTATTTTTTCAAAGTGCGTATTTCTACCTGAAGTGACATTTATATATATAAAAGCCTAAGCGACCGAACAGCCGGTCGACCGGTCGCTATGACGTGCACTGACCACCAGGGGGGCAGAGGCTCAAGAAAGGAGCTGCCCCCTGGTGGTCAGTGCGGTCCCACAGTGAGAGCGCTGCTCAGCTGACCTGCCAGCACCAGATGCTGGACTCACGGCTGGCAAGCGCAGCTGCGGTGTGAGCTGAGCTTCTCCCGCCTCCGTGGTAGTGCCACCAGGGCGGCAGTAGGCGCAGCGGGAGCAGCGCGGTGCCCTGCCTGGACTTGAGCTCCTCCCCAGCCGCATGCCGCTTTGTGCACTACACAGGGGGACCGGGCTGAAACCAGCAGTCCGACATTCCCCAAGGGGTCCCGGATTGCGGGGCCAGGCTGAGGGACCCCACCAGTGCATGAATCCGTGCACTGGGCCTCTAGTGTGTAAATAATTTTACATTTCTACAATATCATCTGTCTCTCTAAAGTGTAAGCACCAGGAGCACAATTATTGTCTGAGATAAAGAGGGAGGGAGGGAAGGAAGGACAGGAGGGAGGGAGGGACAGGTGAGCCCAGGTGTGAGGATGTTCGGACGGCAGGTCTGGCTCAGAGAGATGGCACAAGGCACTGTGGCCACTGGGGTGTGTGTGTGTGTGTGTTAATTTTGGGAACAAAGCATATAGAACTTCCAATACCAGAAAAGGGAAGTGTGAAAACCAGAAGCTGAATTCAGGTTGGACCCTAAAACCTCTTCCTTCTCCCTGGAGGCAACGCTTCTAGAAAGGCCAGTGAGGGCCTGGGCCTGGGGTCCTCTGAGCTGCCCTCCGACCACCCTCCTAGGCCGCGGGCGGGCGGGCGTGGACTCGGATCCGGGGCCAGAGCTCGCGTCACCCGCCCTGGAATGCTGTGGCTCCGTGAACTCCCTCTGGATTCGCAGAGTTCCCGTCAGAACATGAAACCAGAGGAAAAACCCAAGGCCCACACTGATCCGCTCAGAACTTAGCAACAGCACAACAAGCCATCGCCAGCCCACTTCTGCAGCCGGTGGTTTCCGCCGGGGAGCGGGGAGCTGGGAGCTGGGAGCTGGGAGCTGGGAGCGGGAGCTGGGAGCTGGGAGCTGGGGGAGCTGGGAGTGGAGCTGGGAGCTGAGCTGGGAGCTGGGAGCTGGGAGCTGGGAGTGGGCCCTGCTGCCAGGCGGGCCTGCAGGGCCTAAAGCCACCCACTGGCCGTCAGGATGAGATGGATGTGGAACCAAACGGGTTCCCAAGGATGGCCCAAATTTCCACCCCTCCCCTGTGCTCCCTGCGGGGACCCTGAGAAAGAACCACTGATGGGCATCCCTAAGCTCGGCCCCCTCGGGCCTCCTGGCCCACTCAGCGGGAGCTGGCGGGCACGGGGGACTTCAGAGTTGTAGAAATATTCCAATGATCCCGGCATTTCTTGGTGAGTCACGGCCTCTGGGCTTCTCCACCATCACATCTGGACGGCAGGACCCTGGCCTGCTGCTGCCCCGCTCCTCCGTCCCGCCTCTCTCCTCCCAGGCCAGCCTCACACTCGCTGGCCAGCGGGAAGATGTCTCCGACGTGGAAGAGTTCAGAAACTCACACTGCAAACCCTGGCCCCTCCTGTTAAACCCCAGCTTCCTCGTTTCCTTTTGAATTCTCACTTCTCTAAATAAGACAGGTGTCCCCGCTGTGTGAGCACAGTCGTGGTTGGTAGTGGTGACAGTCCTGGCACATAGTAGGTGTTCAGGAGGCAGTGGCTCCCCTGATATGGTTGCATCCCCATCTCCTCGCTATGAGGCAGGCTGTCTGAGGCCTGAGGACAGAGAAGGCCAGGTGGGGTTCGAGGCCACTTGTCCAGGAAAGAGACCAGGACGATGAGTCTTGTTGGGGGCAGAGAGAGGACAGCCACTGGTCCCCTGGGGCCGTCCCTTTCTGGGGGTGCAGGGGGAAGGGCCATCACCAGGCTGGGCCCCTCCGAGGGGTGCTGAGGACAAGAACCCACCGGCCAACAGGGGCTGTGAGGGAAGTCGCCCTGATTTCCCTGATGCCGTCATTTGGGGAAATTGAGGCAGGGGTTTCTCCAGGGATGGGGGGCTCTGGGCTCACCAAGGCGCCCCTTTCTCTCTCTCTGCAGCAGCCCGGTAGGACCTAGCCTGGAAGACTGGTTGCCCAGCCGCAGGGGCAGGAGGTTAGGGCAGATGTGCTGGGGCTGGCAGGTCTGGGGACGCGGCAACCCCCAGTCTGGTCTGCTGACCATGGACCTGACTTAGTAATGGTCAGAGCAGCTTACTGAGGACCCACCCTGTTCTCCAAGTGGGGGTCCCTCGAGAACCCCAAGTGCCCAGGATGGAGTCCCTGCACCACCACCGTGTGGCCCAGCAGGTCGTCTCTTTCCTGGGTCTCAGTGCTTCATCACCTGTGAGCTGCGCGGAGCGAGTGGCCCAGGTGGCAGGTTCCTGGTACCCCCCACACGGTAAATCCGGGGCTGCTCCTGCCACTCCCTCCCGCCCCCCCGCTCATTCTCAAGCAGTAGTTCTCCAAGTGGGGTCCCCACACCACCAGCCACAGCATCACTGGGGAGCCTGTGAGAGATGAACATTCCCAAGCCCCACACACCTCAGACCTAGAACCAGGGACTCCAGGGTGGGGCCCGGTGGTCCCTGTTTAACAAGCCTCTGGGGGTGCCCACTCGCTCACGTCTGGGAGTCATTCTCTTAGGACAGTGGTCGGCAAACTCATTAGTCAATAGAGCCAAATATCAACAGTACAACAACTGAAATTTCTTTTGAGAGCCACATTTTTTAAACTTAAACTATACAGGTAGGTACATTGTTATTAACTTAATTAGGGTCCTCCTAAGCTGGCCTTTGCTAAAAACATCCTCAATCTGGTTGAGGTACGTTCGCTGAGGTCAGCCCCTCCCAACTCTCCCATCCACACTCGTCTTGTTTACTTGTTTCGTCTATCTCCTTTCTGAAAACCGACTTCTGCGCATGGGCCACGAAGTTTCGATCGCACTGTACGTGCGCGCCCACACGTGGTATTTTGTGTAAGAGCCCCACTCAAGGGGTCAACGAGCCGCATGTGGCTCACGAGCCGTGGTTTGCCGACCACTGTCTTAGGGCATCAACCTGCCTGTGTCACTTTCCTGCGCTACCCCCTTCCATGGCTCCCCATGGCCTCTGGGTAAAGTCCAAGGGCTCTACTGTGTTCGCAGCCCGCCCCCAGGTGGCCCTGAGTGTCTGGAGGGGCCCAGCCTGTTTCCCCGGTGGGATGACTCGGGCCTGGGGCCTGTGTGCCTGGCCCCCAGCAGCTGGCGGACCGGGAAGAGGGTAGGAGAAACGATGCCATGCGTTGACTACGTGAGTGGCTCCCAGTGTCAGCCTGGGGTTCCCATCCTGGCCCTCGCTCCGCTACTGTAAACTGGGCAAGTCGCTTTCCTGTTTAGAGCCTCAGTGTCCTCATCTGTCAAATGGGTGCAATAACACTGTCTGCTGAGTTACCGCCAGGGTTAAACACAGTCACCCGTGCAAACGCTCAGCCTGCCGCCTGGCAATCGCCTTCAAGCAAGTGTCCCCCTTCCTGACCCCACACTCTTGGGGCTGGAGGTTTCAGGATTCTGAAAGGTTTTCAAAAGGAATGACACCATTTATCACACGACAGCTCCCACAGGGGGTCTTCCAGAAGCAAGCACACTGATGCTTCTCATCGAAGGGTATACCTATGCCAAGTCCGTACAGACAAGAGACTATTCACAGGTAGTTTCCCATTAGTCCAGGCCGTGCGAAGGCTCTTGGACTCGTACAGACAAGAGACTATTCACAGGTAGTTTCCAAGAGCCGTGCGAAGGCTCTTGGACTTCCCGGAAGGTAATGGGGAGCCGTCGAAGGCTCTAGACAGGAAAGTGACACGGTCAGGTTGATGCCCGAAGAAAGTGGTGCCCACCTGTGAGCGGGCATCAGCGTCCCCAGGAGGGCGGGTAAACACAGACCACCGGGCTCCTCACAGGGCGGCTTGGCCTCAGGGAAGGTGTGGTCACGCTCCCCTTTTACAGAACCTTTTACAGAACACTGAGGCTCAGGGCGATGAAAGCACCTGCCCAGGACCTCACAGCTAAGCGCTGGGGTTGGGACTTGCCAAGTGAGTTTTGGGATCCAATTTATAAAAAACCTTTTAGTTCTCAGAAATGAGCTGTGCTCCTGCTGGGCCCAGAGAGAGGCCGGGACAGAGAGAGAACATCAGCTTCGGGATCCACGCCCGTCCACCACTTTTTGGTCACTTCACTCTGGCCAAGTGACCTTGCCTCCCCGAGCCTCAGTTTCCCCATCTGCAAATTGGGATTAGCAGCCGTTCATTGGCAGCGGTGGAGGAGGGAGCACTGAGACAAGGGTGCTGGGTCCTGGGGAGGCGCAGCCTGCCTGGTTCTGGCTCAGCAAGCGCCAGAATTCCCCAGGCCCCACCCCTGGCCCACACACCGACCTGCCTGGGCCTGGGCCTGGGCCTGGGCCTGGCACAGGAGGAGCCCTTCCAGCCCGTGTTGCCCAAACACTGCGGAGGCCTGTTGGTGCCTCTCCATGGTGACAGCACCCTGAGCAGGACGGGGTGAGGGAGTGCCGGTGCCAGGCACCCACAGGTGCTGTCCCTGGGACATGACAGGAAGCAGGCCGCTCACCCGGGCTGGCACGGCCAATGCCACCTGCCGGAAACCACAGGGCAAGCTGGGCCTCCACACACCAGCCTTCCCAGGGCCCAGCGCATGGGTGCCCACTGAGCCCAGGCCTGGGTGCTCCCCAGCTACGCCTTCCACACCAACCCGGGCGCTGACTGTCTGTCTCTCTACCTCTTTCTCTCAGAATGCTTCTTTCAAAGTAACATTCGCTGAGCAGCACAGCAGACTGAGCCCAAAGGGTCCAAAGCCAGAGGCCTGGGTTCGAATCCCACTCGGCCAATGGCCGGCTGTGTGAGCGCGGGCAGGTTACTCGGTTCTCTGCGCCTGCGTTTCCTGTCTGCAGAGAAGGGGACCCCTCTGTTCTTCTAGGGGCTCAGATCAAATCCTCAGGGACATCCTTGACTCTGCTCTTCCTCTCACCCCATCATCCGACTCCCAGGAAACCCAGTCGGCTCCCCCTTCAGTTACATCCAGCACTGGGGTTCCCAGCGTGGGGCCCACGGCCCACGGCCCACAGGGGGGCAATTCGAGAGTGAGTTCACAGTGAATATTTCGCATTTCTTATGGCTCTAGGGGCCTCATAGACAGAATATAAACATATATTCTGCATATTTATGCATTTCAGTTCTCTACTATATGTTTTGAAACTTTATTTGCTATTTTTTCATATCACTTCATGTTATTATTATTATTTTTAAACAATTTCTTAGTGATTTCTTCCTTGGTACTTCAACTGTCCTTTTGTTCTTTTATTTTTCTCTTTCTTGGATGCCATGTTCTTTGGAAGCTTGTTTAGACCAAGTGAATGGCCCTTTAGGCTTCCTCCATGCGAATAGCAGCTCACTTTTAGAACAATAAGAATTCTATGTCACAGGGGGGCATCCAGGTTTCAGAGATGCTTAGGTGAGGCGTGGCCAAAGAAAGGTTGGGTCCACTGCTCTAAATCCTCCCTCTGGCTCTACCCCATTGCTCATCGCCATCCTCTCCTTCCTTCCGTCCATCTTCCTTCCTCCCTTCTCCCTCCCTCCCTCCCTCCCTCCCCCTTTTCCTCTCCCTCCTTCTTCTCTTTCCTTTGCTTAACGCTTTGAGAGTATATTGTAGATATTATGACTCTTTGCCCCTAAATATTCAGTACCCACCCCACATAATCATAATCTGCATTTGACGTGACATGATTATCTTATGTACAGTTCATACGATCGTCTTACATACCGCATTGCTACAGTACAGCTTACTTATGGAATATATGCATTCTGTAAGACGTTGCCAATTGTTCCGATATCACCCTTGAGACCATTTCTCTTCCCACCTGGAATCCAGCCCAGTATTGGGCCGGGGTCCCGTTGTCCTGTCTTTATTCTCTCCTTTAATCTGGACAGTACGTTCCTCAGCCCCCTTTGTCTCCCACGACCTTGACCTTTCTGTGGAACACGGGCCCATCGTTTTGTAGGCCATCCTCATCCTCTGGCGGGTCTGCCAGGCTGGTTGCTCATGACCAGAGCCAGGTCCTGGATTCTTGGCTGGGATGGCCCCGTGTGAGTCCTCAGCGCATCACAGCAGGAGACACGTGACCTCAGACGGTCCCAAGTGATCTCTTGGCTGAGCTGGTGTCAGCCTGATCTCTCTGCTGTAAAGGGGGACCAGTGGGTAGCCGGGAGGCTGACACTGTGAGACTGTGTGTAAACCCTGCCCACCCCCAGCAAGCCTTCCCCACTGGTGATTCTTACCCAAATCATTGTGAGGCTGTGGAGCCAAAGGGTTCTCTAACTCCTCATCCCTGGAGGGTGACTCCTCGCATCCACTGGTGACAAATGAGTTAGTGTTCACTGTGATGGTTGTCAACGGGTTTTATAAATTCCTCACTTCCCCGTCATCTTCCTGGCATTCTTCTGTAAGGAAGCGCTTTCTCTTCCTCATCATTTCTTCTCTTCCTTTCCTCTTCCTTTCCTCTTTCTTTCTTCGTACAGCCCATTTCACTCAAACCCGATCAGCCATACCTCAGGAGGAACCTGACATAACAGTCTCAATGTCTTGTCCCTGGTGGTCAATGCATGTCATAGTGAGCAGTTGAGCAACTTTAGTATATCATTTTCATATTATGCTTTGATCGGTTGAACAGATTACCGGTCGACTGGACACTTAGCATATTCGGCTTTTATTATATAAGATTGATTTCATACAGGAAGGGAGAGAGAAAGATCAATGATGAGAGAGAGTCATTGAACGGCTGCCTCCCTGCAAGCCCCCTACTGGGGATCAAGCCTGCAATCCAAGCATGTGCCCTGATCGGAACTCTGACCTGGTTCATAGTTTGACACTCAACCACTGAGCCACACCAGCTGGGCCCTTTCTTTTTCCTTCCTTCCTTTTTTTTTAAAAAAAATATGTTTTTTAAATGGATTTCAGAGAGAGAGAGAGAGCGAGGGTGGGAGAGTAAGAGAGAGAGAAAGAGAGAGAGAAGCAATGATGTGAGAGTGTGAGAGAGACACATCTATCTGTTGCCTCCTGTACATGCCCTGACCAGGGATTGAACCTGTGGCCTTTCAGCTTATGGCACCATGCTCCAACCCACTGAGCCACCCGGCCAGGGCTAGTGATATCCATTTTTAGGACAACCTTCTGTTGATGGGAAGTGAGCGGGTTTTCCATTCAGGATGCGGACACAGCATTTCCTTTTAAGACTCACTGAGTTCCGTGAGCCAGTGGAAAAGACAAGTATTCTGCGGATTTAGCAAAACTCGTCAAAGCGCCACGGTGTGAGGTGTGAGGTGTGGGCCCTCCCCTCCAGGCTTCCTTGCTGCCCCAGCTTTTCAATAAAATGATGTAAACACGGCATCCTGTCTCCCTCCCTCTGCCCTCCTCCCGCCAATAGCAAGGACCGCGAGGTGCCCTGCCTGGCACTGCAGCTCCCGGGTGAGTGTGTCGCGAAGCTTTCCTCCTGGAATTCACGGTCTAGTCGGGGAGGCAGACCAGTAACCAGGTAATTACTACCTGTGGTAACTGCTCTGACGGTGGAGCCCGGCTTAGCATGTAATTGGAGCAGAGGGGAGTGGGGCGGCCTCCCACAGCAGCGGGGTGCCGGTGGGCGGGGCCCGTACTGTTTCCGAGGCCAGAGCTGCATCTGGAAGACCCTGTCGGAACTGCTGGGGTGAAGAAGAAGATGGGGCAGGTGTTCCCAAGAGTGCCCAGTCTCCTCGCTGTGGCATCTTTGCCGTGAACAGCTCTGACGCAAGCATTTTTGCTGCAAACATTTTGCCATGTAACTAACAGTAATGCAATTGTGCCAAAAAAAAGGATAAAATCACATAAAATAAAAGAGGGCCAC
>NW_006292094.1:2061763-2068095 GCF_000327345.1 Myotis davidii | reverse complement strand
CTCCTGCATGCGCCCCGACTAGGGCGTGGGCCAAGAAGGATCATGCAACCAAAGTACGTGCCCTTGACCTGGAATGGAACCTGGGACCTTTGGTCTGCTGGCCGAGGCTCTATCCACTGAGCCAAACCGCCTAGGGCAAGATTTATAGATAATATAAAAATGGGGGTAACTGTGAGAACTTTGTCCATGGAGAAATGAAACCAAACATACACCAGCTTAAATACATCCTGTCTGCCATTGATGGATTCCCATCAATGGAGAAATGAAACCAACCAACCAGCCAACAGCCAACCAGTTACTGTATCTTCTTTTTGGAAAATATTGTCTTATGGCCAATTAGTTACGCGGCAAAAATGTGTGGGGCAAAACTCCCTACAGTGAAGACGCTACAGCAAAAGCACCTAGGACCGTTCCCGGCAGAGGCCACACTAAGCAAAGTCGGCGGTCCCCTCACCCAGCCCTGCATGCTCTGGCTGGGCGGTGCTGGGAGCCTCAGTTTCTTCATCTGCACAATGGGCAGAACCCCACCTGCTCCAGGGGCCTGGGGAAGCTCGGCCCTGGCCACAGCGAGTCCTTCCTGCCGTGTACAGGGCCGGGGCCATGCATGGGGCTCGCACCCAGTTTCTCAGACACCCAGAGCGCCTGGCTGAGTCAGAGCCTCGACGCACTTCACTGCCCCTCCTCCCCCTCCAGCCCCCACCTGCTCCTGCCCCTTCCAGAAGATACTCTAGGTCACGCCTTGGGGTGCTTGTCCTGTGTCTGGCTGATCCATCTTGCTGCATTTGAAGATTTCCTGTGTGAGTACAGACCACATTCCATTGTGTGCATGGGCCGCATTCTCTGCGTCCAGCCATCTGTCCGGGAGCGTTTAGGTTGTTTCCGCATTTGGCTCTTGTGAATAGTGTGAGCATCAAACTAAAAGGTTCCCGCACAGCAAAGGGACCCATGAACAGAGTGAGAAGACAGCCTAGAGGAGGGGGAAATGTTGGCAAACCATGTATCTGCTAAGAGCTGTATCTCCAAAATATACAAAGAGCTCCCACAACTCATTGGCAAGAAAGTGAATAACCCGATTTAAAAACGGGCTGAAGACTTGCCACGTCAGAGACATTTCTCTGGAGAAGACACACAGACGGCCAACAGGTATATGAAAAGATGTCCAACATCACCAATGACCAGGGAAATGCACATCTAACCTTACACCCACGAGGATGGCGGTTATAAAACAGAGACGATGAGTGTGGTGAGGATGTGGGGAAGCTGGAGCCCTGGGGCACCGTTGGTGGGGATGCGACATGAGGCAGCCACTGCGGAAAACAGTGTGGAGGTTCCTCAAGAAATAAAAAGTGCAACTACCATATGATCCAGCAATTGCACTTCTGGGGATTATCCAAGAGAATTGCAACCAAGCTTTCTTTCCAAGTGGCCAGTTTTCTCCTTCCCCAGGTGTCCATTGGCCATCAGTCACCGGCATTCCCCCAGTCCCACTGCGGCTGGACCAGACACATCGCTGGGTGCTCGGGAAGCTTCTGCTGATGGGATTCACGGGCCCGGAAACTCAGGGGCACCTTCACTTCTAAGTCTGGTTTCTCACCCGCCCCTGAAAGTTTCATTGAGGAGCCCTCACATGGGCGCTACAAGGGGCCTCTGCCGCCACCTACTGGGCATATGGGGAAAGGGCTCTTACACTCACCCTAGGAATCTCTCCTGTTGCCTGGACATCTATGTATATAAAAGCCTAATATGCAAATTGCCCCCTCAGGAGTTCGACCAGGAGATCAGGGTTTGATTGCTTTCTATGACATGCACTGACCACAGGGGGTAGCGCAGAATGAAGGAAGGCCCTGGTTGGCAGCTGGAAGGCCCCAATTGGCCCTGATTGCCGGCCAGGCCTAGGGACCCTACCCGTGCACAAATTTCGTGCACTAGGCCCCTAGTTGATAAATAAATGCCAACAACAACAGCAATAACAACAGCCAGGAGTTGTTACATGATTACTCTATGTGAGACGGGGAAGGCGGGAGGGCAGAGTAGAGGGCCAAGGAAGGGCTTTTGGGAACTCCTGGTGCCGTCCCAGGAAGGCTCGCTCACAATGACTTTCAGGCACCTGTGCTGTCCCGTGGCCTTGCTCCGAGCCCTCCTCAGGACATCCTCCAAGCTACCTGGGTGTGCACGCCCTCCGCCAACATCACAGTGGGGAAACCGAGGCGCGCAGGGGTGGAGAAACTAGACCGCGGCCTTCAGGGAGTTGTGGAGCTGAGGAGACTCCAGCCCTTGAGCCTGGTGCTCAGGGGCCCAGGCGATCGACCTGGAGAAGGGAAGGCAGATCTGCACACAGGTCTCCATGGTCCATGTTCTGGAGGCCTGAGGTCAGGTGGGCGGAGTGGGCGGGACAGATTTCTGGGTGTGTGCTCCAGAATGATGGCCTCGCCGCGGTCAAGGGCCTTCTCTGCCACGTCAGGCTGTGTCTCCAATGGGAAGCACGCCGCTGGTGTCAGAGAGTCAGTGCCCTTTCCTGGCTCTGCCACTGTGTAGCTCTGTGATCTTGGGCTACTTCCTCCAGCTCTCCGGGCCTCGGTTTACCCTTCTGTGAAATGGGACCATTCACAGTCCCTACCTCTTTAGACTCCACTGGGAATCCGGTGGGAACACACACATAAGAGCCCTGAGTGCCAGGGGACGTGAGGCCAGTGGCACCACAGACCCCGGCGGACACATACCGGCCGTGCCTCAAGGCGTCTTCACGGCTGCGAAGCAGGTACAGGTGTGGTGGCTCCGCAGAGTCTGGGAAACAGTCACTGGGCCAGGAGTGCCTGAGTCACAGCCGGTGCTGGGAAACCGCCCCCTGCCACCTCCAGCAAGGCCGCGTGCCTCTGTGCTGGCTCCGGGCCCCCGGTCCTGGGGCCCCAGCCAGGCATGTTAAGGAAAGGAGCCCACCGCAGCGGGGCAGGCTCAGTCCTGTCACATGTACCTGAGGCATGAAGGAGCTGGGAGATGCGCCTTCATCTCACTCTACAGATGCGGGACGGGGGCGTGGAAGGGGAGGCGACCTGCCCAGGGTCACAGGGCCGTGTTGGGGTCGGCCCTGATGCGCCCCCTGCCGTGTCCAGCAGAGAACGCTGGGCCGCCCTGCTCCACCGGGGCTGGTTCTGCCCCGGCTCAGGCCTGGGATCAAAGGCTGAGCAGCAGGAAACCCTTCCCATCCCGACTTCCCTGAACTAGGACACGCTTTGACGTCAGCACGTCCACATTCCTGCCCTCGAGCCCCAGGGCGGGGGCACCGATTTCCTCCTTCCAACGCTGGCATGGCAAACAGGAAGCTGGTCATGCGGGTGGGTCCGGGACAGGCCTGGGACAGGGGGTGGGAGTCCAATCCAGGCGTCAGTTCCCCGCTGGCGCCTGCCTGGCTCTGGCCCCCACAGAGGGCCGGGGTCCTGTTTCATGGCCCTTCAGGGCCACACTGTCCTGAAGGCACCAGCACTGGGCCCTCAGGCATGGCACCCCTTTGGGTCTTCACTGACTGCGCATGCGGCCATGAGGGTCGGCTCACTGGTCAACAGCAATGGCCAGCCTGACTGAGCACTCGCTCCAGCTCTACCCTGTTCTCTCATTCAGTTCTTAGGAGCAGTCATCTTACCTTCCTGTGACAGATGAGGCAACTGAGGCGGGTTAAATCTGCTGTGCCTCCTGGGCAGGACCTGGGCCCCGAGGGTCTGGCCCAGAGCTGGTCCTCGGGCCCCCCCTCCCCCAGGGCAAGGCCTGGTCCCCACCTCAGCCCCTGCTCCTGCTAACCTGGCCCTATCTCTCCCCGCTCAGGCCTCCCAAAGACAAAAATCCAGGCCCTTTACCTCCTGCCGCCCCACTCCCCAGCCAACCGTCCTGTTCTAAGAGCACCGGGCCATTTCTGATTCCAGAAACCAACCTCATTTTCTCCTTCTGACCACCTCCATATAGAGGACTCCAAGGCCCGCAGAGCCCAGGAGGGGCAGTCGGAGCTCACCCCGGGGTCTGGCTGCCTGAAGCCCCTGTGCCCGAGGCTCCCCAATGTGACGGTTCAGATGGCAGCTTCCTGGGCCCAGCCTGGGAGAGGCAGGGCCTGGGCACCTGCATGGCCAGCCATCACCCCGGTGAGTCTGAGTACCTCTGCTCCCCAAGCGTCTGCTGCCCCCAGGCCTGTGTTTGGGGGCCCAGTTGCCACAGAAGCGATCGGACTTCCACCCTTTGGGCTTGTCCAGCGCGTGGGCCCTGCCTTCCCCGGGCTCATGTCGGCCAGGGGCCACCTCTCCGTGGAGCAGCTGGGACTCCTCACTCCTCTCCCGCGGGGCCCCAAAGTGGCCGCTCCTTGCTCCCCTCCTCCCCATCCTCACCTTCCCGAGGGCAGGTGCTCCCCACACCTGAGGAAGGGCTGGTGCAGATGCGTTGTCACACTGGTTGGTGCTTGAGAATGTCTTCATTTATTTATTTATTTAACATTTTCATTGATTTTAGAGAGAGGGGAGGGAGAGGGAAACATTGATATGAGAAACATTTATAGGCTACCTCCCCCACACCCTGACCAGGGATCGAACCCACAACCTGGGTATGTGCTCTGACCAGGAATTGAACCTGTCACCTCCTGGTGTATGGGGGTGATGTTCCAACCACTGAGCACACTGGCCAGGGCGAGGATGCCCTGGGGCTGTGAGACACAGATGGCCAGGTCCACCCTTGGATCTCGGATTTGGAGGTTTGGGTGGGACCTCAGGGCATGCATTTCTTTCTTTTTTATTTTTCTTTGTGCATGTGTGTGTGTGTGTGTGTGTGTGTGAAACCATTTTCTGTCCCTATAATTCCTTCAACTAAAAGCACGAATTCTCCAAATTCTTAAACGAGATCCTTTAAGTTAGTAATACTTTATACCTTTAGCAATAACTGACCATGAGCTCTATTGAGGATATATTTCTGGGCCTTTTCTAGAGTTTTCAGCATGGCTTCTTTCTCCAGATCTTCTTTCTCCAGCCATACCCATCAGCCATGCCGCTGATGGTACAAAGCAGTCATTTCCGGGTCATTCAGGGTGAACCTCCACATAGGGCTCTTCCGTTTAGTGTCAAGGTCTCGCCAGGAGTGGACACTGAAGGATCTCAGGCCTGTGCCCTCACCAGCAACCCCCTGAGTATCACTAAGATAGACAGTGTGGGAAGATGCCTGGTCCGGGGGCCGCCTGCCTGTGGTTGGGGGAGCATGAATTTCTAACGAGTGCTCTGGCCATGCTGCTGCTGGCCTGAGGAACACACTTTGAGAACCCCTGGTGGGGCGGAGGCCGGATGTGGGGGCAGAGGGGGACACCAGGTAGGGGGTGGCGAGGGGGTCACCAGCTCGACCAGGTACAGCGGGGCCTCAGTCTTCTCGTCCATCAAGCAGGTGGACAACAAGACCCACCTCTCAGGGTTGTGGTGAGGGTTGAAGGGCACATGAGAATAAGGGACCAGTAATTGTTTTTTTCTTTCCTGCTCAGAAGTCTCTCTCCGGGCTGTTTTCTTCCACGCACGTTTCTGAGTAAATACATGCAGTTTCTCCCTGAGGTTCCCGGGCTCCGGTTCCCACGGAGGAGGAAGGATTTTGCCATCGCGGGGGGTCTGTGGGACGTGTAGCGCCAGCTCTGTGGGGGAGGCACAGCTGGTTCAACAACCCCATTTAACAGATGGGGACACTGAGGCGGAGTGTCCTCCGGTCCCACAGCTGGGAAACCGCACGGGTGCCATCGCGACCGGGGTTCAGTCCCCAGTGGCCTACCGAGCTTGTCAGGGAGCTCACGGGGCTCACCGCTGAGTGCGGAGGGCTGAGTGGGGAGGCCCCAGGCGCCCGTGGGAACCTCAGACCTGAGTCCTCTGGGGGATTTCTCAGGTCACAGCGCCCTCTGGTGGTCAGCGCACGAGGCAAGGAAGGCGCGGAGCCTGGCTCCAGACCTGATGGCCCCCCTGGGCCAGGGGTTTGTCCATTCCCTGTTCATCCATCCATTTCACACACATTCCCGCAGCGGAGCGCTCCCCACCGGGACTAAGACACACACGACGGCTGCTCTGGCCACACGTGCTGTCTCCCGGAAGGAGGACAGGGCTGTGCACACACCTGTGCAGATGCACAGACAGCGGATCAGAAATGGGGGTGGGGTGGGGGGAAATTCGGGGTGCATGAGGGTGTGCGCCTGAGGGACCGGCCTGGGCCGCGTCAGCAAGGGTTCCTGAGCTGAGAGCCTCCTTAGGCGTTAACGAGGGGGGAGTTCCGGGCAGAGGACACAGCAGGTGCCGAGGCCCTGAGTGGGGAGGAAGCCTGCTCTGTGTGTGCAGGCC
>NW_006292094.1:2059107-2061694 GCF_000327345.1 Myotis davidii | reverse complement strand
AGCGATTTTGCAGGGTCCTCTGCGTGGGGGTGAGCAGGCTTCCGATCTCCTTGATGCATAAAGAGGGTGTCTCCGCTGAGAGTGTGGGCTCAGGCCTCAGGCTGCCTGGGTTTGAACCCTGGCTCTGCCTTTTGCCAGCTGGGCGACCTCGGGCAAGTTGCTTAAGCGCTCTGTGCCTCAGTATTTGGGAGGGTAACAGGTGGCCGCGTCCGCCCGTAGGCTCCGTGAGGGGGGAATCAGTGAGCCTGCACAGTGCTGCTCCGGATCGGTGCGGGCTCTCGGGGTGCCCTGGGGGTGCCGGCAGATACTATTCTTGTCCTCTTGTTACTGGAGGGGAGCGGTGACAGGGTCAGAACCCCACCGGCAGGAGGACGGCCTCTGAGGGGGTGGCCTGACGGGGCATGGGAGCAGGCAGGTCAGAGGGGGGCTGTAGCCTCCGGAGGGCAGGGACGGCTACGTGGACCAGGGCGCTGGACCAGGACACATTCTGGGTGAAATTAAGGAGACAACGTCAATGGGGCTTGGTTAACGGACCGGATATGAAGGTGAGGGGTAGAGAGGCCCCAACATGACCCCCAAGACCCAGGGCTTCCCAACTGGGTAGAGCACGAGCTAGGGCCCAGGAGGCTGTTCCTGGATTGATTGATGGATTAATTGACAGATGGGGAGGGTGCTTCAATAACGGCCCACACAGGTGACCCAGACCCCCTTCCTCTCCTGGGCCACCCTCTGGGCTCTGTGCCCTGCAGCCTCGTCTCCTGGTCGGCTCCTCCCGGCCACGCCCAGGAGGGCACAGGGCCCCTGGACCACCTGCGGGAGAGGGTGCAGAGGTGGGCAGGGCGGCCTGGCTCTGAGCGCCAGGAGAGCTCACCTGCTGGGCCGGTTGGGGCAGGGCGGCTGGGGTGCAGTTCCTGGGTCCGCCAGCACCTGGCTCAGGGCCCTCCTTCCTCCTGCTCAGCCTAAACCCTCCTCGTGCATTCTCCCTGCTTCTCTTATTGGTTTTTAATTTTTAATATGTTTCTGGATTTCAGAGAGGGAGAGGGAGGGAGAGATAGGAACATCAGTGATAAGAGAGAATCATCCATCAGCTGCCTCCTGCACGCCCCCACTGGGGACTGAGCCTGCAACCCAGGCATGTGCCCGGTGACCTCCTGGCTCATAGGTTGATGCTCAACCACTGAGCCACACCAGCTGGGCCCCATTTAAGTCACTTTAATCAGGAACCTGTGTCCACTACTCTTTGAAGTCTCTTGTTGAGCTTCCAGGACCTCCTGGTCTCCTAGCGCCTGTTTCTCGCCATCTGGCCGGCTCCGCAGCAATCTCCCAGGTGACTTCTCCGTCTGGTGACACGCAGGCTCCTCCGCGGGCCCGGCCGCCGGCCTCTGTCTGGCCTTGGGCCCCAGGGATTGGAGCTCTGTGCTCTCCACTCACACCATCCCGTGGCTCTAGACCAGTGGTTGGCAAACTGAGGCTCGGCAAACCGAGGCTCCACATGTGGCTCTTTGGCCCCTTGAGCGTGGCTCTTCCACAAAATACCACATGCGGGCGCGCACGTACAGTGCGATTGAAACTTCGTGGCCCGTGTGCAGAAGTTGGTGTTTTGTGGAAGAGCCACACTCGAGGGGCCAAAGAGCCACATGTGGCTCTTGAGCCACGGTTTGCCGAGCACTGCTCTAGCCCTCCCTCTGCTGTGACCGCCCTGCCTGTGCCTTATGTCAAGGCCGTGTTCCGGGCTCCGGCCCCGATGTAGCCCCTCCCCTGAGTGTTTCCCGGGCGCCTCCACAGGATGCGTCCCAAACAGAGGCGCAGGCTTTCCCCGAACACTGCCCCTCGTCGCAAGTCTGCGGCCCGCTCCCCAGCGGCTCCAGCTGGAAGGTGAGGGCCATCCTCCACTTCTCTCTTTCGTTCCCAAACTGGGCTGCACATTAGAATCACCTGGGAATCTTTTTAAAATCCTGATTTCTGGGCCTCCTCCTCCGGAAATTCTGTTTCTTTGTGATGGGGTGGGGCCACAACATTAGTAACAGAGAAACAGAATTTCCGGAGGCTGAGGCCCAGAAATCAGGATTTTAAAAAGATTCCCAGGTGATTCTATGTGCAGCCGAGGTTGAGAACCGCTGGTCCACAGCCTTCTTCAGAGAGTGACTGAGCACATGCCACGCGCAGGTGCTGGCGGTGGAACGTGAACCAAGTACACCCGCGCCCTCCTCCACTCACCGCCCATCAGGGCGAGGGGTGGGGGGGAGTGAGAGCAAACGGACAACGCGTGGTCCGTGCCATGGAGAAGCGCGCGGCTGCTGAGACAGGCCATGGCTGTGCGACACGGTCATGAGGAGTGTTTCTAGGCGACTGACGTTCAGGACCCACCTTTGAGGTGGGCAGGGCCTGACAAGCCCCAGCAAGGAGCGCTGGGCCGGATTCGAGAGCTCTGAAGGACTGGGGCGGAGGAACGGTCTAACCTGGGTCAGGTTTGAACAAAATCCTCCCGCTGCTGGATTGGGGGTGGGGCCAAAGGGAGGTGGACAGCACGGACTGGCCAAGCCATGCACAGCTCTCAGCCAAGAGGATGAGCTCAGCCTCCTGCCCC
>NW_006292094.1:2055863-2058508 GCF_000327345.1 Myotis davidii | reverse complement strand
GGGGCCACAGTGGAATGTATCAGAGGGAAAGCCTGGGTGAAGAAGAGCATGAGAAAGGGAAAGATCTTCCAGGCCTGGGATGTGTGGGGGCTCAGTGAGTGATTATTTATTTATTTACTTTTTTATTGTTTTTAAAATACTAGAGGTCCAAGTGCACAAAATTCATGTGTGTGTATGTGGGGTGTCCCTCAGTCCAACCTGTACCCTCTCGCAATCCGGAACCCCTCAGAGAATGTCTGACTGCCAGTTTAGGCCCAATCCCTGCAGGAACGGGCCTACACCAGCAGTCGGACATCCCTCTCGCAATCCGGGACTGCTGGCTCCTAACTGCTTGCCTGCCTGCCCGATTGCCCCTAACCACCTCTGCCTTAGCCCCCTGCTGTGGGGGCTTCGTCCGGAAGTATGTCCACATTGACATTTGAAAGATTGTTCGGCTGTCTGGTCTAATTAGCATATTATGCTTTTATTATTATAGATATGTTTATTGATTTAACAGAGGAAGAGAGAGAGAGAGAGATCAATGATGAGAGAGAATCATTGATCAGCTGCCTCCTGCACACTCCCTACTGGGGATTGAGCCCGCAGCCCGGGCATGTGCCCTGACGCCGATGTCAGTGAGCGCTTATTGAATGAAGAGCTGGCTCAGGCCTAGTACGAAGGCTGTGAGTGTCAGAGCGAGAGGTCTCTCTTCCCTTCTGCGGACCCAGGAGGCGTGTGGAAGAGGCAGGAACTACCTGTCACGGTTTCTCTTGGATGTCAGGCTCACAGCGCCACGGTCCCTGTCGTCCAGTCCAAGAAAAGCCCCCTGGGATCAAGACCGCGGTCCAGGGAACCAGGTGTCAGGGTCGCCCGATTCCTCCCCATGTATTTCTCAGTCACCAGGAAGAGGGTGGCCTCCTGCCCCCCCCGTCCCCCCCACCCCTGGGCTCTGAGCTCTTTTCCAAATCCCACCACGTCCTCCCCCAGCACAGCCTGCAGGTCTCACTGCTCTCCCCACTGCGGCCCAGAGCCCACCCGTGGGCCCGGCCTGAAGCCAGTTCCTGCAGAAATGGCGCTGTCTTAGCTGCCCCCCTCCGCCCTCCTCCCCGACCCTGCAGTCACTGGGTTACCTGCAGGCTACCTGTGGGCACCTGCGAAGGGGGAGGGGGTGGGCACTGTCCTATCTCTACGCACCTGAGTCCTCCTGGGGCCTCATGTATGCGGAATCGCACAGACGTGTCTCCTGTGACAGGCTCTGCTCCTTAGCACGGTCTCGAGGGTTCTGTTCATTGCATTTCCCCTGCCTGTTTTATGTCAATGTGCCAACACAGGGCCCATGTGTGGGTCAAACCGAGCCGGTCAGCCCGGCCAGTGTGCTCAGTGGCTGAACGTCGACCCATCAACCAAGAGTCAGGGCGCATGCCCGTGTTGGGGGCTCGATCCCTATTAGGAGGCATGCAGGAGGCAGCCAATCGGTGATGTTTCGCTCTCACTCATGTTTCTATCTCTTTATCCTTCTCCCCTCCTCTCTCTCTACAAATCAATAAAAACGTATTTTTAAAAACCTGAGCTGGTCAGATGGGGCCAAGCTGGGGCCCAGGTACCATCCTCCTGGCATTGCCGGGTCCTGGTCCCTGTCCCCCCCTGCAGCCCAGCCCCACTGTCACCCAACACGGCCCCCTCCAGCTCACCCAGACCACCAGGCCATTTGCGGAGCTGCCTTCCCAGGTCCCCTGGGGGCATCGAGGATCTGCTGGGGGCGGTCAGCGCCCGGACCTTGCCTGTCCAGCTGCTTCTTTCTGCTCAGGCCCTTGCGGCCTCTCATGGCGACCAGTAGAGGGCGACAGCGCCCCACCTTCTAGGAAGAAACGGCCAGTCCCTCCCAAGGTGGAGCCCAGGAAGCCCCCTTCTCGCCCTCAGGTCTGCCCGGCTGGCTCAGTGCTCATGGGTGAGGAGAGGAGCAGGCGCTGAGGGCATGGGCCTCATCACATGCTGTGCTGCCTCCAGGCCCGTGTCCAGGCCGCCCTGCTGCCCAGGCCTCTCCACTGCCCCTTGCCCACGTGTGTGCTGTGGGATGGCCGGGCTGCGGGATGGCCGGGCAGTGGGGGGACCTCTCGGAGGAAGAGAGGCTGGTTAGAGCTGAAGGAACTGTCTCTGGGCACCTTTGCCCCCACCCTGGGCTCCGTGGGACCCGCTGCTGCCCACCCTCCAGGCCCAGCTCCTGTGGGACCCCTTCAGGGAAGCCTCCCCCCCACCGGGAGCTGAAACAACCCCCGGGTGCAGATCCAGAAAGGCAGGCAGGAGGGGTGGCCCTGGGGTGGGTCTAGACCAGTGATGGCGAACCTATGACACACGTGTCAGAGGTGACACGCGAACTCATTTTTTTGGTTGATTTTTCTTTGTTAAATGGCATTTAAATATATAAAATAAATATCAAAAATAGAAGTCTTTGTTTTATTATGGTTGCAAATATCAAAAAATTTCTATATGTGACACGGCACCAGAGTTAAGTTAGGGTTTTTCAAAATGCTGACACGCCGAGCTCAAAAGGTTCGCCATCACTGGCCTAGACAGCCCTGGGCCCCTGGGGGGGGTGGGCAGAGGTGTAGGGGAGCGGGGATTGCTCAGAACAGTGGAGGGGCTCATTGTCACAGGTGGGAGGTGAC
>NW_006292094.1:2054964-2055677 GCF_000327345.1 Myotis davidii | reverse complement strand
GAGCTCAGAGGCCCGACCCCGCCATCGCATCGCTCCTGCCCTCACTCCTCTCGGGAAGAGGGTGTCTGATGCCAGAAGTTCTGCACTAGTGGGGTGGGAGGGCTCAGAGGCGGGGCCGGGAACCCCAGGGCTGCTGCCGGGGAGACTCTGAGCTGGTCACCTGCAGATGCTGCTGCGGGGGAGACTCTGAGCTGGTCACCTGCAAATGCAGCTGCAGAGTCTTCTTCTTTGCAAATCAGCGCGTGCGGCCTCCACATCAGCTGCAGACCTGCTCTCAGGGGGTCGGGAGGGTTAGGCAGGGGTTTTGGTTATGGCTTGTTTTTAATTTAATTTATTGGGTTAAAAAAATTTTTTTATTGATTTCAGAGAGGGAGGGAGAGAGAGAGATAGAAACATCAATGATGAGAGAGAATCACTGACTAGCTGCCTCCTGCATGTCCCCCACTGAGGATCAAACCCACAACAACCCGAACAATGTACCCTGACCAGAAATCGAACCATGACCTCCTGGTTTATAGGTCAGCACTCAACTACTGAGCCATAGAGGCCAAGCCAAGTATAATTTATCACAACACTTCAACAAGCTATTTAGTAATATTTCTCAAAATAAGTACACAACTGCTTTGACCCAGCAGATTTTATCCTACATTAATACAGAAACATATTAAACATAAATATAAACATCTTAAGAGTGTTTGTCATTGCAAAAAATT
>NW_006292094.1:2054260-2054861 GCF_000327345.1 Myotis davidii | reverse complement strand
GGGGATCGAGCCCACAACCTGGGCCTGTGCCCTGCCCAGGAATCAACCCATGACCTCCTGGTTCAGAGGTTGATGCTCGACCATTGAGCCACGCCGGCCAGCAATTTATCTTTATTGTTGAAAGTATTACAGATGCCCCCGTTCCTCCCCCCCATTGATCCTCTCCACCCCGATTCCGCCCCCCCACCCCCACACAAGGTTTTTAAAGGTGAGAGCGGCCCACTGACCAAAAGGATGGGTTGCTAGGGAAACAAGAGCATCAACTGACATCATTCATTTTCTGATGGGTGGGGGCCACGGGACTCAGCAGTCAGCAAGTGGGGTCATGAGGTGAGAACAGTGGGTAGCTCCTTCTGACGCACGCTCAGCAGGCAGTCACAGGACGTGGCCAACAGCTGGAGTTATAGCACTGTCAGCAAAGCCTGTGGTATTTTAAGCTAGAAATAATGAATCTGAGTCATGACAACAGAGACTAATTAGGATGCTACCAATCCTGAGCTCCCATTAGTGCAAGTGGGGCTTCACAGAGTGGTATGGAGAGGGGGAGAAATCACCTGCTCGGTAAGTAGGAGCTCATTCCATGAGAGTTCACCTGCTTTTC
>NW_006292094.1:2053756-2054007 GCF_000327345.1 Myotis davidii | reverse complement strand
ATGCCTCAGTTTCTCTCGGAGTCTGCAAGATAAACTAGTGAAGGGACTTCTGTAGTGAAAAGGACAACACGGAGAACGCAGTTGGTCCGGTGGAGAGCTGAGTGGGAACTGCCAACGGCCCGGCCACGTGAGCAGGGCCAGAGCCCCAACTGCAGAAGAGTCCAGATACTCGCTCACAAATGATGCCACTAGATGCTCATGGCTACCGGTGACGGGGTTGACTCGCCGAGCAGTACAGGGCCCGACGGAGG
>NW_006292094.1:2044964-2053134 GCF_000327345.1 Myotis davidii | reverse complement strand
ACTGTGGGGGTCAGAGGGGCAGCCCTGAGCCCAGCCAGGATGGGGGCGGGTGCCGCAGGTCCTCCAATCCCGGTAAAGACAGTGACCATCATCACTGAGCACCTCCTGGGGCCTGCCAGCCCCTGACACTGTACACCCTGACATAGTCCACGAGGGGACTGACACCCTCCACCGCAGGGATGCAGAACCCGGGGCTCAGAGAGGGTCAGTCACTAGCCCAAGCCCTCACAGCAGCGCTGGACTCCATCATGTTGAAAACACCTGCTCGGAGCTGAGCTGGGGTGCCAGGGCCCAGCCTCCAAAGGACCTACAGGCCCCCCCTAGAGGCAGGGAAGTGAGGTGCAGGGGGGGCGTCTCCCTGTTGCATAACTCCAGGGGGCCGGCCACACAAAGTCTAGGCCCCTTGGCGAGGCCAAGTGCACCTCTTGCTGGGGACAGGGTGTGGACATGTGGCCTCATCAGGCTGGGGGACCCCTTAGGGGGCCGAAGCCTTCCCAGGCAGGCGGAGAGGCAGGGCGGACGAGGGAAGGGCTCTGGATTCCCAGAGGAAGGGTTAGCCCTGGCAGCCCTGGCCAGGGGGGGAGGGGCTGGGGAAGGGGACCAGCCTGCCCCAGGCACTCTGTTGATGCAGTTGTCCCCAGGCTTCTGGAAGCTTCCCCGGGTGCGTTTAATAGCCAAGGTTGGGGCTCTGTTCCCACAGTGGATGCCTGGAATATTCTTGTTTTCCGTATCCCTGTGCGGGAGCCAAAACCAGCTCCCGAGAGCCAGGAGAGACGCGCCTGAGGGAGAGGCAGGTTCCCCTCCCTGGAATGGAGTCACGGCCCTGGTGTAAGCCAAGGACACGACAGCATTCCTCTCTTGTCCCTCTAGGTCAGCGGTTCTCAACCTGTGGGTCGCGACCCCTTTGGCGGTCGAACGACCCTTTCACAGGGGTCGCCTAAGACCATCCTGCATATCAGGTCTTTACACGACGATTCATAACAGTAGCAACATGACAGTTATGAAGTAGCAACGAAAATAATTTTATGGCTGGGTCACAACATGAGCAACTGTATTTAAAGGGCCAGAAGGTTGAGAACCACTGCTCTAGGCGCTGATCCTGGCTCCCTCCCCATTTTTCTCTTCTCTCTCTTCTTCCTCCTCCTTCTGAGAATTCACCTGAAGACCAGCTATGACGCTAAGGAAAGAGGCCGACCTGGTGCAGATCCTGGCTCTGCCGCTCGCGAGCTGTGTGATTCAGGCCAGGTCACTGCCCTCTCTGAGCCTCTCTTCCCTTCTCTGTGAAACGCGACAGCGATACCCACCCGACAGGCTGTAGGGTCAGTAAGTCCCAGGTGCCTATGTTCCAGCCCATTTGCCCTAGAAACTACTGAGTCTAGGTCCTGGGAAATGATTACAAAAAGAGCAGAAATGCTTTTGTCTTTGAGAGGCCACGGAGAGCGGATAAGGTTACTGGATGTCTCGGAGTCTTGGTTCCCTGTCCTATAAAACTAAAGTAACAGTGCGACCTACCTCAAAGAGCTAGGGGAACTCATTGAATTCATGAGGATTCAATGATATGAGGGATGCCTTAGCACAGGGTAAGTGCTCAGTACATGGTATGTTGTTGTTGTTGTTATGGACTAGAGGCCCAGTGCACAAAATTCGTGCATGGCAGGAGCGGGGGGCGGGGGGGCGCGGGTATCCTTCAGCCCAGCCTGAACCCTCTTGCAATCCGGGACCGCTGGCTCCTAACCACTTGCCTGCCTGTCTGCCTGATGCCCCTAACTGCTCGCCTGCCTGCCTAATCTCCCCTAACCCTTCTGCCTGCCTGCCTGATCACCCTTAACCACCTCTGCCTTGGCCCCCGCCACCACAGCTTCATCAGGAAGGATGTCCAGAATGATGTCCGGAAGGTCGTTTGGCTATCCAATCTAATTAGCATATTATGCTTTAATTATTATAGATGATACACTAGAGGCCTGGTGCATGGATTTGTGCACCAGTGGGGTCCCTCAGCCTGCCCTGTGGGGATTGGGCCAAAACCAGATCTCTGACATCCCGAGGGGGTCACGGATTGCTAGAGGGCAGTTCTTGGGTGATGCACCCCGGAATTGGGCTCCCTCCTCTCTGGTTCCAGGTGCATCACCTGAGAACTGCAGCTGCCAAGTCACTGCAGCTCAGAAGCTCCTGGTTAAGTGTCTGCCTCCTGGTGGGCAGTGCATGTCATAGCTACCGGCCAGTGGGCAGGTCGCTTAGACTTTTATATATATAGATTTTTATTTCAGAGAGGAAGGGAGAGGGAGAGAGATAGAAACAGCAATGATGAGAGAGAATCATTGATTAGCTGCCTCCTGCATGGCCCCACTGAGGATCAAATCTGCAATCCGGGCATGTGCCCTGACTGGTAATCAAACCATGACCTCCTGGTTCATAGGTTGACGCTCAACCACTGAGCCTCACTGGTTGGGCTGTTTTGTTTTTGTGTGTTTTTAAATCAAGTGTGGGCATGTGACAGAGACTGGTTCAGGGACTAGGTTGTTGGTCCCAGGGGTCAAAGGAAAGACAGCCCAGGAACTTTTCCTCAAACCGTTTAAAGGGGTCACTAAGCTGACGTAAGTGAGGAGCCACTGGAGGCTATCTTGGTTCCCACAGAGGGAGAACCTGCCCGAGAGCAACGTAAACCCAGAAGAGAGAAGAACTGAGAGACAGGGATACACGCCTGATGACATCACGCGAACACCTGGATCCAGCCATTCCTGAAGCCAGAACTGACCTGTTCAGTTGTGTGAATTGTTTCGTAAGTTAGGTTTTCCTTGCGTTGGGTTTCAATCTCTTATAATCAAAAAAGCCTAGATTAATAATTCCCCTCCCCAACACCTTTATGATAATAATAGTTATTATTAAAGTCTTGATGATTAGGTAGCACCTATGAAAATGTCCCCTGGCCCAGAAGAAGTGGCTATCACAGGAAGGACATGTCGGAGTGGAGAATGGAGCCTGAGGCCTGGGAAGGCTGCCTCTAACCGAGACGCAGTGGGAGGGTGCAAAACGCCTCTGGAAGAGTTTGCCTTTTCCGGAGCAGGCACCCCGTGCTCCAGTCCGACTTCTGCCTTGGGGGGGCCCTGCTTCCCGCGCCTGCAAAACGAGGAGACAAGCTCATGGTGAAGCTTCGGTCAGAGAATGTGAAAGTCAGGGCTGCTTCTGCTTGATCAATGCCGGTTCATTTCTTCCCCCACGGCTCCTGGAAGAGCATCACCCAGCCAGGCGGTCCCGCAGCCGGAGGAACAGCAGGCAGCCCCTTCCCCTCGGCCTCTCCCAGGAACTGACCCTGAAGCCTGGCCTGGAGGAGGAAACCACATTGGTGGGTTGGCCTGGCTGCCGCCAGAAACTCGCAGGCCTTTATCTCCCCCGTGACTACATTTGGGCCTCAAACTCCATCAGCCTGGGAATTCCTGATGAATTCCAGCAAGGGCCAGGGCGTCTCCTGGCTTATTGCAGAGCAGGGAGAATGTTTTTCAAGTAACAGTTTAAATTAAAAGTAATCACTGGTCGTTATAGAAAATTTGGAAAACTCGGGAACAGATCATCAGCAACACCCTCGCCCAGCCCCGGGGCTCAGAGAGGTTTTGCTGCTTTTCTGCTGGTCATTCCAGGGTATGGTCGGGTTAGTGGACTGTTGGTTTTCTCTTTTTAAAAAAAATATATTTTTATTGATTTCAGAGAGGAAGAGAGAGGGGGAGAGAGAAACATCAATGATGAGAATCACTGGTTGACTGCGTCCTGCACGCCGCACACTGGGGATCGAGCCTGCAACCATGACCTCTTGGTTCATAGGTCGATGCTCAACCATTGAGCAACACTGTCTGGGCTCTTTTCATTTCTTCTTACATCCATGAGATGGGAGTGTTTGTAGTTTCATGCCTTGGTTTTCCCAGCATATTTTAACATGAGGATGTTTCTGTTATGAATGCTTTGCTGAGTGTAGACATGTGCCCAGCAAACGACCAGCAGGATCTCAGGGATGCTCACGCCCATCCCTAAGTCAGAGTCTTACTCTCCTTGCATTGCAGATGAGGAAACTGAGGCACAAAGTGCTTAAGTGTCTGGCCCGTGAGGTGCTGAGGCCCAGCTATGAACCGGGTCTGTACCTGTGCAATGGTTTACCCGCCCTCCCTGAGGGAGCTGCTGCTGTTGCCTGCCCAGCACTCCGTCTCTGCTCTCCTTTCTCCCAGGGACTGAGATATCCACCGCTCAGTGCCCTGGGGGCAGCTATTGGATGGAGGAGGGCGTTATCCTGTCTGACCAATCAGAGCCCCGTCTCCCTGGCCTCCGTGATTGGTTCAGGATACTGCCCGTGATCCAGGTTTCCAGGTTGGTGTGAGTGGGGATTGCTGACAGGCTGGCTGTGTGCGAGAACCCACCCGGGAACCCCACTCAACAGGGGGGCAGCGGAGAGCGGGGAGACCAGGTCCTGCTGCAGCATTTCCGATTCTGAGTCCAGTTGTCCTAAAGGGTTCTTGGGTTCTGCTACTGGACTTCCCATCACCTGAGCTTTTTAATCCCCTGAAGCCATTGCGAGTTGGGTTTCTGTCACTTGTGACCGAGAGTTCTGGTGGTTGGACATTAGGGTTGGAATAGTTTCTTTTTTGTCATTATAAACTAGACGCCCAGTGCATGAAATGCATGCACTCAGGGAGGTCCCTCAGCCCAGCCTGTGCCCTCTTGCAGTCCAGGAGCCCTTGGGGGATGTAGCACTGCCGTGGAGGCTTGTGGTTGATTGGTGCTCCCCCTGTGGGAGTGCACTGACCACCAGGGGCAGTGCCTGCATTGAGTGTCTGCCCCCTGGTGGTCAGTGTGCATCATAGTGACCGGTCGTTCTGCTGTTCGGTCAATTTGCATATTAGCCTTTTATTATATAGGATAATGCTGCCACGAACACCTTTACATTTAGAGCTTAATCTCTGATTGGAATTATTTCCTTGCAATATCCTGCAGGAGGTACTTGGTCAAAGGACCAACCATTGTCAGGGGCCTAGAGACATTTTGAGAGTCGTTTCCTCAAGGTGGATGATTCGTGCCCGCACCTCCACTCCCCAGAGGTGCACACCCCTGGGATTGACAAACGGAGTCTGGAGAGCTATCTTTTTTAACAAGCCAGAGTTGTATTTGTTTTTTGTTTTGTGTGGGTTTTTTTTTAAACAGAAAACTTATGTTAATATAAAACAGATAAAAACAGACAAAAAAATCGAAACACACCACACACAAAAGCACAACACACAGGACAGTGCAAACCCTTCCCACCCGCTCGCCCCACGTTTTACAACCTTTCTTACAGTTCCCCAAAGATCAGACTGCATTGAAGAGGTCACAGTATTGAGTCAGGAAAATGAGAGCAAGAGACAGTTTGTAAAGATCTGTACACAGGTAGTGGGGGCGGGGCGGGGGGGGCGCCTCACCCCACCCCAAAACACAACACGGGCCTGCAGTGACCGTAAGGTGTCTGGGACACTGTGATGGCGGCCAGCCCCTGCCCACGGGGGAGAGCTGCTTTAGAAAAGGATAAAAAGTGCACAGACACTCTCATAAGGCACAGACAGATTGTCGTACAAGTCATTTCATGAGGGAACCTGGGAGAGACGGCGAGACAGAGACCAAGCAATGCCAGGAGGCCGTGTCCCGGGCCGCGGTCCCCCCAGACACAGGGCAGAGACGGGGTCCAGAGGGAGGTCACTGCCCCTCTCAACAGGAACTGACCGGGGTTCTCCAGGGCCTTGGGGACCGATGTCCAGGGACCAGTCCCCAGTAGTAGATGGCCTCCTCCCCACGTCTCCCTGGGAGGTCCTGAGAGTGGTCACCGGCTGGTGGGGACTTTGGGGTTCAGCCCAAGGCCTTTGGCAGCGACGTACGGGCTGCGCGGCGCCTGGCACTTCCCACGCAGCGGGGGCGTTGCGAAGCCCGCAGGAGGCTCTGGTCCAGCAGCAGCGGCCGGGCACTCACCAAGGTAGACCCCGGGGCCACAGGGGCCAGCGAGGCCCACGAAACCTGCCCCCATCGTCTCATCACTCTCCTACTCCTCTGCCTCTGACCTCAGACCCAGGGCCATCCTCCCAGCTCCCCACACCTGGCAGGCACTCAGCAGGTGTGTGAGGAGGGACTTCGCGGGCATGGACATGTTCCATCAACCCCGAAACTCAACCTAGTTCCCATTGCTCTGCAAACCTATCGCACCTACCACGTGGAGCACAGACCATGACAGAGGGATCGAATCAAAGCTCGGAAATGTCCCCAACCCCGTGGCCAAACACGGCCATGCCGACCAGAAGGCCTGGTCCTGGGGCTGGACTAGGAGAGGGGGCTTGTTTTGACTTGGAAACGGGCCGATTTCTCTAGCGATTCCAAAGGGCAGGGGCATCCTCGGGTCTCCAACCCACTCCTGGGGGCCCAGGAAGTGGGTAGAAGGCCTTCCCCTCCCCAAAGCTGCCCCCATGGGTGCCCAAGGGAAGAGGCGGAGGCCCTGGGGTGGACCTGAGCTCTCACCAGCTCAGCTTAGCAGAGAGGTGGCGGCAGTGGGCAGAAGCGCCCACAAGGGCTGTGGGGACACAGGGGCCACAGCCCGGGGCGGGGCCTCCTCCAGGCACAGCGGCCAGACCCCCTGGGGGGGGGCGGTCACATGAGTCTAAAGGAAGGAAACTCGGGCCAAGCAGAGAGCAGGGCACTCAGCACCACACACTCCCGGTGGGTCCCAGCCCTGCACCTCCCGCTGCGGCTCCACCTCGCTCGCTCCTGGGGCCTCGGTTCTCTCACCGGCCGAGTGGGGACAATCCCTTATTTCATCAATTCCAAGTAACAGGGCCCCCACCCTCCATTTCAGCATCTCTGATTGGGATGAGCTGTCCAGCTGTGGCACCCGACAGCTCACACTGGCAGCGGTTTTACAGCCAGTGCTGTCTTAGGCACGACTCGGCGTGGCGATAAGACCTGCTCTCGGGATGAATGTGGGGGCCCCTCCCTGGCCCAGTGCTGAGGACAAGAGACGAAAGGGGGCCCCTGTCCTCCCTCCTGCCCCTCTGGAGACAAAACCTAAGGGCCAGGCCAGCAGCTCCTGGGGGCACTGAAGACACCAGCGTAGAACGTCAGGAAATGTCTGGATTTTAGAAAATAAACACCCTCTTCATTCCTCTTGGATGCAGGAGGCTATTTATAGCAACCACAAGCATCAGACAAGTCCCTGCTCCTTTCCTCCCAGAAGCAAGGCCTGGTCCACCCTGGGCCAGGCCCTCGGTCACTGCTCTCCTGGTGGCGTTTGTACCTGACCCGCCTGGAACCCAGGGACAGACAGGGGGCTCCTCAGGCCGCTGAGACCACCTGAGCTGTGCCTGTGGCTCAGGCCATCAGGAGGCTGGGGGAGGGGAGAGGGGCGAGTCCTCTCACAGAGCGCTGTGCCCTCGCCCAGCACCTGGGGGACGGAAGGCTCCCATTGACCAACCTCAGCGGGGCACTGAGCGCTGCCTGGATTCTCAAGCTCTTACCTTGGCGAACACTGGGGTTCCAGTAGCCACCCCCCTCCCAGAGATTCTGCAAAATTAAAATGTGGGCATGTTTCCCAAATTCGCTAGGGAAAAGGACCAATCAGGGGTTCTTGCAGGGGTAAGAGGAGCGCTTCTGCAGTTGAGATCAGAAAACTGGCCACCTCCAGACAGAGGGGAGGCGGCTGGGACGGGCAGCAGCCCCAGGGCACCACCGGGCCGTTTCCTGTGCCGAGGGCATGCATGGCCCTGCTGCGCTCTGAGCCGACCCAGGCCAACACCGTTACATGAATTCCTGAGTCTGAGCGTTCTCCCCACCGCCCTCACAGACGAACAGGTTAGGAGTTGTAATAAAAGTGACACCTGCTCTTGGCAAGGCGCCTCAGGCCTTTCAGAACGCTGTGTGGGTCCTCCCAGAGTGCACTGGGGACTGAGAAACAGAGAGGCCCAGGGGGGTGCCTAAAGGCACGGCACCAGACAGGGCAGATGGGGGGGCAGCCCTGGGGGCAAGAAGGGAGGAGGGCGAGGGCAGGGCCCGGGTCCCAGGAAATGCCCAGCAGATAGCCCCGGAAGGGGGACAGTCAAACGTCAGCATCTTCAGTTTCTACCCAATTTCCCTAACATTCTAAGGATCAGTGAACACCCTAGTGATCAGCCGGGGG
>NW_006292094.1:2044667-2044954 GCF_000327345.1 Myotis davidii | reverse complement strand
GGGGGGGGGGGGGGGGGGGAGACAAGAATCAGAACTACGAGGTCGCAAAGCCCTGGTTCCCTCCTACGTTGCCAGCAGGTTGTCCCGGTGATGCCCACAGGCACTGGTGGAAGCGTGACCAGCTGTCTGTGCCCCACAGTGGCCTTCCCAGCTCCAGGCGAGCCCCTCTAGGCTTCTCCCCCTCCCCAGGAAAAGCCCCAAAGCGGGCAGGGGCAAGGGCAGGGGCTGGGGCAGTGTGCTTCTGATCAGGCTGCCTGGGGCGAAGGGGGGAAAAGGCTTCCGGGGCG
>NW_006292094.1:2043251-2043922 GCF_000327345.1 Myotis davidii | reverse complement strand
GGGGGCGGAGGTGACCACCCTGCTTAGCCCTGGGAAGGAGCCAGGCCAGCTCCTGCCCTTGCGCCCGCCCCAGGTCTGCATCTCCTTACCCAGGGAGGACTCGGAGGCCGAGGAGGACTGGTTGACACTGAAGGCCATATCGGAATCGCTATCGTCCTGGGAGCCACTGAGGGACCCCGACGGAGACGGGATCACAGGGCTGGACTGCAGGGTGCCTGCGACCAAAGAGACTCCATCAGGTGGGCGCTCCCCTGCTAGTCCCTGGCTTAGCCTCCTGCTCTGTCTGATGGGAGGGCAAGAGCTGCCTCACAGGGCTCCGATGGAGTTTACGTGCGTAGTGGACATCTGCTATGCGCCTGCCCCGCCATTGTTCCCGTTTACTTCTGGGAAACAGCACTGGGGTTTCATTTCACAGGATCCAGGCCAGTAAGAACGTCTCCCTCTTGGTCTCAACGGCAGTTTAGGGAAGGCCGCATAACCCAACAAGGCCAGTGAGGCCTGCCCTAGAACTTTCACTCCAACTGCGGGGAAGAAAGGCTCACTGGCAGGCTAGCCTGGCACCGCAGGCCCGGCCCGCGTGAAGCCCGCACAGAGAGAGTGAACTCCGAGATGGAGAGAGGGTGAAGTCCTACCGACACCCTTTCAACATCTGGACCAAGCAAGTCACCGTT
>NW_006292094.1:2032636-2035940 GCF_000327345.1 Myotis davidii | reverse complement strand
CCCTCCAGTGGCCTTCCCAGCTCCAGGCGAGCCCCTCTAGGCTTCTCCCCCTCCCCAGGAAAAGCCCCAAAGCGGGCAGGGGCAAGGGCAGGGGCTGGGGCAGTGTGCTTCTGATCAGGCTGCCTGGGGCGAAGGGGGGAAAAGGCTTCCGGGGCGGCCTGCCCAGAGCCCTCACGTGGCTGCAGCGCCCAGCACAGCGCCCCTCCAGGGCAGGTTAGCAACCAGAGAGGCAAACTGTTCTGTGTTCTCCGCCCACCTGACCCCCAAGGAGCTGCTGCTCGGGGCTGTAAACAGCGAGCTATTCTTTCCTGCTCTGCTCCTAGGGTGTCTGCGGCCCCTTTTCCATACCATCCGAGGAGTCTGTTCAGGTGCAGGCTTCACACATTCAAAACCAGCAGACGTCACAGCCCCAGAAAGCCAGCCACTTCTAGTCTCGCTAGTGTCTGGGCTCCAGGTCGCACATTCCTTAGTCTCCTGGAGCCAAGATCCCTGTATAAATACCGATGCGTTCTCTCTCATTCTCTCACACATGCCCTCTCCCTGCTCAGTCCCCCCGCCCCCACACGCACGCACACACCTCAACCCACCCCCAGCAAAAAGCATTGCACAGAGGATGCCGTTTCCCAGCCGAGAGGTCACCAGAGGGACGGGCGGTCTGCCAGGCAGTTCCTGAGCTTGCTTTTGGGTCGGCCTTTGGGGGCGAAGCACTCTTGAGCCAGAAGCAACCCTCGCCTTGGCTCAGACCCCCAGGGCCTCGTCTCCACAACTGTCATGCCTCGCCCACCACGGAGAGTGACAGACGAGATGGCCACTGCCCTTGGGCTCCCTGGTGGTCATGGTGGTTGCCCGGCCCAGAGGGGCTTCAGAAAGGTGACCTTGCTCTGGCCAAGGCCCATTGGCGGGCCAGGCTACGGCCTGTAGATCTTAATGACGTCTTTGATGGGCCGCCGGCAGATGGGGCAGCAGGCCCGAGCCTGCCTCTTGAGCCGCAGGCCGCAGCTGGTGCACAGGCACATGTGTCCACACGTGTAGATGACCGTGTCCACTTCGCCATCGAAGCACACCGTGCACTCGCCGTTCTTGCTGCCTGCCGGTTCCGGTGGGGGAAACACGGGGGACACCGGGGGGCTCAGCGGGGAGCTGGGGGCTGTCACTGCAGAGAGGAAGGCCAGGCCAGACCTAAGTAATGTGGTTCTCAGGTGGGTTCTGTTGGGGCAACCCCAAGAAGGCAAAGTCTCTCTGGGGGAACCCATGGGGGACAACCTGGGGAGACACCGACTTCGGCTTTTTGTCTGGGTTTTGCCCCTTTCCTGCCCCCAAGCATCAGGCACCACTATCGCCCTTCGGGGAGCCACATCTAGATGCTTCTCTTCCCGCCAGCTGAATGCACAGCCGAGGAAGGAGAGGATGCGGGGTGGGGGTGGGGGGCGGAGGTGACCGCCCTGCTTAGCCCTGGGAAGGAGCCAGGCCAGCCCCTGCCCTTGCGCCCGCCCCAGGTCTGCATCTCCTTACCCAGGGAGGACTCGGAGGCCGAGGAGGACTGGTTGACACTGAAGGCCATATCGGAATCGCTATCGTCCTGGGAGCCACTGAGGGACCCCGACGGAGACGGGATCACAGGGCTGGACTGCAGGGTGCCTGCGACCAAAGAGACTCCATCAGGTGGGCGTTCCCCTGCTAGTCCCTGGCTTAGCCTCCTGCTCTGTCTGATGGGAGGGCAAGAGCTGCCTCACAGGGCTCCGATGGAGTTTACGTGCGTAGTGGACATCTGCTATGCGCCTGCCCCACCATTGTTCCCGTTTACTTCTGGGAAACAGCACTGGGGTTTTATTCACAGGATCCAGGCCAGTAAGAACGTCTCCCTCTTGGTCTCAACGGCAGTTTAGGGAAGGCCGCAACCCAACAAGTTACCTTCAGAATCAGAAGTAAAAGCAGATATATGTACAGATTATCCTCCAAATGATTCTCTTACATGTTCAGCATCTGAAATTGAAGTAAACCAACCTGTACCAAGCCTACATGAGTTATCTGAGAATGCAGAGATAGTTATGGTTAATGAAGCCAAAGTTGTAAAGGTCAATGCCGAGATGGAGAGAGGGTGAAGTCCTACCGACACCCTTTCAACATCTGGACCAAGCAACAGTCACCGTTGTTACGATTACTAGTTGCTAAGCACGCGGGAGGCGACAGGCACCTGCTGAAAGTATGCACATCTCATCCTTTCACCCTCACAACCCCAGGATGCGGGGACCCCTGCCCTTCTGCACAGAAGGAAGCTGAGGCTCTGACTGCCCCACCTCTTCAGGGCTGAGCAGCCAAAGACTGCGGCAGCCGTGAATTCTCTCTGTGCTTCAGTTTTCTTCTCTGTGGATGGGATCATGAAACGGGTTTCCTACCATCGGCAGGAGGATAGAAGTGAACGAGGTGACAGAGAACACGGTCATCGTGTCTGTGAGCGCTGAGTGGGGGCGGGGCGAACCATGAGAAGGGAGCTGTGCTCTGTGAACCTTCCCCACACCCCCTCTGCCCCGCCCCATCCTGGAGCCCAGGGCCTGGCCGCAGTTGGTGGGTGCTCCCTGTCTGGGACATAACTGAAGGCAAGAATCATCTCAGAACAGGGTGGTTCAAGCCTGCATTCCATTTTCTGTGGACGGTGTTGTTCTCACTTCCTCTTTTCAGTGTAACTGTACATACTGTTTCTCCTACACTTACTATGCATCGGCCATGTAAATCATGTAACCATAGCAATAAAGCCTGCCACACCCTGACCCCGCGGGTGCTTAGGTCGGTGCAGACAAAATGTGGTCCAGGGACCTGCAACCTGGGCATCCCTGGGGCACTTGTGGGAAAGACATCCTCTCAGGGCCCAGCGCTACTGCCTGGAAACTCTAGGTCAGTGGTTCTCAACCTTCTGGCCCTTTAAATACAGTTCCTCATGTTGTGACCCAACCATAAAATTATTTTCGTTGCTCCTTCATAACTGTAATGCTGCTACTGTTATGAATCGTAATGTAAATATCTGCTATGCAGGATGGTCTTAGGCGACCCCTGTGAAAGGGTCGTTTTCGTTGCTACTTCATAACTGTAATGCTGCTACTGTTATGAATCATAATGTAAATATCTGATCTGCAGGATGGTCTTAGGCGACACCTGTGAAAGGGTCGTTCGACCGCCAAAGGGGTCGCGACCCACAGGTTGAGAACCGCTGCTCTAGGTGGAGGTGCGTAGTGCGATGCGCGCTCAAGTTTGGGGACCGCCAGCCCCAGCCGGGCTTTAGTGGTGTCTCCAGCCCCCGCCCCGCCCG
>NW_006292094.1:2029302-2032092 GCF_000327345.1 Myotis davidii | reverse complement strand
CATTTAGATATTAAAAGTTAAGCAAATAGCCCAGCTGGCGAGGCTCAGGGGTTGAGCTTCCACCTATGAACCAGGAGGTCCCGCTTTCGGGCTCCATCCCCAGTAGGGGGCGGGCAGGAGGCAGCCGGTCAATGATTGTCATCGTTGATGTTTCTCCCTCCCCTTCCTCTCTGGAATCAATAAAAACGTATTTAAAAATCATCACAGATGCACAGCATTGGGTTAAGCATAACCCTTCATTTCCGTGACATTATACCGTGGGGATGGGCAGGTAAGACCCTCGCTGCCTTCTGTGCTCCCTCGTCCTTTCCCTCCTCCCGTTTCCTCTGCCTTCGCCCTTTATTTCTCCTCCTGTCCTTCCCTCCTCTCTCCCTCCTGCCTCCCTGTTTTCTCGCTCCCTTCTTTCTCTTCCTCCTTTCTCCCTTCCTCCTCCCTTCCCTCTGAGGTTTTCATACTCGTGAAGCTGGAAAGGGCATTTGGAAACCCTTTATTTCCTGCCTCCCCAACCAGAACATAAGCTGCGAGGGAAAGGGGGGCCCTTTCTGCTCTTTAGTGTGGCCTTCGTCTGTGACAGGGGCCGCCTTAAGCTCCTTTCAGGCGGGGCTCCTGCGGTCCTCACACCTGTGAGGCTGGTCTGTCATTATCTGATTATTACTCGCCATCTAGCGGAGAAGGAAGTTGAGGCACAGAGGGGTTCAAGAGTGTGACCCCCGTCACAGGGTCACTAAGCGGCAAAGCAGGACAAGAGTCCGGGCCTCCAACACGTGTCGGCTGGACCAAGGCAGCAGGAGCACAGCCTGGTGGCACCAAACACCGAATGCAGAAGGTTTCAGTAAGAGATGGACCCATTCCGCCAGCCGGTGTGGCTCAGGGGTTGAGCACTGACCTATGAACCAGGGGGTCCACAGTTCAATTCCCCATCAAGGCACGTGTGGGGGTTGTGGACTTGATCCCCAGTAGGGGGCGTCCCATCAATGATTCTCATCACTGATGTTTCTGTCTCTCCCTCTCACTTCCTCTCTTGAAATCAATAAAAAAAAATTGTTTTAAAGAGAGAGATGGATTCATTCTAAAAACAAACTAAGGAGTTTTTTTAAAGACAATCGTGAAAATATTTTTGAATAATTTTTAGTGATATGAAAATATGTTTTGATACGACATATTACAGTTAAGTAAAAAAGCAAAATAAAGGTATTTATCATGCAGGTAACAGGTCTTTATACTTTGGTGGATGAATAGTTGACTGTCTCCCCAGCTAGAATGTGAGTTCCTGGAGGGCAGGGTCTGTGCCAGTCTGCTCACCACATGTCCCCAGGGCTGGGCAGAGTACTGAGCAAGGAGCCCACTTCATTATGTGGTTTATTGGATGGATGGATGGATGAATGAATGAGGTCTCTAGCATAGATTGACACTTAACAGAAATTGAAAAGAAAAAGTCATTAACATATTTTGAAGGTTTTTTAAGTGACAGAAATATTAACCATAAAGCAAGAAAAAGTGTTTCTCAAACTTTAAACCAGGTCCCTCTGGCTAAGATTTTGTTAAATATTACCACATAGAATTATAGTTTATGTCATGGAATAAAATGTTTCTTCCTCTTCAGTTTTCCTAATATAAAATTAAGTCATAATCTTGAACATGCTTTTTCAAAAAGCCTGCCTGAGCCCCTGGGGAGAGTCTGATATGTTACTCTGCAATCCTACCGCTCCGTACAGGACAGGTTTGGCAAGTTGGCAACCCCAGTTCCGACCCTGGCTCACAGACCTGTTTTGGTCGGCCTCCTGGTGTGTCTCCCCCCCCCCCCACCTCCCCTTTTTAACTCTTTTGGAAAAACTAACCTATACAAATAGTATAATGAATGCTGATTATCCAGATTGAACAATTCATGGCCAATCTTGTTTCATTGACACCTCCACCAACTCTTCCTCCTACATTATGTTGAAGCAAATGCTAGACATGCCATTTCATCTGAAAAAATTTCATTTCTCTCAAGATAAGGGCAGCAAACTTTCCCCATGAGTTCTCACCACCACGATGTCAGCATTGGCCGCTGCCTCCTCTGATAGAGCCAGCTCTACCCCTGTCTGCCTGCCTGCCTGCCTGCCTGCCTCCCCAGGACCTGGGGCTGAATGCTCACTGCCTGACAGTGTAGACACTGGAGAATTAGGGCATAAATTATAATCTGAGTGAGTGGATGTGTGAATGCATGAATAAAGGAGTGAGCAAGTGGACAGAGGAGTGACGGAATGAGCAACAGAATGGATGAAAGAATCAGTGAGTGAATGAGCAAATAATTGAATGAAGGAGTAAGCAAATAAACCGGGGCCAGACGTGGACTCTGGACCAATCAAGCCCTTTAGCCCCTCCATGCCTCAGTTTTCTCAAATGTAGAACAGGGATCATGCGTTGTCATGATAAGTGATGTAGAATGTATCGATTGTTTAGGACTATGTCTCGCCTAGGGAGGTGAGCCCTCTGCCTCTGTGAAATGAACACACAGAGGCGCACGGAGAACCGGCGGCCCGGACCTACCGAGGAGCTGGACCTCGTCGGTGATGCCGTACACGTCGATGAGCGCCCAGAGCGGGCCGCCCACGGCCACGCCGCAGTGGAAGAGCACGGGCTCGCCGTCGTTGACGCTGTAGAACACGCGGCCGTGGCGGTCCACCCAGTAGGCCAGCACCGTGTCGCGCAGCGCCAGGTTCTCGGGCAGCGCCTTGGCCCAGTAGCCGGGCCGCGTGACCAGGTCCGGGCAGGCGTACTTGGGGATGTCCTGCGGGCTCATGAGCG